>NC_079294.1:27340745-27643776 GCF_023638135.1 Falco biarmicus | reverse complement strand
ACTTAATCGGATATTAAACATACCAGACCTCACAAGCTCAGAAAAGTTGGAACCTTACCAACACTTTGACAAGGACCTCCTAAGACTATCTGTGGCTGCACTAGTGATTCAATACAGTCACTACTGCCCATCACAGCAGTGAGCACTACAGTTCACATACCTTTACAGCAGATATCTGAGAAGTGTGCATCCACTTCTGCTACAGTCATGGATCTCAAAATGAGAATACCATCTTGAAACTGCGTAATATTTGGGCAAGTTGCAGTTTGGAAACCCCTGCTTCCCCACGTTAGTGTCTTAAAGAACAATGACCACAGGTTTGACCTCAGAAACATTTACTATCACACTCTCGGAAGCATAGCACAGGGGGGAAATGACCACTTGAATTCTCACTGACTATTCATCCATGCCATAGTGTGCACGCTTCAACAGGAATTTGACCACCACAAACAGGATTGGTATGTCTGCTCATTCCTTCACCCTAGAACATTAAAGCTGTGCACTTCTCTATATATAGGACTTTCAATAATATACCATGAGTCTACTTTAAAATGGAGAGGAAAAACATGGAGACTTGCACTTCAGAAGTCTAAGCAGTTACTGTTACCTTTGAAGCTGTCAAAAAGTTACAAATGCTTGGATAAGGAAACCACTCATTCTGTTACCATAACAGCATAGGCACCTAGTTTCAGCTCCAGAACATGAGCCTCACCCATTCTTCAGATTACATTTCTAAACAGAATCTCCAGTTTGGTGTTTTTTAAAAAAGAAAGCAATTCTAAGCTTAAAATTTGGTGGTGAATAAGATATGCAACATCCCCACACAGAGTGGCATGATAGTTATAGTTGTGATTTACTTTCTGTCTTCCTCTGTTAAAAACAGACTTCGTAAGTGAACTGCACTACCCAGTTAAGCCACTGGATAGCATGAAGGGGCAAACAATTGTGCCACAGACTTCAAGTCACGTAGAACAGGATTACACTCTAACATTTTTTTTTCCTCCCCAATGTGCTGCAAAAAACAGACAGGTATTTAATTTCAGAGGCATTAGATTTACCATCTTCCTATTTTAACAATTATGAAGAGACCTGTTGAATCCATTAGTTTCCCCCCCTTCTTCCTTCCCAGTTTAGCATTTTGCATTCAAACAGATACAACCCACACTACCTGGGGAAGTAACTGCATAGAAAATTCCTTTTCTTTATGCAGGGAAAGCCTAGCGTGCTCTCCAGTTTCAAGACGAGCCTTAGAAGTAGCTTATGTCAATACAATGTCTCTTGCTTGCTTAAAACATTTTCTGCTGCTTATAGCTCTGATGCTTATTAAAATTGGCTGGCACTCAGAACTGGGGTCTTGAATGTTGTATGAATGGAAGAAGTCAAGATCTCTAGTCCTAAACAGAAGCCTCTACTAATTATGCTACAGTCACATAAAAATAAGCCCCAAAAAGACAGAATAGCTTGTTTACAGAATTTTAACACCTATTTTACCTTACTTTTTAATAAGACCAGAACTCTTGGGTGTCGCTAAAGAAGTTTCTTTCCGTATCTTTGTGGGCAAAAGGAGGGTGGGGGACAAAGAGGAAATGGAGGAACTGCAACAACCAAAGCTGACCTGTACAGAAAGCTAAAAAGCTTTGGAGGAAGGAAGACAATGTCATTAGCCATTAGTTTGGTGACAGCACACTTTGCTGAATACCTGGACAGAGAGCTGGGCTTGTCCAGTGTGGTGAGAAGGAGGCTGGTGGTGACTCAATACCAGCCCAACATTTCAAGGGCAGTTGTGAAGATGATAGCCAAACTCTTCCTGGTAGTGCCACGCAGAATAACAAGAGGCAAAACTGTCAATTTTGGCTGTGGAGTGCCAGACTGGACACTAGGGAGCAAGCCTTTTGTTAGGAGAGCAGTACAACACTCAAACCAGACTGTCCAGAGAGGCCGTGGCACCCCTGCCCTTGAAGGTTTTCAAGATTTGCTTGGATAAAGCCATGACTAGCCCATGACCTAGTGTGAGCAGCAGTCACACTAACTCCCAGGCAATCCCACTGCTAGGAGAGTAGGAGGTTAAGACTAGAAAACTTTCTAGAAATCCCTTTAGATGAACACTTCCTTGGTTTTGTGATCTGTTATTTTATATAGTGGATACGGCAGAAGAAAACAGGTAGTGAAATGTTTTGACTGCTACACTTTTGCTACACATAGTAATGAAGTATAGAGGGAAAATGCCAATAACTGAAGTTTACAAAAACTGAGTAAAAGGGGTAAAGAACCAAGCAATATTTTTAGACGTATTCAAAAAGCAAAAGTTTCAGAAGAGTCTGCAGAAACCTTTCAGGGAGAGATTTTTTCCAGTAGTGTCTTGAGGGGAGTCCTTACCTTCCTCATTCCTTTTCTTTCTGCCTATCTCTTTCTCTTCATGTAAACATACAGAATTTTCACTTACGCTATTACTGTGCTGCTTCCGTAAAATTAAGTAGGCCTGTCAGCCAAAAAGAGTGTATTTTTCATCTAAAGATGGCTACACTGCAATAAAAGCACTATATACTATCAAAACAGCTTCCACAGAGACAACAATCCACTTGAGCAAAACAGATATACTTCAGGCTCCTCAGAAACTGGCAAAATCCCCCCTGCGCTTTGTTTCTGCTTTTCATACAATGGTACTCTGCAGGTATGGGCATGGTGAAAGTTAAATCTTAAATGGTGATCTAAGCTGAAAGTGCGAGTCTGGAATTAAAAGCACTACACTTCTGAAGGTCACAGATATGAACTTCAAAGAATCTAAGGGAGGTGCAGTCTTCCTCAAGGCTTGAGGGAGGTAGGTCAGCTAGTCTTCACAGGAAGGTACTTGTAATATTCATTAGTGGTTTATAGTGACTTAAGATGGAACAAGACGACAAGGACATGGACTGCAATAAAATTAGCATAACAAATTGAAGCTGTGACAGCTATTGGTCATCAGGTCCACATAACTCAGAATGGCAATTCACTGTCTACATTTAGGGGCAAAAAAGCAGTGCTGTCAGGAATTCAGCACTCTTAGCCAACACGGGAGGTACAAAAAGACAGCTTACCACAACCTGTGAAGTTTTGTATGGGAAAACGTAACTGTTGATACAGAAAGCCAGATTTAATTCTTCATTTGTTTATGTTAAAAATGTAAGACACAGAAAACTTTTTTCCTATCTTTTCCATACCCAAATGCTAGAAATTCTCTCCCATACTATGTATATTCACACTGTGTTTAATGCCTTCAGCCAAGCATGAGTTACTGAATTATTTACCTTTCGGTCTCAATAGGTACTCCATAGTCTTAACTGAACAGTACCTGCTCCTTCTTTGTTCGTCTCTTAAACTGGCAGAATACTATCTAAACAAAATTTGGGGAGGAGGAAACAAATGCACATAAGACCAACACATCTCAAAGATGTAACACTTATCTCTCCTGCAAGCACCTGTCTCTAAATACTCTCAACACTGAGGTAACCATCAGCAGCTCTACCTGAGAAAACACAACAAAACAGAGAAAGAGCTTAGACATCGTACTGCAACACGCAAAAAGAAAATCACACCCAGCTCTACTGCCAGTGAAGCAGCCTGTGCCTCGCAGTTTGTAGGTTGGCTTAAGCAGGGAAGAAATCCTACCAGAAGACTTCATATTATTGATGTAGACAAGAGAAATAGTCTTACCAGTTTCTTTAGTCTCATTTGGAGACTGTGACCACAGACTACAAGAGGGCCATGCTGCATGTAGATGAAACTGATCAGAAAAACAGCTGTCTGATAATGAAGCTAAATCTGCAATACAATCTGAAACACACTAAGGAGACAGAAGCAATACAGAAGAGTGAAAGTGAAAAGAAAGCTGTAAGGAACTTGGCAGTATGGTAAAAATTGACCCGTTGCAGGACCATTTGAGGCTGAAGCCAGGGAAAGACTTGGAAAGCCCTGTGAGAAGAGAAAGTGACAAGGAGACATAAAACACTAAACACTGCTGCAGCTTCAACCACTTCAAGAACTGAGAACACACACAAACCACCCTGTACACTGAACCTGTTGCACTTGCTCAGAGTGCTCCCTTTTCATGCATCCTGCATTGCTGCCGTTGGTTTAGCTGACATACACCCCAGGGTGCGAGGGCACAGCATCAAGCACTCTGAGGAGAAAGCATGCTTTGGGAGCACTACAGCAAGTTAGAATCTGTTACCAGTGTAAAACTAACATCATCTAGTCTATCCTCAAGGTCTACAGCAGCAGTTAGCATGCTTTCACGAACCACCTTTGCTAGGTTTCTCTCCACTGCCAAGAGAGCCCAAAATAAACAACATCCCTTAAGATGTTTAGTATAAGGTTTAAATCTAGGTTTAAACGAGGTTCCCATTAAAGGGTCAATGACTACATGGGAATAGCTCGCACAGCAATTGCCTCTTTTTCTTAGCACAATCCTCTCTCAGGAACTGGGACAGGACATCGTAATAAACATCTGGGACTAAACATCTGGACACAAAACTGCAGGACATTTCCTGGTGATAAGTTCTTGTTTTTTAAGTATACTTAAAGAGGTAAAAAAAAATGTAGCACATCAAAAAGGTAACATAGTCTTAAGTTGTTAAGAACTTCTCTATGGTTTTAGCCATTAACAAAAGTTGTGCTCTCATGTTTAGTGATTACACAAATAAGGCAGGCAACTTTGTGCCATGCTCCTCATAGGGCGCTTGGAGTTCAGGTGGTTTTGAGAACCACCATACAGAACAGGGGAATGCCAGGTGTGGACATAGGCTAATCCTGTTTGGAAGAAGGTCCCTAAGTGAATTTAAAAAAAATAAACCACTGCCTTCACAGTACAGATAGGATCTTACACCACCTTTATCAAACCAATTATGGCTCTGGAGAGTTAGCAGGTACAACAAGAAGTGAAAAATTCAGTGTTTGTAGCTTGAAGTTCCAGCTTTGGCCATGTTTTGGAAGCAAACACTAAAAGTATGTGAGAAGTGATATTAAAGCAAAATCCAATAAAGCTGTGAGAGATTGGCTTGGTTTGCTTTTATGTCCCATCAAAAAAATAACTGAAATCATGGAATGTAAACAAATGAGGGGAAAAAAAAGTCAAGACTCATTAGTAATGTGGAAGCCTGGTACTAAGAAAATTAAATCAGGCCATTACATACAAAGGGTCTTTGGGGCTTTTGTTTGTTCTTGCTACTGTGCTTACACTAGCAGTTGATTCAGTGACACTGCAGGGACTGCAACTATTCTAGTCTTTTGAGCAGTTACCCATTGAATGTCTAACAAATGCCCTCCAAAAAAAGTGCATTTCCGTAGATGACGTTGTATAAAGATGTATTCTACTGAGTTGCACACGATTTTACAGAACATTTTATACTTAAATGTTTAATTACCACCGTCAGCTAAAAGAACCAAAACCACCCACAAAACCAAACTATGTTTTTGTTGCTTCAAGACACACTGTTTCAGAGTAACTTAAGAAAGCTGCTAATGGGATCAAAGGAAATCCTTATCCTTAATCTGTGTCACATATTCATGAATAGAGAATATGCTGATTCCCTTTTGTTACCAAGACACCAATGTTGCTGTGGTAACCACAGTTACATGAAACAAACTCTACTCACCTGCACAATGATGCCCTTGCTCTTATATTCTGCATGGAGGCCTTGGGAGAAGTAATCCACAAAAGCCTAGAGAGAAAAGAAGGGAAACGCACAGCATGCCACACATTAAAATGGAAACTATAGTTTGCAGGGTTTTGTAAGCATATTGGAATTACTATTTAAAGTTCCTATTTGCAAAGTGAAAAACCTTAGGTTTTCGAAGAAACTTTGCATATTAGAGCAACACCATCTGAATAGAAACCCTATGCTTACAAAGTATTTTTACAGAAGTGAGGCTCAATCTAAACAAATAAAATCCTTTTGCATTTAGAAGGAATAGGAACTAGATTGGTTACACAAAGCCTAGTTAATAAAGGAAGTAGTGAACATACAAAGTCTTATTTTATCTCCTTAGATGTTGGTTTGGGTTTTTTGGTTTGGTTTAGGGTTTTTTTAAGGAGTGATTTAAGTAGGGTTTCTCTTGTGTGTGGTTTTTAAAACACACTGCTTAAATACTTTTGTCTTCTGCCTTTACACTTTTGAGAAGTGCTACCCTATGGTGATACTTCTTCCTATTCCTAAAGTCCACCTCCACAGATTCTGTTCCAAACTTCTTGAAGTTTTAGAAATTGCAAGACTAAGTTTAAAGAAAGAAGCGAAAGGGCTTAAAAGGTGGATGCTAGTATCTGCCTTCAAGATGCCCTCACATCTGATACAGCTGCCTCCACGACCATGCCAAGGAAGTGTTGTCCTAATAACCCAAGGCTACTCAGCAGTTCAAACCAGCATAGATTCCCCTTCCCCGAGCTCTTCTAAACCACCTTTCCACTCTTCCCTCCTGCAGTTCAGTGAGACAAAATATCAGGTTCTGCTATGGTTTCTTGTTTTAGTGAAACAGTACAGCTATGTAGGATGAATGGAGTACCTTCAGCTGAAGGAATTAAAACTCTTATCCATGCTTGAAGCTAAAATGAATACTAAATTAATTCAAGTATTTACGAAGCATTGCTTCTGACCAGTTTCAAAACAAACAGCAAAGCTGTAGTATTGCACCTGCAATACAGTCTTCCTTTGGTCACCATGTCACCAGTGGATTCACACAAGTCCTAACTGAAAGTAGCACTTCAAGTTTACAGTGCCCATTGTTTTTCCTACCAAGGTCATCCCACTGAACTCAGTCTATACAAGAAGCAACAGAAACACTCCCACACTGCTGGGCTATTTCTCTACATACACAAGATAGGAAAAATGAGATTTTGCTGCATAGCAGATAGGTCTTTTTATTCTTCAAGTTGCATGTACAAGGTAGGAGGCTCATTTAAAAAAAAAAATCTTCTGTCCAGCTGTTCTTTCCTTTCCCCTTTCCCCCAAGCATAAGTTCTTAATGAAATTCAGTACTCAACATGAACAAGACTCTGAAAGTCTGGTCTAGCAGAAATGATTCAAGTGAGCTAGCCATCTTATTGCAACAATAAGGCACTTGCATAGACATGCAAGTAGTTCAGTATAGTCCCTGAACACATTTGCCAGATGCATGTGTGATAACTGCACAGAGTATATCATAATCTATTGAAAATAAATAAAAAACCTATATTGTGTTAATCAAAGTGCTGTGATCATTCAAATCTCTAAATATTTCTACATGACAAGAGTCCCAAAATCAGTTACTGCTCCAAATACGGAGAAACAGTATAAAGACTGTCATCCCTACTAGTTGCAAAAGGGTTGCAATAAAGAGAATGTTCATTTTATATGAGAAGAAAAAGCAACTTCCAGTATCCAAGTAAGCTTTAGAGGTTTTCTTCTTGCAGAACTGTATTTCAAGACAAGTTGGGTTTTCTATCTTCAGATGCTCATGCTCCCCAACAATCTTTAACTTAAAACCATCTTAAGAACACTAAGTAAACATCTTCTGAATAAGCAGATAAGCATTGCATGCAAGAAAATTTATTTTCCTTGTATATCCCATAACAAACCCAAATACTAAAGACATGGGGAAGAAAAAAGATACTGTATTTCACTTCTCATTAGTATTAACACAAATAGATAGGTAAACATGTCAAAAAAAATAGGGCTATGATTTCTTTATAAGTTTCTCATTTCATTGTAAACTAGGCAATTCCCCACAGGAAGGTTAAAGAGTTGAACTGAGTCTCTTCCTGATAATTAGCCAAAGCCATTTACTTAAGACTTGAAGGATACTATGCTTTAAGCCCCCTCTATATAGATGAGGAAAAAACCCTAGAAACTGCAGATACAGTCTTTCTATAGCTGTATTAGGAGAGTCACTTTCATGCTTACTAATCTTGCTGTGGTAGAAGATAAGCAGTGCTGATAATCGGCAGATTACTTAACCTGCAATTGAGTTGGGGTTTTTTGGGTTTGTTTTTGGTGTTTTGTTTTTTTTTTTTTTTTGGGGGGGGGGGGGGGGGGGGGGGGGGGGGAAGAAATATTTGAGATTCTCGTTGAAAAAGACTAACCAAAGAAGTGTAAGGCATATTATCACTAAAATCAGAAGCTCATTCATTCCATAAAGCTGAAGGCACTGCCACAATGGAAGTGACCTTT
The DNA here is from genome assembly GCF_023638135.1 of Falco biarmicus. NCBI lineage: Eukaryota > Metazoa > Chordata > Aves > Falconiformes > Falconidae > Falco > Falco biarmicus. The sequence continues at coordinate 27,635,599 of NC_079294.1, read as the reverse complement.
TATATTAAAACAAAGAACTGTTCTCTCAGGAAACAGCTATTTCAAGAGCAAATTTTGCCAGCTAAAACTAACTCAGGCTTTCCTGATTTCTAAACCTCAGTATCCCCTCCTTTAGTATGAATAAAGTAGCGTGCATCAATTCCTTCCTAGAAATACGAAGACATTACTGAGAGTCTAGAGAAAACAAGTCTGTTCTGACATGAATGACTCTATTGAAGGCCTCTTCACCCAGTCAAGGTTCTGCTTCAACTCCTAAATCCTTGAACTCTTTAAGGTAATTACCAGGTGTACCTGAAAAAGCTGTGGTGCCATACTGCTTTAATACCACTGGAAATGTCTCTTGGATTTGGTTTTATCACGTACACTTCAGTTCCATACTGCATACCTGTATTCTGTCTTTAAGGCATTAGCTGGAGATCTTATAGGGGAACGTTTTAGAAACCCCTATAAGTATCTCTGGAAAAAAATAAGACCAGCTGCAGCAAGACAAAACTGTCCCAGTGACAGAAACAGAAACCAGAGCAGATAAATCTAAAATGAAATGTAGATCTAGAGTAGTAACTTATGAACTGGTAAAATAAACCAGCCTGTATGTGGAAGACAACTGGAAATTTCAGTAAAAGGAGGAGTGTCTGACCAAGTGGGGGGTTTGTTGATGAACTAAAAGGAGCATGACAGACAGAAACAAGGAGAAGTAACAGAGGAGAAACACAAAACCTAAACTAGGAAAAGACTAGCAAAAAACACAAAGTAGCAGTAAAGGATCCTACAGGCACACTAGTTTCAGGAGGAGTTTTGGAGAAATGGGGGTCTGATGAATCATGGAGAAAACTAGAGATAAAGGGTAGAAAAACATTAAGGTATTCAACACTTCTTTTGCCTTTGCACAGCCAAAGCCTCCTCACAGGCTTCTGCATGCACCAGTTTATTTAATGAAAGGCACAGGCAGCAACAATTTAGGGACTACTCAGAGAAGCTGGATGCATTCAAATCTGTGGAGCCACCACAGATTTACTTAAGAGTGCTGGAAGAAGTAGTCCATATGTATACAGGTCTGCTGCCTATGATATCTGAAAAACCATGGAAACTAGGGGAGGTCTTTGACAGTTGGAAGAGAGCTAACATATCCCTCCTTGAAAAGGCAAGAATGATACAGTCAGCTTTAACTCAGTTTGTGGAAAAAACATAGAGCCCTCTTGGAATTCATTTCCGAGCACATAAAGGTCAAGAAGGTACACCAAAAACAGTGAACACAGATTTACCAACAGCAAATTGCTTTCTACAGTGGAGTAAACTAGCTTTGATGCTGAGGGAAACAGATTTTTAATATATATAAACTGTATGTGTGTGTATATACAGATATATTTCTACTTCAGTAAAGCTTTTGACACCATCTTTTGCAGCATTCTCATTTGGAAGTCAAGCAGATATGTGTTGAAATGACAAACTGCTGGCCAGACAAAGCTGGCTGGACCACCAGGCTCAAAGGGCCATGATTAATAGCTTGACACCTGGCTGATAACAGGCAGACAACCCTGCAGATCAATACGAAGGCCCATATTCTTTGGTATCTCCTGTCAGTGACCTAGATGACACAGAGCACACCCTCAGCAAACTTGCAGATGACATTAGATGGAATAGCTGACATGACAGATCTTCAGTCCAGAGACCCTGACAAACTTGATTATCGTTAAACATCATGAGATTTCTTGACTGGCACTGAGTGAAGTGCAAACTTCTGCATACAGAGTGGGATAATGTCATGCCTTAATTTTGGTTGAGTAGCAGCCCTGCTGCAAAGAACCTGGAATTTATTGTGGCTACCAGGGAGAGAATAAGCCAATAATCCACTCACTGCAAGAACATTAAATGACATACTGGACTACATTAGCAGGAGGTGTGGTCAGAAGTTCAAGGGGAGTTGACTACTTGGTAGTGGCAAGGCCCTAGAGCTCTATCCTTTCTCTTACCTGAAATGCTAAACTTAAGGCAACTAATAAAAAAAAAAAAAAAAAAAAGGACAAATGTTTGCTTCCAGCAAGCACCAGAAAAGTCCTACCTCAATATATATGTGTATATATATTGAAGATACACATCTTCAGTAAGATTAAAGAGTTTCAAAGTCAAAATAAGAAAGTGTGTTAAACTTTGTCAATGTTCTTTCTCAACCTCACACTAAGCTTGCTTGGTACACTAGATCCTTTCCCATGTAAAAGCAGAATGCATGAAACATGAAACATAGAAAAGAGTCATTTCCCTGCTAGTAAATGCTTGCACTCATTTTACTCTCAAGCTTCCAGCTTCCACTATTGGAAAAATTTAAGTTACAAACTCAGTCCTTAGTTCATGAAAGCACCACTAGATGGACACCAAAACATTTATTCCTGTAATGTTGGCTTATGTTTGACACTCAATTTCAGTGTGGAAAAGAACACTTACCTTAGTTGCAGAGTAAAGAGTCAGTAGTGGAGTTGGATACATCCCAGCAGCTGAGGAGATATTCAGGATTACTCCTTTTGATCTGAAAAGGCAGCAAAGATATATTACCATGAAATAGAAGGAACTTCTTTTCGTGTTTTGGAAAAGTACTACAAGCCTAAAGAAAACCTTTGGGATGCAACTGAGATTAAGATCTGTTTAAAAAACCCAACCAAATCCTAAATTGAAGTTTACAAATATGACTTTAAGCACAATTATAAGTATTCAAGCAGCTGCTATCAACCAATCAGGAACAACTCCAAGGTCAATACAGCAAGATAATCAAGCTCCATACATATATATATTACACACACACTGGGATAAACTATGCAAAACTGACTGAGTGAAGCTGGCACAAGTCCAAAAGGCAACTTCTACATCCCAGGCTAAGGTGGCAGAAATGGCAACACAAGTTTGTTGTATAGTTTACACTTTGATAATCCCTTTCATTTTCTGAATGTTACTTCATAACAGATCTTCAAGACAGGAAGCATCTGAACCTACTGCTCAAATACATAAGTATTTTACTATTGTATGGAAGATATTCAGTGGATGATTACAGAAAATGAGAGTTGTTTTACATCTGTATTACAGTAACGCTGAAGGTATTCCACAGTAATATTTCAGGAAGGGTACCAGTCTGAAATTAGCTACTACCTGCTCTGCCAAGCACTGCTAAAGTATGTGCAGGTAGGACAGAAAGCAAGACTCCTGGGTTTCCCAACCCAGACTGATTTTGCGCATGTCTTTCTGAGACTAGTTTTACCTACAAAACCAGGCATATAATTTAGTGCTAAATAGAAAGAATTAGTTTTAAAAGCTTCAGGCAAATTAGGGCAAGTATGCTGTTAGTAGGTGCTACCAGACAGTCCAACACAGTAAAATCTCAGCTGCTTCTTACCCTGTAGTAAGTTCAAGCTGGTTTACCTGAACACACTAAGTATGCCGTGTTTAGTGCAGAGCGAGAATGTTCACGCAGGTAGGCATCACGCAGCTCAACTCCTGCAGATTCACATTGAGTTTCTCATCATATTTTTTCATCTAGATATACCCTATGCCGCTGCTGTCACAACAATTTAAGTAACCATCTTAAAAACAAACAGTTGAGTAAGTGACCATTAAAAATAAAAATGTTATAAGTCTTTGAAAATCATGACTACAGATTCAAACCAACATGGCTTCTGCCATACCACTGTGAATTAAATAAGGTTTTAAATCATCTCTAGAAATGAGATGGCTAATGCGACAGAAAATCATTCCAGTCATTCAGGATTTCAACCACCTTTGCCAAAGTTTGTTGCATTTTTCAGGAATTACCTGCAAGGCTTGGTTGATGAAATAAAGTAGCAACATGGATCAAAATATGTAGTTTGGAGAAAGTAAGACCACGAATTAATCATGAATTTTCACGACAGCAAAAGGTTAACAGTGGATGCCAGAAGATTTTCATATAAAGACAGGTGGTACTTGTGATATTTATTCATGAGCTCAAATGGGGATTAGCAGGGAAATGAGTATTCGTGCAGTTTTTAAGAGATTACCAGATTGCAGAATACTATAAGAATATTGGAGAATAGTATATAACTTTTCAAACAGCTCAGACTGCTATGTGAACGGACTACAGAATGGCAGATGAAAAATCAATATTAACAAAACCAACAACGCATACTAAAGAAAACCACGTGAATTAACCACAAACTTTGCAGGACTCTAAATCAAGTATCCGTTCCCTGGAAAACCTGAACAAAGTTCACAAGGAGTTCTTGTTTTGTGCAGCAGTCACCAAAACCAGCCAAAGAACAGGGTGGTGGAGATGGCAGGGACAGATCCACAACCACTGAAATCCTGTAATAAAGTCTACAGAACACTTTTATCCCTCCAAATATTAGGCAGAAATATTAAGAACCTGATGATTTAGGAAAGGGGAGAAGAAATAAGAAGAAACTGATACATCGATGGGGTGAAAAGACTGGTTCAATACTGCCATTTAATAGACTACTAAAAGCAGCCATGATAAAAGTATACAGGCTAACGAATGACAAAGATTAAGATCTTGATATATCCTCTCAGAATAGAAAAGAAAGATGACATTTATTTAAATGAAAGACTGAAAATTTAGATCCAATAAAAGGAAGTGTTCTTCCCATATTCAGACTACATGAGTACTTGCCACAAAACTTAATTCAGGACAAAAGCTTAACGGGATTAAAAAAAAGTAAGCATTTATATGGATAAGCAGGAGCCTCACACTTATAAACAGAGGCTTTAGAAGAGAGGCTGGTATTCAGGCTGTAAAGAACTCAGCATCTGGCTAGACTGCAACTTTCCAGCAGGAGTAGTGACTGTCATTTAAGTGCAGTGAATTAGTGGTCTGACCCAGTGAAGAAAATCTTCTTGGAAACACAACAAATTAATAGCAGCTCCTTGCAGAAGCTCCACGTATTGGTCTCTTTGAAGCAGTCAATGCCACTGTGGGTTTTGTGGTTTGTATTTTTTCTTTACAAAGAAAAGAGTCCCAGCCTTAAAAGCTCATAACTTAAAACCTCCAGATAAAAGGAAACTGAGAAACACGCATCTAGGGGGAATGCTTCCAATTACTTCAATTACAATCTTCCTTCTTAGAGGAATTGCCGAAATGTTTTTAGGGAGGGATCTGAAGAACTAAGGGAGCATTGGTGCAGCAAAAAGAAATTTTAGCTCCATCCAACTCTACTATGCAGTTAATAGGAAAAAAAAAAAAAAAAAAGTTGGTTAAGATGAAGAGAGCCAGGCCCACACCCTCACACCTCCCCATCATTCTACCTTAAAGTGGTCCAGCACCGGGAGGCTATATTTAGCCATCTCCCTGTTGCTGTGGCAACCAGCGCCTGCTCCAGCTGCACAAGTGGAAAGAGCAAGCTTCCTCTGTAATGTAATTATGCACTTGCTACTTCCCTGGCAATAAATACCATAGTCTGATATTTGTCTAGAAACAGTCAACTGATTTTTGTTGGTGGTGGGTTTTTTGTTCCCGAAGACATCAAGCTCCAATTTTCAGTTGTCTGAGTCTCCCACCTTAAGACAGTACCTGAAAATTTACAGAGGAACAATAGGAAGCTGCAGATTATAAACTGTCACTTTAAGTGTTCAGAGCACAGGAGAGGAGCCAAAGCAGAGAATCTAAATGCCATTACCAGAAGTGGCATTCATCTAATGCCGCTATATTTATTATGAATAAGAAGTCAAAAGTCAAAGACACACCAAGATGTACTTATGTCTTCTCCTTAACAGACCTGGTTGCAAAGCATGTACAGTCTAGTCTATTTCTGTATTTGTCTTGTAATATATTGCTATAAATCCAACATTCAAATATGTAAAAGTACACACTATAGCTAGCTGCAAGATGCTATAGTGTGCTACATCATATCCATCTACTTGACACGCTATCCTTCTTGAACAAGTGAGGAATAACGATGGGATTCCTAGTCTAGTTTTATTCTAGAGCCTGGAGCCCTTTTTCCTGACCCATGGTCCCACATGAGAAGTTTACGGTTCACCCAAAGAGCAGCCGAGTACAGCTACTGTTCATTCATGCCCGTGGATTCGCTGGACATTCATGTCCTCCTGTGGTTACCCACTCTGAGCGGCGTTAATGGCCTGTGAGCTATGACTATGCAGAAGTTGGCAGCTGCAGACATTGCTTCTGTGCACTGCAAACTCAACGGACTTCACAAAACCAAACATAAAATGGAAGCTTTTTCAAATATTTTCCCCTGGGATGGAAACCAAGGCCTTCATTCAAATGGAGCATTCATTTAAAGTGGCTCCTCACACACAGGAAAGTTCAAGATGAGTACTACTATTTAGGTTTTTTTAACCACTATTAATCTTTTTTTTTCCAGGTTTCTCGAACATTTATCCATGAGATCCCTGAGGTAATCACAGTTAGGAAAAGTAAGAAGAAACATGACTGTGCGCTCAAGGGTAGCCAGAACCAGAAGTCAGCACAATGCCCGTTTGCTGCCTTTCATTCAAACCATCTTACCCAGGTTAATATGTAACAGAAAAACATACGCAGGATATTCTGTAAGTAAAGTATACATCATTCTGTCCTGAGCAGCTGAAGAGATCAACTCTGCCAGAGGGACAACTATAATATTTCTTCAGACAACAAATGAGGCAAGAAATTGTTAGAGCCTCAAAGTTCCAAAAATTAATAACAAACCAATATTAAATCCTTTGAAAACAGAATAGCTTTGGTCATGTTGGCATCTTTCAAGACTGGTGGTTTCACAAAAGGCAAGTCCCTTTATCAATAACAGTACGTGAGCAAGAAATAACTTTTGACTTACAAACCCTGAGTAGCTACCCCTACTGTACTACAATCCTCATCCTCTACTCCAGCTTTACTGGGAAACATTACACCCCTCCCCAGAGCTCTGTCTTTGGTTTTCTTTTCCAATTAAAGTTTCTTTACATGAAATAAACTTATCTCTTGATTAACTAAAAATCTAAGCTTGCCATCACCCTGATATGCTAGACACTGAATCCCACACTGGCCACTAGCTCTTACTATTTGCACTCAGGAAGAAACTTTGGTTTAGATGTGAAACGTTTGCCCTGCATCTGTGCAGCACTTGAATAATTTAATCCTGATCTGCAATTGAGATTCCCATATAGTGGGATGATACAATACCTTTTTTTCTTCTTCCTTAATTTTTGTCAGATTTGGAGGTTTGCCCCACACGTACGCTCCTCTTACAGTATTTGTTTGGAGGCAATACCCCAGTGACTTATCATGCACGGTTCTACACAGGTTTCCTCAGTGTTGCGAGCATAGTTCAGACCTGAGGTAGGGCGACCCCCACAAGCTGGGGTTAGTACCACAATGGTGTGGTGTTGATGTCCCAAACAGCCTGGGACAGTCAACATCAGCTAGAAAACAGCCTGGAGGTACTATGGGGAAACACTGCACCTTTTAGTTTCACTTGGAGCTAGCTAGGAAGTCAGTATGCATCTTCCATGGCGACAGTAGTGTGCATTAACTCCTATTTTAAAGAGCTGGTCTCCAATTCTACTTTTCCCAACGATCACAGACTTTCCTCAATATACCTCCTACTGTATAATGAGAACATATTCTTTGCATCCATTTTACTTACAATGACTTAGAGAAATAGCCTTAAGAAGGTTATTCCCAGCAACTGTAACCGCCCCCTCAGAATAGCAGGTTGTTGAGTTAGTGCTGATGAGTCAGACGGGCTTTTTAATTCTGTTCTAAAAGGAATCACCACAACAGTGGAGAAGGGAGAGGAAAAATAAAAAGGGAATCGAGTGGAAAAGGCTTCCACCGTCTGATGATTCATGCACCATCAGCGTGACTCACCCGGCATTACTCTGCCATTAAAACATGGAGACTAGGCTGATTAGTCACAGTAATGAATTTTTCAAGAAAGGATTCTCCCCTATAAATAATGATGACTTTGTCTGGATAGTGTTAGCGTGACTCACCTTTCCAGCATGCCGGGCAGCACCAATCGTGTCATCTGCAAAAAGAAAACATTCGTGATGGCTCAGAATGCAGACACCAGACAGCCAGAGACCAAGGGAAACCTCCCTTCCTCCCAGAAGCAGCTGCCACCCCCCTCCACCCCAACCAAGGCTCAGGGAAGCAGAGAGCATACTTTGCGTAGGCAGTTTATTTTTATTCTACCTGGATAACTTGGCTCTGTCAAGTAGTGTGTGCACTGAATCTGGTGAACCCATACAGCTAGCAGCATAAGAGTAAATAAAAAAAAAAAAGTCTTTGGCGCTCTGCAGCATTTGTGGCCCCTAAAGAACGTTAAACCACCAGAGTACTATGGTACACGTATGATCTTTCTCTCCCCGCAAAAAGCATCTGTCTTCCTCAAGATTGACAAAATGTATCACCTATGCCAAGACTCAAGACAAGATCCAGTGCATTTTAGCTAGGCTTACCAAACTGCTGATTTTAGGTTAAAAATAAATCGTGGAGCAGCAAGGGCATTGGACAGAACTAGTGAATGTGAGTTTCCTATGTTGTGTTACCTACATTTAAGACCCCCAAAGCATTTTTTGCTGATTACACAGATGTTTTCACACTGAAGAAACTACATCCCCATGAGGAAAGTAGCCCAGCAAACCTCCTCACTGCTCTAGAAGGTCCTCCCTTCGTTCTGACTCCGAGAAATGTATTTACAACCTGGCTGAGGGATTCTCCAGAGCAGTAATCCTAAAACAAGCTTCCCAGTTGCAAACAGAGCAGCTCTGACATGAAAAACAGATCAAGCATTGATCCAAACCGATGAATTTTCAATTAGTGTGAAATACTTATTTTTTTTTAATACTAATTACTACCATCCTAAAATTCAATTTAAATCCAGAAAGTTTCGGCCTTTAAGAAATAATGTTGTCGAAGTTCAGCTTGTGCCAAATACCACCCTGTTCCCAACCAACCCTGTTAATAAATGTCATGTCACTGACACCAAAGACTGATCAGACAAGAAATATTAATTGTTACCACTTCTCACGTTTAAGATATTCCAGCAAGGTTCTTGAGAACACAGTGAGCAGGGGGTAATAAAGTACTCATAGCACCAAAATGTAATGGTTCTCACACTGATACCAAATTACCTTGATAGCTTAAAAGCATGAAACATTTGAGTAGTATGGGAGGAAAAACACACACTCGTAATAAAAAAAGAAATCAGCATATACGGGAGTACGAAACACCTATAAGCACTTCTATTACAAAGAAACAAATCTTACTGTAGCAAGCTATTCATAACACCATCACCACTGCAGTAGCCCTTACATATGACTGAGTCTGGGTTTGGGGGTTTTTTGTTTGTTTGTTTTTATTTTGAAATTACAAAACATACCCTTTCAGGAATAAAGGAGAATACCTCTCGCGGCCCCCCCCCCCCCCCCCTTTTTTTTTTTTTTCTAAACAAAATTTCAGTTGACACACAAAGAAAATGGTATAAGAGAGCTGCATTTTGTATTTTGGCATTTCTCACTTAGAATAGGTTCTGCCATCAGCCATACTGCATGACAGCTTTGATAAGGGACTGCACAGGCAGGAGTTGAACAGACCTTACTTTCATGAAGTCAACTGTTGACATTCTGAACTCTCAGCACTGCCCCAGTAGTTAGACTAAGTATTCAGATTTGGTAAACATCACCAAGTTAAACAGATCTGATGCAACTTCAAAAAACCCTCTAACATCAAGTCTAAGTATACATAAGCTTCTTACACATATGCTTCAGAAGAGATGTGGAAACAACTGTTTATTTTAATGTTAAAGAATAAAGAATGATTTGGGCTGATTTTAAGACTAGTTCTAGACTGGCAGATCTTTTACCTGGTGCATGCTTTACAATCTCTCCCACAGATCCCTTGGCAAAAAGCAGCACGCTGTTTCTTGCCTCTCAGGGCAGTGTAATGCTGCATTTCATCTCCGTAGATTGACACATGGACACGGACTGAAACTGCCTTCCCTTAGGCAACCCATAAATGGTCTGAAAACCCAGTACAGGATCACCCACTGTAATGCAGAGGGAACCCCATATTTGAAACTTTGACATAAATCCACACAAATGCATTCATGTTCTAAATGCAAATTGCAACCCACCAAGCAGCTCTAACAGTGTATCACAAACCTGCTGGTTACTATTGATACCTAAACAAGAGCACAGAAAAACATGCTACAATAATTGTTTGACTTATATAAATATAAAAACTACAAAGCCATTGACAGCCAATATACAATAACAGGTACACCATTCAGGTAGAAATCAAGAAGTCTCTCACCACCAGCTGTGTTAAATAGTCTGTTTCTAAAGTTCAGCTGGACAGGCAATCAATTTTTTTTTTACCTTCACAGAAAAAACACTGATGGTGAAACTGGATTTCATACTCAACATCACTTCCATTTTTATTTTTTTTTTAACTAAAATTGATATTTTGAGGGAATTTTTAAAAAATATGTGTGGAATAGGGCAAAACTGCTTTTCCTATCTGTATTTTTACATCTTGTGATGTGTGAAAAGAGATGTATGACTATTCAGTATCTTTATACACAGAAAAAACATAATTTCTTCCAAAGAACAAACTAACAGAAGGCAGCTCTCTGAGTCAGTCTCACCTCACCCAGCCAAGTCCACGCTCAGACTGTTCCAGCAGTGCAAGAGTACTATTGGAAAAATGCTGGCAGGGCATTCTGCAGCCATATTCGGGTCTGGCAAATTTATACACTTTACACACACATAAAATATTTCCAGCATTAATTCAAATAAAACAATCTATGGCAAAAATAGTTTTGCTGCTAACAGTACCCATACACGCTTGCATGACCTTTAACTAAAATAACCAAACTGGTTAACACTCTCATTTTCAACAGCTATAATCTCAGACATGTCATTATGAAATAGGCAGTTCAACAACAAACGTCCACAATTGAATAACTATCTCCCAGATAAAGAATCCAAATTTCAGCTAGGTCTTTTTTAGACATGGCCAGTTCTGTAACAGGGTGTATTTCATAAATGCCAAGGCACTGCAAATCTGAGTCTATAGGAATTAACATGTGGGATGCCAGAGAACTCTGTGGTGGTGTTTGTTTCTCTGAAGGCAACCTAATAAAGAAGAAAGTGGCAGGAAACCTGAAGGAGAGGTTGGGAACTACCCTAAGAAGAGTGCATTCAGTTAATAGTTACTGAACTCGCCTAGGTTTCCTTCACATAACTATTTTTCTGAACAAATACTACATTCTGCAAAAATACCAGTGCTGCCATTGAAAACATGAATGTTGCCAAAACTCGGAAGGCTCAGGTAATTTCAGACAAGTAGCCAGACACTGGTCTATGTGAAAACTGCCAGCTTATCCAAAGCAAATTGGTTTTTCTTTCTGAAAGCCTGCATTAGAGCAGAGTGAAAACATGCATGTGCGCATGTGTGTGTGTGCGCGCACACACACTTGTGAGAAATTTGCTTTTATATTTTGTATCGTCTGGCAAAAATTTATGTTCAGCACACAACCATGAAGCAGTAGTTGTTGAGGGGTTTTTTTTGCTTGTTTGTTTTTCAATGATTTCATAAATACACGTGAACTACCATAGAGTTTGGGGTACAGTTCCTTTGGTTCAGAAGGCTACATTGTTTTTAAGTGAACATCTTTCACACCTAACTGTCGAGCTCCTAAGTTCCAGGATGCTCACAGCAAATGGCTAACTTGAGGTAGAAATTCATTACAGACCATTTCATTAGTCTTTTACAGGCAGCTATCAATTTTTGATGGCCATTTATCTGCAACTGCATTTGTTACATGCCTGGCAAACACTGGTTGTCCACTCTTCCTCACCAGAGCTGTCTTCTACCTTCTAATTTTGGAAAAAGGAAAGCCACTTGTAGTCTAAGGAAGCACAGATACCTACTTGCAGATACAAAAATGCACAGCCATATAGCTAGTTTTATGTTCTAACACAGGTGCTACGCTTAAAAGCTCCTATTAGAGGACTAATAGTTAGAAGTTACAACCATCTATTTCCAGCAGTTTTTCTTCAGAAAAGAGATTTCCCATTCTTAGTGACCACCGAGTTGTAGCCTTTTCTCACTCCAGTCCAAGCAACAGCTCAGGAGTGGAGCTTAGGGAAAGAATAATGATTTGTAAAGTTTTGAATACCCTTCAAATGATATTCACTCAAGACTGCTAAAACACAGCAGGAACAGCTGAGGTAAATAATCAAAGTTGTCCTTCACATCTTACGGGCCACACAATTGATATACAAAGCCAGGAATCTAATACCACAGTTGTGTATTCAGAGACAAATTATTCTATGGTATGGTATTATGACTGCAACTCACTCTTTCCACTTCCAAAATGTATAATGACCTATAATTAAACTTATGCAAGTGTTACCGATTTGTTAATAAGTTAAAATTGATTGATTTTATTTGATTAATTAATTGATTTTATAAAATCATTTAATAGAATTAAAATATAGAAGGATAAGGGAAAAAAATTTTATAGGAAACTTGCATCTACGCAATAAGAGACGTTATGGAATCTTTTGTACGTCTTGTACCAAGGCTAGAAGAAGGGCCTAGAACTATTGTAATAACTCTAGGGTTGAAAGGTTTCATTGTATTTAACCAGTCTTCTGTACACAGAGGTGTATTGAAATGTCAGAATATGAGATTAATGGGAACTGGGGAGAGTTGACTGGAACAGCTTGTAGTTACCTGCCAAGAAACTGTGAACTTTAGTAAAAGGTAATTCCGGCAGGGGGAGATCGCGACCACCGACTCATATACCACCTACCCAAATCATACCCCAGACCCATTTCTGGACCTTTCTAACCTTTACTGCGCAGAATCGGATATGGGAGGAGAGTATGTAAATGATTTACAGGAAATGTTATGATTATGTATGAATAATTAATGAGTATGTATGAATAAGTTCTATATATGGAATCTGATTTTGGGACCTGGTGTGCGTTGATCGTGAGGACTCGCTCACGCACCCGGCCGTCAATAAAGAAGTGTCTGCTTATCTACATCACATTGGTGTCGATAAGTTCTTCATTCCGAGATTTCGGTAACACAAGTACAACAAAGGATGAAGCTAGAGAACTTGGACAAGTTTTCTACTTTGTCACACAGCTAAGAAGCTTCCCTCAGATGTCTTTCACAAATCTGAGGTGAAATTATAACAACTCAAAGCAACAGAACTTTTTAAAGATCAGCAATTCCCCATGGTGCACCCATTCCTGTACAAAAAAAGTAATTGCTATCCTAAGATAATTTGTAGTGCCTGGGCAGAGGATTCACACAAGTTCACAAGTGTACTAGCTGTTTAACAAACAGTTAACTGACACCGTGCCCATGCAACACTAACTCACAGACCTTACTCTGGAAGAACTAAGGAACTGTACTTAAGCACTGGTAGTTAAACTGATTGTGAAACCTATTATCAGCATCTACTATTAAGGTTTTTTTAATGGCTCTCTTGAAGTAACTTCTTAAGGCAGCTCATACCCCAAGCTGAACAAGAACGATTTAGATTTGGAAAAACTGGCAGGTGAACCTGATGTCAATTCAACAGAAAAATCACAGAGTAACCCATGTGGCAAGGTCAGTGACTAGAAGGGGGCATACAAAAGGAACTACGAACTTAACATGCTTCAAGCCCTGTTCATTGTTACTGATTTTCCTTTGAGCAACAGTTTTAGGAAAGAAAGGTTTTCCCTGTTTAGAGCCACAAACTTCCAGAGTACAGTTTACAAGGGAAAGCTCTCAAAATCAGCGTCTTTTCCCCTGTTACCCTTTAAATAGGAAAAAGACTACTCAAATAGTAAGGCTGAACTTTCTCTTTTCAAGATGTGGAATACATATTTGTCTCAACCCCGAATCTACAGAGAGTCACAGAACTCCAGTATTTCCTAAATTTCCCCAAGTTACTTGTACTTTGAAGAAAAATCCCCAGTGCTCACCTGACTATTGCTGAAAAGTATTTATTGCAGCTACATTTCCTTTGTTCCAGCTTTCTGTGTATCATGCTCTCAGGTTCAAAGTCAGCAAGCTGGAAACTGCAGGATTTAATTTCTCCCTCTGGACCACCTGAATGACATTCATGACCACCTTCACAGAACACTTGCTCCTCTTTCAAGTGTTGGCAACTTGTCCCTCTCTGTTACAAGCTTAGGTACTTGGCTTAAATCATCAACCTTCCTCTGATTATGACTTTGAATATAAATGTGAAGAAACCTCTCGACTAGACTAGAATACACACAAAGTGATCTTTTCTCACAAGTCAGTGTTGCTACTTCCCTCAGACTTATGTTCCACTTGCTGTGATCCTCTCCCACACAGTAAATATACAAAATCACGTTCTAGCAGGGCACACACAACTATCATCTGATTCCTGGTAAGGTACCTTTACAGACACGGTACTAGGCTGCACTGGCCTGTCTGAACACTTACTGGAGAGAGAGATGTTATTTCCTACTGTCTTTCAGAGTTACTGCTCCCCAGGCTTTTCTTATTTCTACTTACAGGTCTGTAAAAGAATATTTCCCTTCTTTCTCAAATACACTAGTTTCTTCTTCCTCCTTCAATCTTGTATTGGTTGTGGGTCTTGTTGTTGGGGGTTTTTCCCCCCTAAACTCAGTTTCAGACTTTGTAAGTAGAACCGTTCCTGCCTAGGATTTACAAGCTGGTATAAAATTCACCTCTCGCTCCTCTTCCATTAAAGGGGCAGCTGACACTAGATCTCTCAGCTCAACACAAAATATTTATATATGTTGAAGTCACAAGCAAATTATAAGCTTCTCAAACACAGTGATGATAAAAATCCTCTATCTTGTAGGCCTATTATATCCCCTTTTTATTTGACACTCGGTATAAAACATAAATAAGGTGATCAAGGCAAAGATTAGTACAGACACCAAGGCACATATGTATGTGTAATTTACTCTCCCCCTCTCCCTCTGTTAATGCCCTTTTCCAATCAAAGCCTGGCCTGCAAGCCTAAAATTTACATTCCCCCACAACATAAAACCTTGCAAACCAATTCAGCAACTTGCTTAATCAACCGCTAAGCCAGTACTCCCTCAACTATTTAGTCCTACTCATTTTTCAAGAGAACACAAGTTTACGCCTCACTCCAATGCAATTAGCATATTGTGATGCTGCAAACAGAAATAACATACTTGCTGTTCCATACATACAAAGTATCTTTTGCAGCTGCCAAAGGAGCAAAGACTCCCTGAAGCATGCAAGGCTACTCTCTATGCTCATCACCTAGCCATTTTTTAACACTGGACAGCTAGTCTAGCATCCTTGCTTTCAGGACATTAATCCAAGAGCCAAATCAAGTTTATTGTTTCTTGCAGGTGAAATCAAAGGCTGCAGCATACAAAGGTGAATTGACACAAGAAGATGCAGTTGACAGAAGAAGTATACGTGAAAACTGTACAAAGCAACTATAATTTTGGCTCTTCAACACTTGCTGGTTAGGGAAAACCCCCAGGGCTTTTGACCTGGTATTTTATTCAATGTCAGAAATATATTTAGTTTGTGTCTCAAAATGTAACAATACTTAAAAATTATAATAAACACCCATGTTACCTGACCTGCTTCCACCAATCATTAAAGAAAAGTTCTGCTTTTTCAATCCCTCCAGAAGCTTGAAAAGAGACTGTGACAGGCACCATCAAATTTTGCATATTACCCCATCTTCTCCCTCATTTATCTGCCAACTCAAACCTTGTATGAGGCTGTATTAAGTCTCAAGCTTTCCTGAGAAAATACCACAAACAAAACCTCTTCATTCTATTTATGGCAACATCAAGAGCCAAGGCGTTTCTTCATTTGTATATGACATGAAGAACAGATTAACTCCTGCACATCACCATAAAAACGTGACATTTCCCACAGAGCTTAAGCAGCATTTACTGTGGTTGGGGGGTGGGGGTGGAGGTGGGGGGTGGGCAGAGGGGTGTTTGGTCAGGTTTTTTAACCAGATTTTACAAGACGTGATATTCCAACATGGTTTACATAGTTTTACGTAGCTTGTCTTCAGCAGTGTACAGAGTGCTTTGAAGGCAGATCACAGTAACCACAACACTTCGTGCCAGACTGACTGAGCCCCAAAATCACACATGGGGTTCACAGGTGTCCTGTGATCCTGAACCCAACAGTGCTCTAAGGGTATGAGGTGGGCAGGCAGCATGGAATAGGATTTGAGAAAGACACATATATAAGATCTCTGACAGGAAACAACTTCTCTAACAGTAAGGCAAGTTTCATAGTGTCAGTTCCTTTACAGTTGGGGAGAACTAGTAAACAGCAGGACCAACTAGGCTGATAACTCATCCTGCAAGGTGAAGATGGGGGTCTTCTCTCTCAGTGCATCCCTACTTACATGCTGCATATCCCCTAGGAAATCCAACGAGCTGCCCAACAAAGAAAAATGGGTCAAAAGGTAAGGGATGTGTGTCACCCTTCAACAACACCTACACCTGTGGCAACAAAACCAGACCTTAACATTTCTGCAGAATATCAAACTGTACTGAATATCTTGACTTTCCCACTTCAAGCCTAATGAGCGTTTCAGCCAGAACTGAAGAGGAGGTATTGGAACGTGCGTGCCAGAGGAGTTGTGCTGTCCAGCAGAGGTGTTGCTGATGGCACATAGTGCAGGTTACCGAGAAAGCGGCATTACCTTTTCAGCATGAGGAAGTTTGGTCCAAAAGGCAAGGAAGTGGATGGCAATGCTCCAGAACGTAACACTAGAAAGGCTATGCAAGACCTCTGACAAGGATCTGGAGATACTGTAAGCAAAGTCTGAATGGGTACTAGCAAAACCTGCTCTGCCTATCCTGTACCTCCACCTTTTCAGCAGAGCTTCATCTCCTTGCTTAACAACCCTGTGCTCTCGTGCACGCCAAACTTCACATTATTCACCAGGCCAGAAGGGACAATATTAGCAGTACTTTTTTTAAACACACTTACACCCCAGGATGAATTATTGACTTAAAGTACTGAACTAAACAGTCACAGGATTACATTAAAAAAAAAAAAATTAAGTGAAACAACATACAGGCTTTTCCTAAGATTATTTTTTCCTACCATGACTCTCTGATTCTATGGGTTCTCCTGAAAAAGTGACTTACAGATGGTACATATCTCTAATGTGCTCCTCTCCCCAAAACAGTAAGCATCTGGCATGCCTACTGTTTAATTACACAACAGGCTCACACAGGAGGAAACATTTTCAAGCCTGGAAGCTTATGCTCAAACTCTGATTATATCCAGTAACAGGAGCTGCTCATGGTCAAGAAAAAGTTTTTAAACAGGAGGAAAAACATTATTAACGCACAGTAAGCAGATCTTCAGTAAGTTTCTATATGTGTGAAGACAACCACGTTACAATGTGAAGAGTCTGGCAGAATGTATATTTTACAAGAAACTATGACATTTTTGTTAAATTTTTGACCACCACTGATCATAAAAACAATTACTCAAGCCACAAAACAGTGCTAGTTTATTCTGGAAACTAATACAGTCTGGCTGTACCTCTGGAATTTTAGGTGTATACAGACTTGAAGTAGACCTCAACTATTATTCTACCCTACCATCTTCAGACATAGGTATTAAAGAAGTTCATCTGTAATTATTTTTATTGCAAAGTGCTCCCAGGAAGACTGACACCCCAAATTCTTTAATCACTGAACAGTGCACTCCCTCTGCTGGCACAGCACAGATGTCACAACTTAGCAGAGGCATTCTTCCGATTACAGTAATCTCAAAGAGGTCTATGCATGACAACAGATTTACACCTGGTGCAGCTCTGTTACCATTTTCAGAAGTCTGCTAAATTACTTCCATAAGAGAAAAGTTTCAAAGGTGCCCATTAATAACTGACTTCTCAGATGAAATCTCGCAGAAGTGCAACAAGACACCATGGGCCACAATCCTTCTCTGTCAACCAAACATACGGTTAAAAGTTTCTGAAGATTTAACTGCTGTAACATTTCTAACTTTACAACAAGTAATTCTAAGATGTCAAATAAAACACACAGGGAAGTGAGAGCGGTAGCAAGCTGACATTAACAGTCTCATTCAGTCATGCAACTGTTGCATTTGCACTGTTTGCCTACGTTTCAGTAAGATATGAAAATCTTAAAGAGAAGCATTGTTTTAAGAGGTCCTGTGCCTCCTCACATGGAAACAAAACACTTCCAGTTTAGACTCCCCAAGAGCACCGTACTAGATTTTTAGTTATTACACCTAATCAGAAGAGCTGCAAGAACGTCAAAACTTTTGAGCCACCTTTGAAACACCTAATATTTTGACTTTGAGGCAAAAGAGTAACCCTCAGCTAATGGAGGTGCCAGTTTTGTTATGCACAAGAAAAGAAAGTTAAGGTTTAGCAGTGAATAATCACAAGGAGTTTCTGCAGCACTCATGGTAATACAGTAATTGACTCCTATGTTGTGTAAGCAGCTGCTATTCCCTCTGCCCCTTTTAAACTCTGAAATACTACGATGAAAATCTGATTTTTCAATGGGCCTCATGTTAATAAACAAAGGAACAGCCATATGTTTTAGCCTGAAGTCAGGGTGATTTCTTCTCAATAAAAACTTGAATGTGAATATCAAAAAGGGAAGGTAACTGTACTTCAAAAGTTAATGCACCCTTCTGAAAACTTTGTTTTGTTCTCCTTATTGCTTATGTATTTCACAGAAAATATTTAAGTGGCTTCTCACTAGTGTCCAAAAACCTTAGGTGTGCAGAAACAAAGGTTGCCCACCGCAAGAAGGAAAGATACGGAGAAGAACGAACAATTTACAAGGACTAGAACGACAAGCACGAAGAAGCATTAAGCATTGTTTTGTGCACATACCTTGCTCTTCCAATAGTTCATAGGTGTCTTTGCAACAAATTATACCTCACACAACAACCAGAACAGTCTGATAAAACAGTCATAACCTCTGGGTCACTCCAAGATGAAAAATGGACCTGTGGTCCAACAGATGAAAAGTAATTGCTTCAGACAACTGAATTTCAAGTATTTAGTGGGTCTGAATTAAGACATCAAGGAACAAGTGTTGGTTAACAGGGCACTTACCTTACAAACAGCCACAACGTTAATGTTGATCATTTGGTCGACTGTCTGCAAGAAAACAAAGGTTTCAGTTTTGTTTGAAGTTATTTGATCAATATTTACACACCATCTGGGTTTAAGTGCAAAGACAAATTAGACCTTACACTTATACATCCACTTTTACTCCTTGTCTTCCTGCTTAAATATCAGGAAGAGTGACAGACTTGCAAAGCAGTCTGTGAATTACTCTTGGTCAAATTTTACGTCTGGTTAGGGACTCTTACTAATAAAAAAACCCACAGACATATCACATTGACACTGTACTTCCTAACACTTTGCAATATTTAAGAACTTTAATAAATTCTGATATTTTAAGACATCTTCATAATTAATGGGGTTTTTTTCTCTTCACTATTTCATAACAGTGTTTTAGTGACTTAGTTTATTTATCAGGTAAAAAAAAAGGTATTTTTTTGCTACGTATTATGAACCTTATTTGAAGGTGAACCAAAAAGCAGATACGTTTCTCAATACTTCAGCAGAAAACAGAACCACAGTGGACACAGTGAGCTACAGAGGTTTTGGAAATAAAATCATGCACCACTGAAATTGTTCACAATCAGTTTTCAATGTACCCAATGCAACCAAGGTTGTCCCTACATTATGAGCTAAAACAGTTGTATTTAAGTTTCATAACAGTGTTATGGAATGTGCAGCTTCCATTCATGAAGTTGCTTGCTTCCCTTCCCTTCAGTCACTTAAGAACCCACACACAAGCTAAAGCAGCTCATAAACAACAGCCAAATGAGACATGGGCAGGGGCAGAAATCAGATACTGACCCCAGGCGCATCTGTCTGAAATACAAATATAAAATGAAGCAGGGAATAGCATGTAAAAAGCAACACAAGAAACTGAAACTGCCATCATCTGAACTGGGTTATGCTGCTTATGTAACTCAGCTTTTTGAACCTTTAATTCTAATCTGAAAACCTTGTTACGTGGGTACCCTAACCAAACCTAAATTATTTTGTTATACCTGTTAAGCATTTAGTGCTAACAATGAGAACACCAGAAGGTACTAAAAAAAGCACTTACCTTATCCAGGTCTGGAACATCAAGAAAATATTCAGGATAAGCGTACGAAGTTCCCACATTGTTGACTGAAACAAAAGCATGAATTAGATCACTTGGATGCCATCTGATTTCTCATGCTGCGATTAACGACAATTTTCAATCAATATTGTTAAAATGCAGCACTTAAAACATTCTAATGCCTTTAGCCAAGTTTCCCTAACTGTAAACATACCCGTACACACACAAGTGGAATGTGAGGGTGAACACACAAGCCATTTTAAATGTGTAAATGTTGATTCTCTAATCATTTAAAAGGTGGCACGTTTAAAACATTGTACCCATCCTCCACAGTTTTTCACAGTGCCAGGGAAGAATGTTTCTTCTTCAAGAAATATCGGTGCACACCATGCAAGTGCACAAGTGACATAGCTGCAACACGGAGCTCTGCAATGCTATGGAAAAGGAGCTTCAAGCCAAAGCAAAGCTCTCGGTGCCTGGCAGGACATTTAAGTGAAGCTGTTTAACACCCTTTTTAAATACTACCTTGGGTTTGGCCAGAATAGAGTTAATTTTCTTCTTAGTAGCTGGTGCTGCTGTGTTTTGAGAACAATGTTGGTGACACACTGATGATTTTCATTAGTATAAACACTCCTTAGCAACAAGTCAAGGACTTTTCAGTTTCTCAGGCCCTGCCAGGAAAAAGCTGCAGGGGCACAAGAAGCCGGGAGGTGACAGAGCCAGGACAGCCGACCTGAGCTAGCCAGAGGGATATTCCATACCACAGAGCATCATGCTTGGTATAGACACCGGAGGGAGCTGGCCAGGAGGGGCCGATGGCTGCTGGGGTGGGTTTTATTCTTCTTTCTCCTTTTCAATTCTTGTTATTGTTGTTGTTATTATTATTGTATTTTATTGTTAATAATTACATTATTCTTACCTCAGCCCACAAGTTTTACCTTTTTCCCCGACTCTCCTCCCCATTCCTCTGGGGAGAGAGCAAGCCAGCACCTGCACGGTACTTAGTTGCCGGCTGGGGTTAAACCACGACATTTATAAAGTGAAATAAGATTAAAAGCAAACAAACAAAAAAATCTCTGGCCAGTCTCCAGCTGCCGGACGGCTGCGGGACAGACCGCAGGGCCCCAGCCCCCCGCAGCGGCAGCAGGCGCCGGCGGGCGGTAGGGGGCAGCGGGGCCCCGGCGGGCGGGGGCTGCCGCCCTCGGGAAGGGCTCCTGGGCTGCGCTCCCTGCGCAGACACGGAGCCTGACCGCACAAGACGGTCCTCCCCGTCACCCCCACCATCTTCCCCTGTTGGCAACACTTAAAAATCAACCGAGAGAATGCACCGGCCCCTTAAGGCGCGCAGACACACACACACACACGCCGCCGCCACTGCAGACCGGCCAGGTTCCCTCCCTCCCAGGCACGAAGCCACCACCCGCTCCCGAACCCCAGCGCCAGCAGGGGAAACTCCTCACACCGTCAGCAACCGACGCTGCTCTGCAACCTCGGCTGCCTCAAACTTAATAAAGCACACTGATATACAGACACAAAAATAATAATAAAAAAATAAAAATTAAAAAAAAAAAAGAGGCAAGCAAATGGGATCTCCGTTTCCTAAGTATCTGTTGTTCATCTTACACAAGTGAATCGTGTGACATTTGGTTGCTGTGGCAACGTTTTACATTTATATAGTGTCTTACACCCCAGAGAATCCCGAAGTGCTCGGAATGCTGCAGGGCACCATGCACCCCCAGGGCCCACATCCACACGGGACAAGAAACACTGTCGGAAGGCACCGACGCCTTTTTAAAATAAATAAATAAAAATAATTAGAACAATTAGAATAAAATAGCCCTTAAAACTGTGCTAAAAGCTATGATTTTAAAAACCAACCTGAAAGATATTTAAGCATCAATAGGGATGCAGCAGGACATGCAGGAAACCCGCAGGAGAGATTCTGGCAAAGTGCACAAACTGATTCATTCAGAGATTCCCTCGAATGACAGCTCTCTTGGTCCAGATCTTTGTGTATTTATGGAAACCCTTAGGTCATTAGTCACATCGTGTGTTTCACATTTTTTAATTTTAGATAACCTTTAAAAATGCGAGAATTGAGGGGAACAGGGAGTTGGCAAATTCCCAGCAGACATCTGCTGTATTTAGAAAGAGAAGTTTTTAAAAAAGAAGGTCCAACCTTGCTATTGCTGGAGTGAGCCTTTTTTTTTTCTTTCTTCTTTTAATCCTAAAATAAACTATTTTTCAGGCCATCTCTCTGGAAAGGATTTTGGCTATGAACTGTGGCAGGGGTTTGGGACTAACCTTGGTTATTCTCTCAAAATTTAGAGTATTTACATGATTCATGCTACAGAGACAGTCACACAAAATTCACACCCTGTACCACAGACTGGGTCCCATATATGTATCCTTCCACTTCCAGCAATTTATTTACTGGATCACAGTTGGCTGCAGTTTGAAACAGAACGCTAAAAAAAAACCAAAAAAAAAACCAGGTGTATTTTACGTAGAGGAATCTGGATAACAACAGGGTAAGATACTGTCCAGCTCAAACTCCTTACAAGTATCACAGCAGTTTAAGAACAGCAAGAGGAGTATTTCCCACCTCTGCTTGTTTAACATATTGCTGTAGTTAGCACATGTTCCAAGTCACTGACAGACGATGTTTTGAACACACAGCAAAACATTATGCAAACTCTTTTAGCCTTCCTACGTGGGTGAAAAGAAGCTTCCAAATAAGAAGTTTACAAGGATTTCAATCTGTAAGTACTTTAGTTAGGCTCTGTGCAACTATATAATCAGAAGCTCAATCTCGAGTAGTATACGTGGACTCCTGTGTCTCTAAGTATAAGGTTAAAAAATAATCAGCATTGATCCCCGGCAGCTATGCTGTGCTACTGATGCTTCTCATACCTACTTTCCAGATAACACCTGAAGAAAAAATATACTGGAACCTAAAACTTATCCCTTATGGCCATTCTCATCTAAACCCATGTTTTCCCTCACACAAACATGAAAAACACAGAACAACAAAAGCTATATTCTGGATTGCAACAAATGCTACAGAATGTAAAACATGCACTAAAGCATGAAATTAATTGCCATAAAAAATTTAGATACTGTCTTTCTGAAGTAGCAATCATCTGCGTTGAAAAATTACATTGGCAAGTGGTTTCTATTAATACGGCTATATCTAGAGAAAAGAAGAAATCTACGTATCATGTAACCTGATGATCTTAAGCATGAGATCCACTAAAATTGCTAGTGATTAGAAGAGAGATTTCTGTAAACCTGCAATGGCTGCAAGCAAAAAAAAAAAAAAAAAAAAAGGCGCAGAGGAACTCAGCAAGAGAATACACAACTCTAGAGGATTTAGTTGCTATTTTTACCATGGTTTTAGTCAAGGTGCTCACGCAAATAAAAGCAAGAACCAGGCTCTGTTTGAGGAACATGCTTGTTTTCCTGTAATAAGCTTACACAAAATTTGAGATGCATTAACTGCTTTAGTGCCCACTTTGAGCAGAACTATAGTCAGATCTTCATAATTTTGTGCATTGCCATAACCTCATCACAGCCTACCAAGTAATAAAAACCCTTCCAGTGTGGGTATGTTACACAGTAGAAGGTTTGCTGGTGTTTTAAGACATAAAAGTGATACACTATTCTGCAGCAATTGCTACGTGACAGGCAGTTTGCAAGTCGTACATTCTCCGAGTTGATTTTGATAGGACAGATTAGAACTGACATTAATTTTAATCCACAAAGTTTCTTTGGAACTTATCTCCTTCAGAAACAAGAAAAAAGGCATCTGCAGCTTTGTCACTACTCTTTACACAAAACACATTGTTGGCAGTTGCAGTTACTCCAGTGGATTTGAGTTTTTATAGTAATTAAATACTGGATGTCACAAGTTGTATATACTCAGATCTGTCAGAAATATTAGGAAACATTCTGGGGTTTAGCCTTTAGTATTTACAGGTGTATATATAATAGGTTTTATATATGCTATTTTCTTGTGCATTATTTGTCAACATCAGTGAGATTTATCTATTAGCAACAAAGTTCATAGACCATATCATATGTATAATGAATTTATTTGAAATATGCTGGTTAAAAAAATGGTTAAAAAACCAGTACTAGCTCCAACTACTGAATTTCAGGTTAGTAAAACTTACTACTTTTGTAGTAAGTACTTTATCAGATAACACATACCACTAGATGTCTGAGCAATGCAACTTATAAAATTTCGTGCCTTACGTTGAACCATCACAGGTTCTCATCTCCATATTGAGTAACTGTAGAAATACAGGATACACACCAGTATATGTGGGTTTAGGGAAAGAACCAGAAAACTGATACACAGTCACCTTTAGCCCAATGTTCAGGAAAGATTCAGGTAAACTGCTGTTATGTTTAAACTCTTCTCACCTTGTGACAAACACCTTCTTGACATCACCTCAGTTCTACATTCAACAAAGTAACCGGATGGATCACCTTTTGTTTTCAAGGACTACCACGCCACCGACACTTCTGCAAGTATCACAAACCATACTTGGGCATATTGCATTGCTACCAGCAAAAGAACCGCAGCTTACCAGCGTGACCAGAACATGCTTAAAACTTCTGAAACAGGAGCCACTTACTCAATACTATACTGTAATGATTAAATTTCAACAGCTCTATAATTAAGAGTTAATGGTTCTCCCACAGGGCTCTGCTGCTAAGCTGAATCTAAGCATCTGGAGCTTGCTTAGTTTCTAAAATGGCATTCGGTCAAGTCACTGTGCACCCAGTCGTAAGGGGAAGAGCCTTTAGCCACCACAGAACAACACATCAAAAGACATTCAATAAGCACCACAATTCCGAGAACACAGGCACAAGGCAAGCACTCTCTCATGTAGTGTATCAACAGGAAGCTAAAAACCACATTGAACATGCAGCAACATAGTTTTAGTCAGGCAAATACTAGCTCTCATGAATTCATTTAAATAAACTTCAATATGGGAAAAAGTTAGCAAGCAAGTCAAGACGAAACACCACTAAGAAAGGTTTAGAAAGATCAGATACAAACCTAAAACACCAATCTCCAGGCCTTCCAACCCCACTTTGATTCTACTGTAAGTATCTTCTCTCTCTCCGAAGTCCGCCACAATGACTTTTGTTTCCACTTTGTACTTCTCCTCTAGAAAAAAGAAAAAGGTTTTTGAAGCTTAAGTTTGAAATAGTTGAATTACAATTCAAATATTAATAATGTATCAGTTACTCTGGTTTTACAAAACATTAGGCAGCTAACACTACACATTAGCTTTTTCACTTCTGCAATAGGAATCCTTGAATTTTAACATAACCTGCACAAGAAGTTTGTGACACTAAGCTACTTCTGGTGAGAACATAAATTCTCAAATGATTCAGAGCATTTCATTTGTAAGATGGCACGAAAACAAATCATACAGGTTTGAACAGAATAAAAAAAAAAGCAGAAATCAGTAAACGCACACACACAACTGTGTTCAAGTACAATGTGACAAGAACACTTTTTTTTCCCCCCCCAACTTAAGCCATATGGTAAATTAGTTGCTTCAGACCAGGCAAAACAATTCTTTATTGCCCTCCATTTCCATTCTTACTTCTGGTGCCATAAAGCTTTTTGAGTATTTAGTATTTTGAACATAAATCAAAAAGGGAACATGTGGGTGAACAAGAAGAGCAGAACTTCCAAGTTTAATCATTCCAAAACCATTCTGATACGTTGCCATCTCCATCCTTAAGAGAACAGGAAAAATACACATAGCCAACTACATTTTGAAACAGAAGAGAGCAAGCATTACAAATACTTCGTATAAAACTCAATTCTGCTTCCATTAAGCCGAATTAATTACACTGAATTAAAATCAGTACAATGTCCTCTCAGACTTTAAAAAAGCAGAACAGTAGCTTAACACTGCAGCATCTCTGTTTTGCTGCACCTGACTCCTTCTCCAGCATTCCTTAAGGCACCTGTGTACAGCTCAGGAAGGGTTTTTGCAGCAGTTTGCCCCCAGAGCCATTCATAAAAGCAGTGCCATGTTAAAGGAAAAGAGTCATTCACAAAAAGATTAGAAGCAGCCAGATTCCCATGATCCTCCTTCCCATTCAAGGGAAAGCCACCGTTCCCATGATCCTGCTGTCCATTCATGCAGAATCATGAATCTACTGAACTCACTGGTTTGCTGGCTGCCTCCCCTCCTCCCATCAATACCCCTAATGGCAGATGAAATTATTTCTCCTCCCTTTCCCTCTCCCCACCCTCAACCTCTTCATCTCTCCTAAACAGCTGCATTGTTTAAAAATCCCCTGAGAGATGTTGCTATGTCAAATGACGACGTAAATAGCATTAAGCCCCTACTGCAGCAGCAGTCTTGTGATCGCGTCAGAAGGAAACCAAGTTCAACATTGCGGGGGGAGGAGGGGGGCTAGAAAGCATCTATTTTTGAACACAGCTGTTCTGATATTTAGCATACATATTTGAATTCTTACAGGACACTGAATTCAAAGACAGAATTAGAGGCACAATAATACATGCAAGCGGCCTGGCCCAACTTGCACACTTGTACACGCGTGCCTTTTTAACCATTTTGTGGGATCTGCAGCTGTCTTCACTGCCACTCAGACACCTCATGAAATGAGAGTTGTTTAAAGGACCCTATCGCTACCCTCACAAATTTGCTTAATTAGTACTGGCTCTTTTATACTAAACACTCTGCATTAGGATTGCTATCGATCTATCTTTGAAACCTTTTGAAATCACGACAGGGATATTAAGAGGATGAAGTAAGAAAAAAATCTGAAGACCTAGTAATACTGTAAAACAAACAAACAAAAAAGTCCTCACACTACTGTTCCTATAAGACCCTGTTTCGAGCCTTCAGAAAATCAGCAAAGAACAATTACATTTAAGGTAGTTAAGCAACACACCTATAAAAAAATGTAGTACTGTTTGTGGATGGAGGGTGGGTGGTACAGTGTATAAGAAACATGAGAAGTAGAAGACTACCTACCAGAATGGCCAGAGGACACAACCTTTGTGTGGTTGCCCACTGCACACATGCAAGACTGTCTTGCTCCAGCACATGCCACCTGCTGATCAAACCCTCCCCTCCCCATTTCACACCAGTGTTCAGGTACCCTGCAACTTCTGCACACCCCATGCTCTGCCCCAGAACCTGCAACAGGTGGGATGATGCACTACATCAGAGAAAAGACTAGCAGATACACTTGATAAAATGGTTCCATGTCAGATGATGACACAAGAAACAGTCACTTGTGTAAGCTCACCCTAGCAGTCAGAGTACAAAGTGCAGAGGAGAACAGATGTGCTTTGCTCTGTATGAACAATGGAGAAGGAAATTTCCTTGATCTCAAGAAGGATTAAGATGTTCTCAAACAGATGGGCTAGAAGAAAGAAATCACACATCCTTGTTTTATCTGCCAAAAGGACTCTGAGATGTAGTGTAACAGAGAAGGAAGCAAGCAGACTATGTTCTAACCCAGGGTATCTAGCAGTGCCTGTGCTCCTGCTGTCTAAGAAAAGAAACCCCAAAACTCCCTGATGGAGCTTTCAGCTTGAAGACCATGAGGTACTGGGGAGCCACAGGGAGCAAAAGAAGGGTATCAAGCCAGTTTTTGCAGCCAGCAGCTAGAGGATCTGAAAGAGCTGATATTATCTGCCAGCGTGTCCAGCATTCCTGACGAAATATTGAAAAGTGAATCTGATATTTCGTCTTTGGAACTGGTAGTTCAAATGCTTCTTAGCAGAGAACTGAATATTACAGCACCACGTTACCCATAGTTGCAGGAACTGAATATTACACCCCCATGTTATCAGGAGTTGTGCAGCAGTCAGTCACCAACCTACCCATAACATCTCAAGGATGGGAAAGGAAGTTCAGCAAACCTCCTCCACGTTTCTCAACTCTGACACACCAGTCTTAAATAATTTCATTTACTAAAAATCTCAGGTGAGATCAGTATTGACCCTACAAATAATTTTTTAACCTGAACTCACACGTACAGTTAATTTACAGGGCCTATATGATCTCAGCCAAGACTTAAAGTAATTTAGCAAGAGACCAACTATGCACAACAGTATCATGGTAATTACTAAAAGCAGACCACAATCTTCTGCAACCACACCATCATTCGAAAAGGTTAGTTGCTGACCACAAAGAAAGGCTCAACAAAACATCTTCACAGCTACGAGAAGGCTGAATAAACCAACAGTCGTAACGGTGGTAAGAGCAGGATGGTATGAACATTGTACAAGACAAAAAGGCAAAGTGAACTTTTGTGGAAGACGCTGGGATGGATTCTTTCAACGATCCAGACAGCAACCCAAAACCGCAGTCAGACTGCGGAGACATAGGCATGTCCCAGACCAATGTCTACAGAGTAACAGCTGTCATGCAAACAAAGGCAGTATAATACACATTAGAAGGAGAACACAATACAACAGAACAGTGCGCCACTTTT
This sequence comes from Falco biarmicus, assembly GCF_023638135.1. Lineage (NCBI taxonomy): Eukaryota > Metazoa > Chordata > Aves > Falconiformes > Falconidae > Falco > Falco biarmicus. The sequence goes on along the minus strand of NC_079294.1, from coordinate 27,606,913 downwards.
TTGCACAGGTGATAAAGAACTGACTCCTGTGGCATGTTCTCATTCTACGCCTTCCTGCAAAATACAGGATGAGATGGTCTGAAAATAAACAGGCTATTTAAACACACACTTCACATACAGACTATCAAGGGATTATCCATAAAAGTGTTTGTATTTCTGAAGAAAACACTACCTTCGGTATCCTCAGAAGAGGACTCTAACTAATATCTCAAACTTGGCCAAGGTGCCACTATTCAAAATACGCATAAAGACACTTAAGCAGTCATCCCAGGACTGCCCACAGGTACACCTATACAAGTATCTGGTATTCTGTAGCAGATAAAGAGGAAAATGGTATAAAGAAAAGCGCATAGCAATGTTTCCTCAACCTATTAAGTCAAGTGCCAACAGTTTGTTGCTCAGAAACTTCCTGAGCTGAGTAGTCTACCCTGATGGCCTTCATCCAATTATTCCTACAGGCCAATCACTACAAATCCTCACGCATTTTCAGCGCCCACCCATCTCACCGCTGCCACATTTTTTTGCTTTTGAACCTGCCAAGAGCAGAAGTGATCAAATTTCAAATTGGTGCACCTGGATCCACTCTGATTGTTACATCTGACATTAGGTTTTTCAACCGCTGTCTCCTCTTCCTCGGTCATAACTCATAATTTTTTTTTCTTTCCTATTCTTGTCACTGAGCATTGGTTGATACTGCACTGACGACTGGCTGCCAACTTTGAAGAGGTAACTTACTTTCATTACTTGTCAATTTTGAGCCGGAGGACATTAAGTTGTTAATGTTGATTTGTTTTCATGTCCATCTTTTCAGTTTCTTATGCATGTCAGACTTCTATGCATCTTCAGACTTTTCCAGAATTTGAACTTGCCCCTTTCGGCTTTTACAAATCTTACGTTATTAAATTTCACAAGCACAAACAAAGAAGGTGGAATGGTGACAGCAAAACACAACAGGCACATCTATCCTACACCTTCCTTCTAAGGGGTTTCCACTATGATAAATTTTTAAATACACTCATGCTTTGAAGAAAAATGATGTGTCATATTGCATGTCCAGATCCCAATACTCTTCCTAAACTCTGGTATTTAAGTTTTATACAGACACTGTCTAATGTTCATGGAAGCTCTTGCATACAAACTTCATTAGAGACTCAGTTTGACATTTTAAAACTGGAAACTAAATTCCAAGTTCAAGATGTTTATTAGAAGGATACTCATGTATTCATAAATTATTTAAATCATCAATAGTTCACAGGAAAGGAATATTTACTCTTACACAGATGTCTTTGGTGTTTACTTACAAATGGTTAGTTAAAGCCTCACTAGGTGAAGCAAAAGCTTCATTAACTCCAAAGGCCAGAGATATTTCTGACTTACAGGAAGCATATCCAGTGTCTTAGTATGCAAGGAAAACACTACTCTTAAATAATTAGGCAAACTAGGCCACACCTTTGCCATGAAAGAGACTCAGGTGCGAAATAGCACTGCATTACCTGGAACACCAGAAAAAAAGGATCACGCTAGAAATAAAAAGTGGGAAGTTAGAAACTACAGTGAGCTACATCCTAAATAAATAATAAAGAATTGTGAAGTGTCTAGGAGGTAAGCATCTTCAATTTTTAAAAAAATTTTTTACATTATTATTATTATTTTTCGGAAGCTTGCAAATAATTCAAAGCAGCAGCCCCCCTGAACTGGAATCTTGGTTGACAGGCTAAGAAAATGGTAAGGAAGTGAAGTTTTCAGACACAGATAAACTGAGCTTGAAAGAAGGCTCCCCCAGAGGGGAAATGTTGTGTACTTACATGCAAAAGCAAACAGACACTAGCCAGGTAGTCAGGAGAAGCAGCTCAGTTTACCTGACAAACAGTGTCAAAGGGGTCTGTGGTACAAAGTCTTGCTGGGAAACAGAAAAACTAGAATATCACCTTCCCTAACAAAAGAACACTGTACTTCTACCACCTGCTTCAAAGCAGCTGGCTACAGCAGCTTGAATTTGCACAGAGTACATGGAAACAAATCCATCTAACTTTGCAACAGAGAGATCAGGATACAAGGCCCACATTGCAAGCAGGTATGGGAACAGTTACTTCAAGCTCAGGTAAAGTACATTAAAAAACCCTTGCTAGAACTGAAGCATCTCATCATTTTACATTCAAAGCCTCAGACAAATACCATCATAGTTATGCAGTAAACATAAAAAGTCTCACTTGGTCTTTAGCTTCAGGATGGCCGGAAGTCCAAAGAGGTAGAAAAAACAGCTCTTAATTTTTTTTCCATCCTGTATGATGAAGAATGAAGTAAGAAGAGTCAGCTACATCCACAAATAAAGATGTCATCTTTCCAGTACCACTGCAGTGGCAGAACTCACCGTAATCCAGTACCTAGTCTCCAGAAAGAGAGTTTGTAACCTTTTAATAAAGGCTAAGAAGCTGAGAAATGAAAGCAAAACACGAAAACACGAAAAACCCCTTATCAGTCACAGTGAAAACACAGAACTACCAGAGAAGTGTTTGGATACTTATAAGCAAAAAGAGCAGAAACCCTGGAGAACCTGCAATAATCTTCAGGAGTCAGATCCCAGTAGCATAGATAACAGATGGAGAAAAGGTGATCTAGAGCAAAACCTCTGAACTCTTTTGCCACATGTATTTTATTTATGTGTCAATTACAAAGCCCATAGACAAACTGAATACCTGAGAAGCTAGCCTTTCTGAAAGGCTGAGAGTTCCCATTTATGTAGCTGTATCAGTCCTTGTCCAAAACGATGGATCACACTTCTCATTTCTGCGAAAGAAGAAACAAGAGACCAGAGCATGGAGAGCAGCACAGAAGCTAAGGGAGGGTCAGTGCTGAACCCCCATCCAGAGGGATGCTGCACAGCAGACACGAGTGCAAGAGAACACGAGTGTTCAGAAGGGGAGTCAATATGCAGCAACAGATACGTATTTTGTAATAAAAATCTTGCTGTAAGTTATAGATGTTTCTATAGAAGTCTGAAACAAAGCACTGGTAACCTAAGGAATAACAAAAAAGTTAAAGTACATTGTAGCGAAAAAAAAAAAAAAAAGCTCTGTTTGCACTGGGCTTGCAAGAGAAGACTCCAGATAAGAATGCTATACTGTATCCACTTCTGCATAGCATGAGATGCCTGCCTACCATTTACCAGAACTTGCTATGTTTCAACACATTTTAGAACCATATGTGTATGCACATTTGGTCAAGCACTAATGAATAGGTTCAGATTCCTTTCATTCAACTACATGTGCAACACCTTCCAGGGATTCCTTTTATATTTCGCCTCTTGCACATGTGATTTCATAAATACAGCTTCCTTAAAAATAGTGAATATTTAAAAAATCTAACCACATGAAAGTACAGAATGAGTAAAAAATGCCAGACCTCATTTAAAATGTTACAATTCTGCTAAACAGCTTTGAAGTTTCAATATACATACACAAGCCAATTCCTCACTTCCTCAGCTTTCAAAGACAATGCAACAGAAGGCAGATCTCTAAGCCAAAGCCCACAAACCCTTGAGCCACAGGGGACATTAAGTTTTTAATGTGTCTAAGCAGTACTGTTACTACAAAACATAGGAAGAAAACATGCTTTATTAGTACTTTCCTCCATTTGCTCCTCTCTCATTTCCATTACATCAAAATATACAACAGCTTCTAAGACACACTTATCAAGTCAGATAAACATTCTTAGGAACACACAGGATCAATGAATAAGCCCATTCACCCAAATATTATGCTCAACATTGCAAGCTTTCCTAAATCAAGCTTGTCCTAATTACAAAGCTAACTGAAAACACGAAATCAAGCAGCCTTCAAAAACAGCTGCAGAGGCTGACAGCCAGGGGGGCTGCACAGTCAAGTCATCGCAATGTTTCCAAATACCAACACTATTTCAGGCAGCAAGGCAAGCACAGCTTTGATGCTCACCACGCACACCCCCTTGCTCCAGCATGCTGCAACAGGGGTAGGCACGAGAGGCACTGACAGCCACTGCCCTCGTGCAGGTCAGGAGTTCTGCTTAGCAAGAATAGCATCATTTTGCCCTGTGCGGTTTTCCTCATCACCACCTCAAAATATCCACTATGGCTGAAGCTCCACACAGTTCGTTAGGATGCAATCCCAAAGTGTTTCAGAGACAAATGCAGCGTGAGGTGTGGTTAGGTTAGTATTGTGTGACAAGCAGCACCTCAAACTCCCATCCTTCTCTCCTTGCCCTGACACTATTTTCAATCCCCTCTCCAAGGCTTTTTTGGGTATTCATTGGTGGTACTAGTTTTCACACAACATGAAGCAAGCTGGTTTTAATTTACTAACTCGTTTTAGGAAGGGCATATGGACTACTTCCAATACTTCTGTAACATTTAGTTTTTCTTAATGTCATTATTATTGCCTGCGACAATGTGTACACTCAATATGTATATGCATGTGAATATGAATTTTTCATCACTTTTTGCAAATAAAATCTAATTCTCCAGCCCTGTAATTATTAGAACAGTAGTGATTTAAAAAAAAAAAAAAAAACACACAACAAAAAACAAAACAACAAAAACCAAATGCAGAATTTTTCAGATTTAAATTCAACAAAGTGAATTCCACGATGATCAGGAGAATTACTTAAAAGAATCTGAGAGTCACTGAAAGGTAGCTTAGTATGGATTAACAAAAAAATTGCGCCTTTACTTTCACGTTAATTTCAAGACATTTAAGTCAGTCACTCTACATGAATTAAAACAAATTTTAAAAGTGAAACAAGTTTCTAGGCTAATTCAGCATTGTATTATATCCCTGATAGTTTCACCTGCATTCAGCATCCACAGAAAGGTGTTCACTATAGTCAGAAGACAGGCATTTAAAAGCACAGTTGTCAGGGTTCTCTAAAGTGTTGCTTATAAGGGAAAACACATAAGTAGTCCACATATAATGCACAAAGCAGTATAGTACCCAGTTCAGCACTGGAAGTGTTGCACATGTATAAGGAGTTACATAGCAAGCATACTTGTATCCATTAGACACACCATTTTTTAAATTATTTTTCATATTCATGGATTTTTTTTCCTAAAGAATCTGTTGTGAAAAACAGACCAAATAAGTTTCCTTTCTCTTTGAAGAGCTACTAACTAGCATGATTTTCCTCACCACAACATACTCCTAAAAAAACCATAAAAGCCATTATCACCATTTCCTCAGCAGAGAAGTCTACCAGGGCTTTTTACAGCTTTGACAAATAAAAAGGGCTTGGTGTAATGGAACTCAACCTGCCAGAAAAGAGACAGGAGACTAAAATACACATTCATAGAATGAAGTTGTAGAAGGAGGACAGCACTGCTTGCTTCATCCAGTCTTTTCCCTGTGCCAGAGACCGTTCCCTGTAGACACTCTTAAAAGGCTTAATTTTAAGTCTCTCTGCAATAAAGCTTCCACCAATTGACTTAAACCAGATTCGCAAAACAGACCTTCGCTCAGTGAAAAAAATCCAATACTCATTTTTCATGTAATATTTAGTTTATTTTACACTGGAAGTAATAAGCGATATGTTATAGCTTTTGTGTTAACAGAAGGTGTTTAATGACCCAGAGACCAGCACAAGGGCTCTTGGTTTTGGCATCCACAAAACGGATTGTTAGCAGAGACAGGCATTAAGTTTGCGTATTAAAGAAAATACAAAGTATTCCCCCACCCAACCCAGCAGAGACAGCAGTGGCCCTGAACGTTTGTAGGGAAGACTAATCTCTGGTTCTTCAGTCTAGGTTTCTAAAGTACCAAGGCAGTCATCTGCCCAGTTGGTCCAGCTACGTAGTGTGTAAAACATTAAGACTCAAGACACCATTAGGTCCCAGAGTTAGTCCTGAACCTATAGACATAATATATGGAGTATGTGACGTGTGGAAGAGGCTACTTTGCTGTAGTTTATATTCAGAAAAGGAAACCCAAACCAGCCAATTCATATTTAAATAACTTTTACACATTTCTTCTCCTGGACTTTCTGGGTTAACAAACTATCAACACAGCGCAACAAATATCGCATAGAAGCGCTCTGGCAGTGAGGTTCACAGGCAAGCACGCTTCCAATCCTTCTTTCTGGAAGAGGCTAACCCCTTGCCAGGTGTGAAAAGGCACCGTCTGCTAGAACTTGCCAGATCACTTGCTGCTATGTGTAACCCATGACACTGAGTGCTAAACTTTCTCAGACTGGTTTTCATCCTTAAAAGCAACTATGACAACGTGGTCTGTTACTCCATATGCTGACAGGTGGTATGTAAACAAAGTCCTTTTGCAAGGATGTCCCTAGTCACCTGTAAAACATTTTACTCCTGGTTCATCCTACCTTGTTGCTGCCTCAAAGTTCTCCTAAAGGTTGAAGTAGTCCTAGGATTGCATCCTGTAGCTTGCAGGACATTTGTCAAGTGTTGCTCTCTAAGCATTCTGCTCAGTTTCTTCAAATTAATCCAGGCAAAATTTCACTGAGAAAATGCAAGAGAAGATGATAAAAAAAGAAGAGGGACTAAGCGGGACATCTGAAACCACTGGGGGGGGGGGGGGGGGGGGGGGGGGGGGGGGCGCGGGGCGGTGAGGAAATTCTTTAAAAATAAGTTCCCTTCCCAACTGTTCTTTTACATGTCTGACAATTGCTCCTTTAGTAACTGGTTGACACCATTCAAGGCAAAAGCATGGGAACTTTCCTCACTTTCTTCAGAGATGAAAGCCAAGAGCTCATTTTGAATCGAAGATCCTTACACTAGAACTATGTCAAAGGTGACTTCAGTGCACCAAAACAAGTCCAGAATATTTTAAGCAGTTTTGTCAAGTCCAAGACATATAGGGGAATTTCAAGTATGTCCAGCTGAACCTAGCTCAGATGACAGAAGACTGCAAACACATTAGTTTACCTTGAAATAGATCACAAAAGGTCAAAATAACTGCTGGCTTCAGTTAGTCTTCAAGTTAAGCTCAGGAAAGTGAACCTTGTCATTTCTGTGCAAAAATATGACGACTAATTATGTCCCCTTCCTAACCAGGCTTGTCTGCATTTCAACCTTTGCTATTAAATGCAAATGTTATTACTTGCCAACTCCAAGACATGAGGAGGACTTAAGATGCGAGGAGGACTTAAGGAGTGCAGATCGGGGAGGAAATGCAAATGACAGGGCAGAGATTAAGGGGCAAAGTGCTCCAAGGTAGGTGCAGCTGAGCATCTGCAGGGGACAGGTTTGCCATGGGGGGCATTGGCCATTTGTAGCAGTAGGTCACGGTAACAGCTGAGGCATGAGCACAGTGGTCAGTGTCAGGTCTGCTTCAGAATGCTCCCCACTATCTTGTTACCAAGAAAGCAGAAGAAAGCTGTAAAATCCACCTACCTAGGAAATGGAGAAGGAACATTTCTAGTTTTGGCACCACATCCCATTCCTCTCTTGTACTCAACAAATCATACCAGAGTAGTGAGAATGCAATAGAACCCAAATCTAAACATGACAGCTATCCGTTTACAATGTACCTTAAATCTTAGGGTTACAGAGTAGCTCAAGACGAAACTACCATGACCAAGCAACTTCAGGAACACTACACACTAAGCTCAGGAAACTTACCGGAAATAAGTAGTCAGCTACACAGATCTTAATTTCAAAAAATTATATTTTCTTAAAGAAAAATGTGTGGCAGAATCAAACTAAAGTTGTAGACACTAGTTCTTAAACAGTATTAAAAGTTTAAAATACAACATATTCCAGTTAAATTATCATTTGCGAGTACACATTGGGAAAAAATGGTAATTTTTTTTCAGTCCAAACAATACCTTAGGAGCTAATGTAATCCCCTGGGCATATACAGTACTTACAACCACCACCTTTAAAGCAGCAGATGGGGATTTACTTCAAAAAAGTTTTGCATTATATAGTAATTGATGACAAGCTCAGAATCTCCCGTGTTGCATTTATATGCACTTACCCACAAGTAAGTAGATATTTACACTGGCAAGCAGGAACACTATTTAGCTACAAAAGGACTTTGTTTTTTCTTGGCCTCGACAGCTCACACAACTCCTCAACCTGTCCTGTGAAGCCATCAGCTAATAACATATACCAATACCAAATTCTTTTGACAATTTCCCTACAGACAAGCCCTCTTTTAAGTGTTTTCCTTGCTTGACTTGTTTTCACTACATTCTTCATATTGCAGCCCCAAGGTAATGAGTTTCTACAGCAAAGGTCTTCTCAAGTCTGCTCAGAAAATACCTATCAGCAGCAGTGCAATAACTGAAGCTTTTCTGCTTGCAGGTCCATGGTTCTTGAACCAAATGCTGGCACAGAACACCTGAGATGTCTTGGATCATACACATTAAATACAGTAAATCAGGGAACAGCCTCATTATGTGGCATATAAACAACTGTCTCCATCCACAGAGAAGTCTTCTTTCTGATCCTACCTGAACCTTTGAAAGAGTTTGTTGTGAATATCACATCATTAAATACTTTAAAAAGGTCCTGGAGCACTGATGTAGCATGAACTTATCTAGACCAAGCATTTTGTATAGTGACCCTAGTAGTCCATGTTTGTGCATGAAATCTTGATTAAAAGTTCAAATATGTTTCTACAAAATCTAAGTAATTCCATGCAAAGGTGGTCCATGACCACTGAGGAGGAAACTCAAAATTTCTTCTTCCTCAGTCTGTGGCCAATGCTCTGTTTCTTATGGAACAAAAAGAAGAATTTCCCTGTTGTGGCAAATAGTACAACAACCAAGTATTCTGCCAAAAAAAAAGAAATCTGCTTTACAACATGCTTGAAGACACATTGGAAAATCTTCCAAAGTCTTCAACTTCCTGTAATTAATCCACTAATTTTCAATGCTCAAACTGAGCAGCAAGTTCAGAACATTCGGCCTCCCTATAACATCATTACAGCCAGTTTAACGTGCATATACACACAAAAATATCAGATCCAGGTCAGCTGGCATTTAACAGTCAGAAAGACGTATCAGTACTTCCTTTAAGATGGTGGTTATGCAACTTGCATTTTATACATAGATATCACTCCTAATGTAAGTGTATCCTAAGAGCACAAGAAAGGGTTTTTCTGAAATAGAATGACTAAGTCTGATCCTCAAAAGCCCTCTTGTTAGTTGTGATGGGGGCACCTGTCCATTGACTAGGATGAGGACTCCAATCGATAAAAAAGAGGAAGGAACAGAAAACAGCATGGCTCACACAATTCAAAAGAACTGGAACTAGCTAAACAGCCATTCTTCCTTAAAGTGATTAAGGGTCATTACTCAAGAGGAGCAAGCTTACCTCAATTTGAAGAACAATTGCAGGACCACCACAAAGTTTAAAGCTTCCCTTAGGAGCCTGCAAGGGAAACACTCAAGTAGTTACAGCCTAAGCTCCAAAGAAGTCACCTTTTTGGAGCCTAAACATGAGAAAATTCTGTCCAGCTAAAACCTAGGAGGATCTGAAAGTGCGACTCCGGCTTTGCTTGCTTATGCAGGCCATCCCAATCTTTCAGCATGTGGGACAATGAACAAGGTATACATTTCAGTAGCTCAGTGTTGTCAAAAGAAATATTCTGAAAATCCAGCATGAGTCATCTCATTTCAGAATGGTTTAGGAAAGAAAGCAGAAAAATGTTTGGGTGAGGCCTAACAGTAATTATGTATTACAGGCTGCTCTGCATAGGTATGTGTACCTATTATTTTAATCTGAAAAACTCCCCCAGCAGCTATCATGTAAATGCCAAAAGCTTTAAGCAGTAGTAGATTTATCTGTCCTGTCAGCATCATGCTTAATTCCCGAGGAGGAAGAGAGTTCCAGACTATTATAGAAAGGGTTATGACCACTTTCAGGAAGCTTGTTGCTTCATGCATAAGTGTTTGATTCCAGAACAAGATATTTGTAGATATTTCTGTCAGCTGGACTTTTATTTAGCAAGACAACATACAGCATTGTAAGAAACTTGACTGCATATGCTGACACATGCAGCAAACGACCATCCACCTCCTGCAGTGAACTGCCACCAAGACCACATTGTTGCAACTGCTTTGTGCATTTGCACTAAGCTTCAGAACTCACACAGGTTACGCAAGCAGTGACGCCTATACTGTTGCATTTACACTGTGACTGCACTGATGTACCAGGTACGTCCAGACACTGCAGGGACATCTTTAAATGCAGGACACTAATGAACAGAGATAATTACTTCCAAACCAGCTGAAGATAGGACCCTATGCCATCTTCACTCCAAGAAGAAATGCTTTCTACTTGTATGTTTAGGTGGTAGACAAGACAACTTTTCTGTCTAGAGAATAGTTTCATATGCCATTTTGCACTGAACACTAGAAATCAGAGACAGTAGCATTTGTATCAACAGAATTGTATGCCCTCTGCCTTTCAGTAAACTAGTAAACCAGTTACCATTAAGCAAACTGAAGTCCATGACTCTTTCAGTCATCCTTACATTCACTAAGCAGCCACCTACAACTTAGTATAGGACAGTTTGTGGGGGCTTGACTTACAGATTATGCTTTACAGTAAAACAGTGCCACTAACAAATTTAATAAAAGTTTTAACGAACTCAGGCCAAAATAATGCACTTACAACCTGTGAAAGAGAACAGCTCTTAGAATTATCTGCATTGTGTATACAAACCATTTTATGAAAACCTAAGCAAGACAAGGGAGGGTAACACAGAAGTATAATCTTAATGGTTTCTTTACCCAACATCACTATGCCAAGAAACCTGCTTCATAGCACACAACTTCCACTCCTGCTTATCAAAAACTTCTATACACCAGGCTGCATTTTTCACTTTATCTTGACATACTCTGCATAAACTAGTAACCTTGCAGGAAATCTGACTTAAAGAGATATAGATTAAATGAGGGTCCTGCGTTAACAGTTGGACTTTATGATCTTAAAGGTCTTTTCCAACCTAAATGATTCTATGGTTATACTTTGCTCCAATTGCAAAAATCATTTGTCCGCATGAGACTTGAGGAAGCTTTCTCCTAACTGATCCCATAGAAATACCCACCTTACTTTTGTAATTGGAATATTAAGCTGCTCCCTTATTTTTGCGTTACAGCCATTTACTACACAATTACTGCTAATACAGGTTCTTAAACACAGTAACTCACTCCCTATATTCATTCCTTTGACTATGCACACTTGTCACCCAAAAAGAGCTTACAGCTCTCTAATCTGATCCAAGTAGTTTATCCAAACAGAACAAAAAAGGGAGAGGAGGGGGAAACTACCCACAATAAATTTGTATACTTGGTATCATAACAAGCAACATAAGGAACGTGTTTTCAACAACTTTGACTTACAAAGAAACCACCCTTAAGGCTGAAGCCCATGAAATCGAACTTGCTTCAAGCTGAGGGAATATTCAGATGAATTAAAGGCTACATGGTTTTTGCCTTATGATTTTAGACAGCTACTATGGGGATAGGTGGTATTTTGGACTGACTTGGTAAGCTGTTCTTATGGAAGGCTAAGAGTTTTAGAAGTACTTATCTGAGAACTGAGCCCTATTGTTTTCAGAAGTTAAACGTGAACACCCATAAAATTAATCTGCAAGGCCTTTACCATTTATATCTAACATTTGCACTATGCACAACAGCAAAGCTTTTTCAAAATTAGAGCTGTATATATTAGCATGTATGAAGCTCATGTGCAACTGTATTTATTTATAAGCATGCCCATGAAGTTTAGGAAAGAAGTTTTCAACTCACTTATTTCACTAGCAACCTGGTCCAGTTTTTCTTTTGACCTACTGATTAGAGCCACCTTCATTCCACATCTTGCTAACTGCAAGAAAACAGGAGACATAGAACAGTCATAAATCACTTCCAAGTTAGTATCCTAATTAAAAGAATTGCATAATTTATCAAATATCACATATATATGACCAGCAAGTTTGAAAAAATTACAATTTTAAATAGACACATGAACGGGAAAACCAGGATAAATATTTCCATGGTACTTGTTACTTGATTCCCTTCATGACAAATTTGTTACCTTCTCAGTCATGCGATACAGGTGTATAAGTACATTTATAAAATAGAAAGCAAACAAGCAGGTATTTTACAGAAATTTTACCACACCTCTGCAAGTCAGAGCAAAGAAGTTATTACCCACAATTAAGTTTAACATGCCAAGTTAAGATATCCATGGTCACTTGAACACCCGTGTTACAAAATTACCCCAGCACCCAATACTTCCTTCCTTTAGTCAGGCTCCACTCAACTTTGTACTAATCATAGATATAAAGGTTAGTTTACTCATGCATTTCTTTTAGGGAAGCTATCTGTGTAACTTAAGCTGTGGCCAGAGGATATCCTGGTCTCAAATCAGACATACTACTGCAAGTTTGAAATGAGAACAACTAAATTTAAAAGTGTCTGCAGAAAGAGAGCTACATATCTGAATTACTCCGCAATGAAAACAATGTTTGTGACTATTGTAAGTCCCTGTTCCAGTGAAAAATAACAATATATCCACAGTTCATAGTGACACTGCCTTCCAGACACTTAACACCTACATATAAAAAACAGGTAAGTTATCATTGCTCCATAAAACTCCTTCACTGCCTTAGGAAGCCAGTGAGAATGGGTCTTGAACAAAAAAAAAAAAAAAAAAAAACCAAAAACAAACCACACACACCCCACACAAAACGAAACCTAAAAAATCCCACACCACCACAGCATGGTACAGCAACAACCTAAAGAGACTTAATCTCATCTACCTTTCTAGCAGAAGCACACAAAGAAAGCTTCTTTCAGAGAGAAGCATGACCAAGTTCATTAGTGACCTCCATGCTTTACTCACATGTGTGATCTCTAAGCAGAAGAAATCTCATACTAGATCTCTCATGAGCGTAGAGTGAGGTGTGATGAAACCAAAGACACTCACTAGGAGCTGCTAACAAACCACTGCCAAGTTCAGGCTTATGGGTAACTTAAGCTTTCCACTCAAGGAAATGATGTGGTGTTATGAGGACGAGTGTCTAAAAGGGATGAACACATCCATCTCCAGATAAGCACCTAGCTCACTAGATTAACTTTTCATGAAGCCAACAGTAGGCTTAGAAGGCAGTGGGAAGAAGGGAATAACATAGTGCACTCTCATTCCACAGGATCAAGGCAGTGAAGGCAAACACTATACCTAAAACTATCTCAGCCTGTGACACTGAGGGCAATTGGACAGTAATTCACTCAAAAGTCTGAAACAGCTGTGGTCCCATGGGGCAAAAAAGCCCCAAAGATGTTCCCCATGGACGCAAACTCCAGACTGCTGACAGGCAGTTTGCTTTCTTTCAGCAGCCATGACCTCTGGGCTCTCAAATTGCTGAAGTAGATACCTGAGCTTTATGGAAAACTATCCAGCTGTACTTGTCTCAAAAGCCAAGGCAGTAAAGCCATGCCAACGCACTCAGCAGAACCTCTGCGTGTTTAGAGAACTTCTGCCACAAGAGTGAGCTTGCAAGAAACTGCTGCTGCATTCACATTAAAGGGACACACCTTGAGAAGTGCATTTGAAATCTGGAAACAGAAACCCATTTGCAAGAGGAGTTCTCAAGAGTACAAAGCCCATAAAATGACCAAGGAAAGAGCCTGCAACTAGGAACAAATACCACTAAGAGAAATAATCAAACTTGGAAAAGACAGTGCTCAACAGCACGTTTGGTTTGAGTCTGATGCAACCAAATCAGTTTCTGCTGAGTGCTCCGACTTCACTGGTAGAGGCCTAGTGGAACCACAATAGTCCAAAGACGAATAATGATCCTCTGAGATCCCAGTAGCTAATTATGTTTTTATGTAAGAAACAAGGAAGACCCTCTTGCTTCGCAGATAACTGTCTTTAGATCTTTGGCACGTTGTCTCTAGGGTCATGAAAAGGCTGCACAAGAAGACCTTAAAACTCATCACAAAACTCACTGGAGTAGCAAGCATTGACAAGATACTTTCATAGCTAAAGGACTGATGCAAGCAAGAGTCACCATTCTAACACAGCTGGTGGATGCAGACATCTGATTTCTTATATGTCATGTTCGTAACTACCACTTTTTCCACCTTGGTAGCAAAACATAACCGCTTTTAAAGCCCTTTCTCTCCAGGATGGAAAGGAATGTCAATGACAGCCCACCAAAGCAGAGTTAAAGCTCTTGTTAGAGTAAGTATAGCAAGAGGATCTAAAAAAGCAACACTAAGCAGATGTGCATAGCAGAGTACTACAGAGCACACAATAGGATCACAACCTCTAGTTTATCACTAGCATACAAACACATCTAAGGTTAAAATTTAACTCACGATTTGCAAAAGCAAACAGCAATACAGGGGTAACAAGTAATGATTTCTGACCATATCCTTTAAAAAAAAAAAAAAACAAACGAAACAAACACAAAACCATGCTGCTTTGGAATCAAAGACTGGGTGATCATTACCCAGACAGAGAAAACTTGCATTTACCATGGCACCACCTTTCATGAAGAGGTGGTCTAGTGATGAAAAGGCTACCAGTGCCAAGCAAAGAACAGAGATCTAAATACTGCAAGAGTGGGAAGTGTAAAAATGGCTCTTTGCTTGGAAAAGAAGGAAAATAAACAACACAGCAGAGTATAACTGGAAAGAATCCACAAATTTGTAACGTTCTTCCATTACTTAGTGGTGATCATGTCAAACTTTCAAAGAGGCGATTCTCAACACACCGTTATATTTCTCACAAACTCATCCAAGGAGAAGGAAGTAATCTGCATGATCATGACAACAGCCGTCAGCACCCAATCAGCTGTATGCCAGTGGCATTTATAGTAACCTGAAGGTAGTTTCTAGTAGAAAGTCAAGCTTCTGCTGACAGTCTTATGAAGACACCTCTAGAGTCAATTGAAAGACTGAGAAGTCTTTCCAGGCATTCCACATTTCACCCCACACCCACGCTTTACTTCATCAAGTACTCTTCATCCACCTAAACTCTCAAAGGGTGAATTTTTATCTTATTCTAAATAAATAAATAAATAACAATCATAAAAAAACTCATGAAAGATTTGCTTTATTCTACAGCCCAAGAATGAATATATGTGCCCTTTGGGGTGCTTTTGGCTGTTCTGTGCCAACAGCAACTATGGCAAAGAAGCTGAAACAGTCGGTTTCCCAGCAGCGGATCAGCTTTCCTAACGAGGGTTCACATACAGGGCTCTGCCAGCAGCACATGTTCATGTCTGAAGGCAGCCTCTAGTTCTTGGAGACACCAGCAGAACCTAAAGCAAGCTGTAGTTTCATTCACTCAATAACCTAACACAGATCATTAAACCAATCTCCCATGATGATCAGTGGGTGTCTCTCACATCAGAGGACTTCCTCCTCATAGTGTTATGCCCTGGGCACAGTCACCTCCTTCCACTTACTCTAGGCAGTTAGATTTAAGTATTGCATCATTTGCTTCAGTGCCAGGTAACTGGGATATTTGGCAGGTATGAGCTGCCAGCTCTAGGCCAGAATCAGGTGCTGCTGGCACCAGGCTCAATTCGCTTTGCAGTCAACCCCCCTTCTTGACCCAGCAGGACAAGGTGCTATTTTCTGCAAAGCATAAAGGAATTTAAGGGCCAGGGGTACAGGTAGCAGAGCACACAGGGATGTAGGGAAATCTGAAGGACAAGGACTACCCATGAAGAGGAATGCTACTTTCCCTGTGGGCTCCACAGAACAGAAACTTCAAGAAAAAGGAATATCTCACAGCTGATCTCCTCACGCTAAGTCGTGCTGGTGTTTCAGAGAACACAAACATGAGTACAGACTGGCTCACTTTGATACTGATGCTGGAGCTGAAAGTTATTTTTGCTATAAATTGTTGTAGTCAGCACTATTTGTCATGATGTTCTCTGGGCTTATAGGCTAAATTGCCCCATACTAACAGGCACTTTCTGTCTTAAGCAATACATTCCAGTACCATATTTGGAGCCCACATATCCATCAAGAGAAAAAGTACAGTAAAAGAGATAGAGGTAAAACCCAGCTTCAGAGACTTCATGAACTATAGTTAATAATTGGAACGTACTGCAACCACCTAGAAATGCCATTTAGTCAGTGCCTGAAAATACCAAAAAGAAATAGCAAAGGTAGAGAAAGCTAAGAATTGTAACAACTAGAAGAAGTTAAAAAAAAAAAACAACTAAAGGACAAGGTAAAGGCTGAAAACAGAATTCACAAATTAAGGAAGCTAACAAAAAGGGATAAAATTCTTGGCTGGTCACCAGAGGGAGACAAGGCAGGAGACCTCTTTCTCCACACATACCTGTTAAATAAAGGTGAGGAGATATGACCTACTACTTGACAGAGTTAGGACAGCATGACATCTTGCCAAGGATCAAGGTATCACTTGGAAGTGCTAAGAATTCTTACCTCTTCTGCATAGGCTTTTCCAATCCCATCAGTAGCTCCTGTGACCACTGTAGAGGGGGAAAAAATATATACATTAGCTGCTTCACAGAAATAACTGCAATGAGTGTTCATTAGTAAGCTATTAAAATACTCATTCCAGCCAAGAGACATATCAAAACATATCTGAATAGGTGTACAATTTTGAATAAATCTCTTAGAGAACTCAAACTAAAACCTTTCCACATGTAAGAAAGGAGAGGAAGAGACTGAGCTAGGAGCCTAACTGTTTCAAGATTCAGGTTCAGCACTCCTCCTCATGCCAGTCCTCTGGCCCACTACGCTTCTTCAGAAGCGCTGCAGACTAAGGAAGATTTCCAAGTCATTTAACTAAGAAAAGCTCAGTTATAACTATTAAAACAGCTCTCAACTTAGTTTTAAGTACACTGTAAAATGAAAAGTATCTTAAAGCCTTTAAGCATCCAATAAAACAGACATTTTAGGACACGAGCAACAGGTCTCTGTTAGTGACTCTCCAGTAGATTTCTGTGGCCATTGTGCTTACTACTAACAGCCAGTATAAGTGACTGATCAGTAGCCATTAGTTGCAAGCTGGGCTTCTAGAGCTTAAACTTTCACCTGTGGGTGACTGGGATCTGTGTCAAGCCTCAAGTCTTCCTAGGATTCTTTTCTGCATGCTGACAAGCTCTCAGCGACTCAACACGTCATTAGTTTGACAGATAATTCCACGACTCTGACCACACCAGTAGCCACTCATCTCAGTTTGCCCACTAAACAGCAGTTCTTCCATCCAGAAGCCATGTTCCCAACTACTTTTCAAGCAAGCACATCCAGCTCCACTTCCTCCTCATCAAACCAATGCCTACACCTCAACATCCTTACTCATTTAGCTTTACTCATTCTTCTGTCTCTGCTCTCACTTCCAAGTGGCTAGAGAATATACTCCTGGATTTTTCTGTTTGTACTTGTTAGATCTGAACAAGTTCAGGGATAAGCAGTGGAAGCATAAATGAACACAAGACATGCCCAAATAACTGGGCTTGTTTAATGTTTCAGAAAACTGAACTGAGAGTGTTGGTTGAACTCTCAGGTCAACCTCTACCTGAGTGAAACTCACAGCAGATGGAGGTGTTGTCCAGCACTAGGATCCAGCAATAACTTCCCTTCAGGGCACCAGAAGGAGATGTGTTTGCACATGATTTGATTAGTCACTGCCTGCAGATCACCCATAACAGCTGGCATGCAAACAGCAGCCAGAATATTTCTGTTTGAGTAATAACAGCTAGGAAATGCTGTAACTATTTCAGTTTCTGTGCCTGCTAGCTATAAATAAGTGGACGTAATAGCAAGTGATGAAGCTGCCAGTGATGGTCCTATCTGAGCTTGAATGGCCAGCCAACAGTGCAGTAACAGGCTCGGAATGAAAGATAGTCATGCCCTTGATTTAAGCGAGGTTTACGGATGACCCTAGATGAAGGTACATACACATACATTTATCCCTTCCCTGGTTTCAAGGCTTATTTGCAAGATGCTGTAGCTCCCATGTGATAAGGATGTGCAGGACTGTACCATACGCGTATTAACACATACTGCACACACAGGATGCCCCAGCTAGTAAACAGCTCTAGCTGCTGCACCATGAGCTCTAGTGAATTTTATTGAGAAAACCAAGTGCCTGGGTCACACCATTTTGCCACTTGCCATCCAGCCACAATTAGAGAAATGAGTCACAGTAACAAATCCCCATGTAGAGAAGTCAAGCAAGGGGCCAAATGGTGAAAAAAAGCAGACCTTGGGGAAGAAATCAAGAATGTATTCCCAGGAGTCCACTTGCTACAACCAAACTTGCACCAATATTGTTACCCATGTACCAGACAGCATTACAGTCCTTCAGGATGGCACCATCCCTTTAGTTCAAGGACTAACAAGCTTCAGTTTCAGCCTTACTGATCTTGGGTTTCACATTATGTATTATCACATAATTTATTATTGCTGCAGTAAAACAAACAGGAGCACAACGAAAACCTGTGCCCAGTACCACTCCCCACTAGGCTTACAACCGTAGTTGGATATGCTCCAAGTTGACCCAATCTGGCAAACAGTCCACTTCCATGACTCTGTAAAAGGGGTTTGTTTCCTTCATTCTAGTTAGTGAGGTACCTAAAGAGCAGCTATTCCCTATAACGCTTATAGATAGTTTCTCCTCCTTCCAACTCAAAATTCATGGATTTAATGGTTTCATTCCCAGATAACAAGCTCAGCATTTAAAAATACTGTTTTCTGACACTGTGAGTTGTTCACCTTTAGCAGCTACAGCTAAGAGTGCATGCTCCATAAGGCAGGGACTTCAAAAAGCATCTGCAGCACTTTAAAGGCTTAATAAAGTGCAAGTACAATTTCAGTCAAGGATATTTACCTCATTTATTGAATCCATTGCTTAGGTAAATTGTAATAGAAGCGGCTGGAGCATGAGACAAGCTGAAGAGTGGGGATTTCTATCTGAAGTACAAGTAACAGGATGGTTCCTCCCTTCTTAGGTCCTACTTCTACTTAAAATCACCTGTAGTCCAGAGGCTAAAGTACCTTCCAGAACATAACTTGAGAAATTTGGACAAATCTAATACAGATAAATGATGAAAAACATTAAGAAATCCCACCAGGAAGGAAAAAAAAAAAAAAGTGCTTGAACCATCACTTACATAAACAGACACCTAGCTAATACATATTACTGTTTTGCTTCTGCTACAGGTAAAGGCATAGGCATCAGAAAAAAGCATGCAGCTAGTTTTTCTTAGCAATAAGGGAAATCCTCTTCTTACAAGAAGGCACTATTAGGATCATTTTATTAATGACTCCCCTTCATGAAGGATAACTTTGTCTCTTGCTCTGTGTTCCCACATCATCTTGTGGAGCAAACACAGTACAAGGATGGCTTTCTAACATACAACCAAAAAGCCACCTTTTTTTAGGCCACACTTCCCTTCCCTGGGCACTTCAAGAGAAGCCACCTGGCCTAGCTTCACCCATTCTAAGTAAATGGATTTCCCATCAGCAGCTGCACTGGTGCAGAAGCCACCAAAACTGGCACCGGAGGACTGCAACAGGGAAATGTGCTGATACAGATTTTTCCTGCTCCTGACCAGTAGCACCCAGTTCAGCAAGGGAGCTGTAGTTACTGCCCATTTATGGGATAATTAGAGAGGAGTCTGGTGGGTCAGAAAGCCTGCCCAGCTAGACACCAGCCGGAGCAGACAGCATACTTAAGCCCTATGTTGTAAAAGCAAGGAAGAGAGGTGGGGTAAAGACAACTGCCTGGGCCATCACAATGTCCAGCTTCAGCAACCTTACCTTCCTCCACGTTTTGAGTTACCTGAAGCGTATATGCACGCTGCAGGGAAGGGGAGAGCAACAAAAAGAAGCAGCTTTGGTAAGACTTGTGCCTTAGCAAGGCACTTGTCATTTATTTCATTTATTAAATTTCATATTGATTACGTTCATCTCTAGTTTCCACTCCAGAGCCAAGTGTTAGTTTTAACCGCTCTAAAGCTGTGCCAGTTTAACTAAATCTTTACTATCAACTTGATGTGCTGAAGCTAGTTTTAACTCCAAGTGTGGATTAAGCTTTTAAATTCTGTTTCTTCTCCAGTGTCTTCCAACAAAAGTTACAAGCTGCAGTTGGCAGAGCTTAAAGAAGGCAAAGCAAGTAGGGTAGGAATAAGTTATTGTCTGTAAAAAAAGCTGCACCAGCTCTTAAGTGTGATTATACACATCTACCCCATAGACTAACTGTAGTAGCTTCCCACTTCAGCCATCTGCCGTCTCCAGAAGAGAGCCCAGGCAGCTTGTGTGTGAGCCCACCAAACAAAAGTTTGCCTGAATGGAAGCTTGTACTGAAACACTGATTTTAGGCAAAGACGTAAACATCAATCTTCCCCCAACTATTGGGGCTGTAGAAGAAAAGGGGAAGAAAATTAAGGAAAGGTATCCAGTAACATGACATACTCTGAAAACAGTTCACTTAATAAATCAATATATGCGCATTGGGCTGGAGATGTTCTACCCCACAAGTTACCACTAGCCAGCGTTCAACTCTGGACACAAGGTATTTCAGAAAATAATTGGACTGCATTTGGAACAGATTCCCACCTCAAGACATGTTTTTCTGAAACTAGCATATAAGTACAGACCTGGAACGTGCAAGACTACATCATCTGTTCTCCATTCTGAGAAACCTGCCTGAAGACTCCTGTTTTGAGACATATAGCTTGGCCCTCACGAGTACAGAACACTGTAAGGAACATTTGTTGCTCTCCTATGTAATGACACTTTCTTGAATATGTAAGACTGGCGTAATCATTGCTATAACGGCTAACTGATGTATGCATGGGTTTTATCCTCTAGTCCTAGCTTTCACTTCAGCTGTGCACGAACAGCCTTATATTCCAATTGATCCTATACTGTTCAAAATAGCAGATAAGTAGTGGGAAAGCTAGTAAAACACTTAATCACAATTCATGATAGCCACTGGTGTACACCACATTAAGTGTCTTTGAACCCACCAATGCTCTGGATACAGTCTTAAAGTGTAGGTATGCAAAGAGAAACTTCAATGTACTATCAAGGTCTCTGAACAAGGCAAGCAGTATGGGGCATCATCTATCTGCTTACACCGCTCAAGGAGGCTATGCTGTATGTGTGCTGTAGATCTTTCAACTGCCATTGCATATACACAAGTCATCTGCAGAAGAACTCCGATCAGCAGTTAAGTTTTTAATTACAGTATTATCCTTAACACATCATGCAATCACTTCCATAAATCACCAAAACCATCTTAGGACATTAGGGCATCTTTGCCCTAACAACCGTGCCAGAATTTTGATTCCTATATGGTGTGGGGAGGGAAGAAAAAGAAACAAACAAGCCACCTACACCTTTTCACCTCCTGCTTTGAGTTTAATTACATAAACTTTGACTTCTTACAGTGACCTCTTAAATTTAAGATACAGCTACACAGAAGTCCACCACAACCTCTACTACTGGACTACTTATTGATTAGACACAACTCACACTAATCCTCTAAACCTTAACCCCACCTAGCCACTTCACCTCCTAATGTTTCACATTGTGTGTTTACACAGCTTTTGTCACATATACAACAGATATGATGCAGTTCATAGGCACTGGGCATCATTTCCCACCCAGGACGAAACTCAAGGCAACCCTTGACAAATACAGGGCAAAGTTAAACGAACTCAGCAGTCAGAGAAATGCATGGTCTTGCACTAAAAGGAAATAGCTTTCCTGATATTAAAAAAAGCCATAGACCAAGCCCATGAAAGAAGTTGTGTAACCAACCAGTGACTTTAGCATGGAATATTAATATGCCAAGTGGTACATGACTTCAGGGGTTACAAAGGTAGGCACCACTCCAGAAGGCTTCCAAAGGGCTGAATATGCAAATGCTTCCAATAGCTCCTGCATCCTTCAGAAATCCCACAGCCCACGGTTAAACAGGCATAGGATAAGGTACCACCAATGGTGCATGGAGCTCGCATGTTCTTTCTGCTTGTAACAGCCCCTGCCTTCCCAAATAAGAGGTCACTTAGAGAACATCCACCACTTAAGTAGTATGCTGGATAAACATTCCCTGCTGTTAAAAAGGGGGGTACTGCTCTACAGCCAGGCAAGAGCAGCACCTAGCAGACCACAGCAGTCTGTTCTGTGACTGAAGTGAATATTCAACATCCAGAAAGAACATTTTAGTCTGCTTCTTATGCAGCCAGGACATCTTAAAACAAAAATCAAAGAATGGTGCAGTAAAGCATGAGGCAGGCATGTAGAAATCATCTCATCTCATGATGGGAACAAGGACCAGCACTGACACAGGGAAAAGGAGCAACAGCAAGCATAGAAAATTCTACTGCAGTTCTGCAGAGCAATCACGCTGAAACAAGATTATAGATTCGTGACTCCCCAATTCAAGGTTAGACTACAGTGAAGACAAAGCTTAAAGAGACCAAGCCTGCCTTCAGGTAAACACACACATTTTCCACTGCAAAATAAGCTTTTGAGATGCCTAATGGAGATAAAGCATGCAATACTTATATCCATGCTGCTGCTAACAAACAGCACCAGGCACACTCCTCACACTGCTTTGACTACCTGCACAACGAAGCTAACAAGTATTACGCATGTTCTCTACTATCCCCTTCAAACTACAAGCCATTTCAGTTCAGCCATTTTCCTGTTTTCATTAAGAAAACCATGAGTTTAGGCAATCTTTCAAAGTACTGCAGATGCACTCATGCACATCATTACCTAGGAAGAACAACTCAAGCTACTAACGATGTTACTCCCCCCTTGAAAGATGTGGGTACAGTGATTTGGGAATACCTATACTCTTCCTGCCAAAAAATTAAGCTAACAAATAGATCTCAAGGAGGGCAGCTCAGCTACACTTCTGATCCTGAGAGGTATTCAAATTTGTTGTCAAAATGGCCACTGCAGAGCTAGTCTCTCAGCTACATCCTCCGTTCACACAGAAGAGCCATCCCTGTCCTGCAAGACTGAATCTGGATCGGAGTGAGGGTCTGTCAAGGCACAGTACACAGCTGTAGCAGACATAAATATAAAGTATAAAGTATGACCCTAGTGTGTTTTGTTAAAGCAATACAGCTGGGAGAAGCTTCATAGCACAGCTAACCTTAGCATAGGTACAACACATAAATAACTGAAGACTCGAGATTCTTCTGCTACGAAACACGGAGGCTATATTAAGAATATGACAGCTCCTGGGGAAAACAAAAGCTGGCAAGGGGAGAAAAGACTATCCCTGCTTGGCATCAAGCTGTGCTTCATTTATTACAGATTTATATAAATCACTGGCATTTGACCAATACCAAGCTTCTAGATTATCTCCAGCCAACAAAAGTACTTTAGTCTGTGCTGGTTAAAAATATTCTACTTTTTGCCCTCAGCTTGCTAGGAACAGCTATTTTTAGTAAGAGCCCAATCAACCTTATCAAAATCAAGCATCAAAAATAGACTGGAGAAACACTGCAAGCAAATACTATTTTTAGCTGCTCTGTCTGTCCCTGCCGTTGCCCACAAATTCTGACTGCACAATCCATGCACGAGCACTTAGTTATTCTAGGCAGATCCTAGTCGTGACCCTTGTTTTCCCTGAACACCTGAATGCAGAAAACACTCGATTGATTAAAGATTAATACAGCCGCAAACCGTGACAGCTGCCTTTCGTCTGAGTGCTTTTGGGGAGGGGGAGAATATGGGATGACAGAGAGTTTGCATCAGTATTCCTCTTGGGGATCTATTACATGGAAAGAAAATTGCTATTTCAATTCCCTTTTGTTGCTAAAAATAGAAGCCCCAATTGATTCAAGCAAACAGGGCACCGGCTTAGCAATGCCAAATTTAGAAACCACTGAAGTCCCAAAGAGTGAACGCTAACGCAGTCTAACACATGCCAGCTCATATTTAACAAAGAACAAAGAAGATAAGCATGCTGGCTGCAAGTTAATAAGACAGCCAGTAACTCCCTGCATTTTTATT
Organism: Falco biarmicus; assembly: GCF_023638135.1. Lineage (NCBI taxonomy): Eukaryota > Metazoa > Chordata > Aves > Falconiformes > Falconidae > Falco > Falco biarmicus. The sequence continues at coordinate 27,582,934 of NC_079294.1, read as the reverse complement.
AAATAAAAACAGAAAACTCTGTGCAAAATAAGACAAACTTCACTTCTATTCTCAATTTAACTTGCCGAAATAGGAAACCTCTTCAGAAAGATCACCTGTACCCGAGCTGAAATCCTAGAAATTCTGTGTATTTTTTCACACAAAGGGGGGTTTTTTGCACAAAGGAGCTTACACCTAACGGTCAGGCTTTGAAAAGACAGGCTACAGAAAAAGGTTCAATTCCCAGAACCAAACACTTACTTGGTAACAGCTTGTGTCTAGGAGCTAGTAGGATTGTGGGTAGAAAAATATTCTATAAATACCACAGCACTGACAAGTTCCCATTTCACCCAGAACTTCAGCAAGAAAGGGTTTTGGGCAGTGCATTTTCAAGATTTCTTGAGACTTCAGAGCTAGAAGCAATCTAGAAATCTCAACAAGAAAACCACACGAAGAGTTCATGAAAGTCATGGGCAACACTTACACACCATCAGTCCTAGGTGCCTTTAAGTGAGCTCTCCCAGTTCCAGAGTGACCTTCTTTTACACACTCACACTCAAATCTTTGCCATGAGGTCTTTTTCTCCTGTTAGTCATGGGCTGCTGCATTATGGATATGGGAGCCTGGGAGGAGAGGAGGAACTTTGTCATCCCATCTCCTGTGTTCAGAAGCCTCTACCTCATCCTGTTACAAATTGCTTTCAAGGCTTTTGATCCAGAAAATGTCAGGTGAACCCAAGAGCGCCCTGAACTTAACTTCTGCAATAGCAACCAAGTCTTTCAGATCATCTGCTGAAGTCTGTTAGGCATACGCAAAAACTATAGCTGCTTTATGCTCAGTAAGGCACTACCATAAGAGTTACCATGTAGTATTAGCATTTGGCAAACAAATAGCTCTGATTTGTTCGTCACTGCAAAATAAGTGACAGACGCCAATTGTCACTGCAAGCACAAGCAGGCCAGGAAAGCACATGCAGAGAGGTCGATCAAGTTACTGTTCTCGGTTCTTCCTGTCTCTAGCAGTGGGTGAATACAACAGGAAGGTTTTGAACATCAGATAGCTCAGGACTTGTGCCATCTGATGGCTTTCAGTGTTTGCCACCAGAAACATGCATAGATAAGCTGCTTTTTGAGAATGAACTAAGCAGCCAGTAGAAGGGCGTCTGAGATTGGAGCCTGAAAAGCAGCATTAAGTAAGAAGTCACTAGAAGAAATTTGACATTTTTTTCCCCTCTTTCACTATATATTTGTAACAGGCAGAAAAACAAGTTCAAGTCAATGACATGGCAAAAAAAACCCACCACCTGCAAACAGAAGATGATAACAAGTGATCTTGGCAAGCTATGGACATACTCATTTCAAGTCAAAGCTATGCAAGGTGTCAGAATAATCACAAGTATAGAAGAAAAGTGGCAACTGGGACAAAATGCAGCACTAGATCCATTTTCAGTCAAAAGGCAAACTATGCCAAACTTAAGTGTGATCAATTTAGATTTGGACCATTATTTTTGTCTATGAGACAAAAGGAAATCATTTTATATGATGACCATAAGAAACTGTGACTCAAGCTGACTGGGACCAAACATAAGAATCTTAGAATACTGACAGAAGCTACCTAGGAAGGCACCTACAATGGTTCAGACCAAGAAAAAGGAACTTTATCAAGATAAAACCAAATTACTAGTTACACTCCTCAGGGACTGATCTCAGCACAAATCCTGTTCAGCACTGTTACTGGTGACCACCGCACAAAGAAGGGAATGCTTCATGAATTTCACAGATAACCCAGCTAGTGAAAAGGCTCACAGCGTAACACCACAAAGAATTAGATGGGTTTATAGATCAGAGTAATAAAAAAATAGTATTGCCAGATATTACCTGGTGACATGGCAGTACAAGATGTCAAGACACGCACTGGAGACTAACTTTGTTTAGAGTTGAGGTGACCATCGTAAGCAATGGAAGAAAGGTATCTGGGGTGCAGTGGCTGAATATAAAATGGACTATAAACTGCCATTCCGATGCAGCTATAAAGACAACTTATACAACCTGATTGCATCCACTGAGGTGCTTCCCATAGTAATAGAAAGCAATAATACATTAAGTCATTTAAATGGCAACAGCTGGAAAAAAAAAAAAAAAGAGGCTGCTAAAATGATTAAGAGTTACCTGTTCTGGGAGATGAATTCTAAAAGGGTTTTGTTTGCTCATCATAAGCCCATGTAGCACAACCAACAGAAAAGGAAAAGCTTAGTTCAGGGGTCCTCAAACTGTGGCCCACGGGCCCCTCAGGGTCCTCAATCCGGCCCCCGGTATTTACAGACACACACACACACCCCCGCCGGGGGCTGGGGGGGAACCAAGCAGCCGCAGATGGCTGCCTGCCACTTCATCCGCGCCGGCCCCCTGCTTAAAAAGTTTGAGGACCCCTGGCTTGGTTTAACATTGGGAAGAAAATACAAGTTGGTCACAATTAAGCCCAGAAACTAGGATCTCTCAAAGAAGAAAAAAAAAATTGTTTCTGACTCAGAAGAGCACAGTAAGGATGAAGAACCTAACTTGCTGGAGGAGCTCTGAGATGCGAGACAGCAGTGCAGGACAAGACAGACATAACTCTGGAAACAGAACTACAAACTTGCAACAAGAATCTCTTTATTACTAGCCATTTAAAGCATCAGAAGGAAAATGGGAAACAAAATAAGCCTAATTTGTTGATTGTTTTACATATATATATTACTAACTGCATGATTCTAGCTTTCTTCAGGTTGTCAGAGGGCATCAGAAAAATTACCTTTTTTTTTCCTCCCACTCCCCATCTCAACACACTTTCAGAGTGTCTCTGCTCATCTCTTCATGAAGGAGAGGCTAGTTACAGCTAGGGATATGAGAGACAAATACAACAGTGGTCCTAAAAGAACAGAGATTCTGGTTTCATGAAGAGGATCTGAACCAGGAAGGGGTTCCTTCTGGAACCCCATATTGTGCTGGCAGTAACTCAAATCATCTTACTTGAGTACCTTCATATTCACAGTGAGGACACCAATTTCCAAAAAGTTTTGGGGCATGAAAAGAAGCAACAGCACCTTGTAACAGCTTTTTAAAAATCAGACTGTGGCCATGAAATTCCATAATTTTTTGCTGCACATGTCAAGAGACCCCAGAACACAATGCTAAATAAAACCTTTTCTCTACACCTTTGAAACATGGGTTGACCTTTCAGAGCTCCATGACTAGGGCATGAACTATTTAGAATTACAGAAAACACAGACTTGAAGGAATCTTTAAATAAAGGTTTGGGTGCATTTCAAGCATAATGCATCATTCAGCACGTGCACAGTACATTCTGATATAGCAAGTCATTAGGAAAAAAACAAACTTAACATAATAAAAACATCCTGTCATCATTCACCTGTTCCCTCCATTTGCACGTATCCACCTATACAGGAAGTGAAGGGAAAAAAAAAACCCACAGTGTAGACAAGTTCTCATAGGGTAACAGTTTTATCACAAGATTAGACCTTCCAACTCAGAACAGAGATCCAGCTAACCCAAGACTTGGGTCTCTGGCAGTGGTCACTAATAGGTACTGAGGGGAGAATTCAAGAAGGCAGCAAGCACATTGTAATACCTCTCCAGAATACTCCTCCCATGTCCAGTTTGCAGCTATGTGGTTTGGTGGACTACAGCTGGTGACTGTAGACAAATTCACAGGAGAAAAAGATACCAATATATTTTACAGTATTTTTTTTTAATCCATGTAAACCTTTAGCATCTTCAACTGTAACAGGAAGCCACACAGCTGAACTACACCTTGCATAGAACAGTATTATCTCCTCCTGTTCTTTTTGAAATTGATCTGCTAGTTTGGGATTTGGTGCTTTCTCCACCATCCCCAGATCATGCTAAGCAGTGATGCTGATCACTTTGCTTAACTTTCTCTAAATCTAACAGGTATAACAAAATTTATAAGATTAGACATTCAGGCAACCCTTTTTGACGGGAGCCTCTATCAGAAACTGTTTGGACTACAGTTTTGCAGAGAGCAAATGAATTAAAAAAATTAAGTACATTTAAAATACCAAAATGTTCTAAATATATTCCATTTATTAGAAAAATCATGCTCCTTCCCCCAGAATTAAAATCTTCATTTCACAGCAAGTTACAGACTAGAATTTCAGTGCGTCAACAATACACCAAAAATAGGCAAACTGGGAAGCACAGAAAGACTAAGAAAACTGACACCGTAGAAACTGATTTTTCTTAACTTCCAGCTCCAACAAACCCCAAACCACAGAACCGCTTGGACTTTTCTTCACCACCCTCATCAGTACCTGGTCTTGTGCCGAAGATAATAAACATTTGCAGCATCTAAGTCTGCAACAAGGATAACTGTGCTCAAGATAAAGCATTCTCTGGGAAAGACAGGTAGATGGTCTATGAGAAGCAACAGAGCTGCAGATACTCTCAAGGTATACTCTCACACAGTGCGGTCTGCCAGCTTTCAGGGGATAAGCCAATCCAGACCCAACTCATCTCCCACAGAGCCACTGGGTGCCTCCACATGGAGCCTTTCAGACTCCTGGAGAGCTGAAGAATGCTTTGGACTCGTGCATTCATCCAGCACTGCACCCAAGCAACAAACCCCCTTGGCAGAGCACAGCCCCTGGGAAAGAAAGTAGATAGTCTCAAGCAGGAGACAAGTTCACCCTAGTCACTGCCACGTTGGTACCAACACCCCAGCTAGGTGCAGGCTGGCTATGTTGGAATCATGTACCTACATTGTGCTCCTCAGCATTTTGGTTTGGGGTTTTTTTGACAGAATAAGGCTTACTAGCTAACCTAGGTCTGCATGGATGAACTTGGCCACTGTCTTTGGCCTCCTGCCAAAGGCACACTGAGGCTGCACAGGAGCTGCCTCGTGTGAATAAGCCTTTTCACGTTGGCTCAGACCAGCCACGCCAGGCCTGTGCTCACTTCACCCAGTCACTAGCATGTTTCTGCCTCACCTGCTTTCTCCTGTAACATCTGTCCAACCTGGATATCACTACCCTTCATGACAATAAACCATTTTAGGTCCAGCCTCCAATCCTTAACCTCTTATTTACAAGATGCTTTCAAACTCATCATAAGACAGATCAAAAAAACTGGAACACATGGGTTACTGAATTTCTTCTGGAATACCACTTGCCATTGTACTGTTTTTCCACAAGGCCACTTTTCTAGGGTTTACAAACCCTAACACACAAAAAAGAAAAAGTTTCATTTTTAGGAATCATAGAATGGTTTAGGTTGGAAGGGACCATAAAGATCACCTTGTTCCAACCTCCCTGCCATGGGCAGGGACACCTTCCACTAGACCAGGTTGCCCAAAGCCCCATCCAGCCTGGCCTCAAACACTTCCAGGGACGGGGCATCCACAGCTTCTCTGGGCAGCCTGTGCCAGTGTCTTGCCACCCTCACAGTAAAGAATTTCTTCCCAATATCTAATCTAAATCTACCCTCTTTCAGCATAAAGCCATTACCCCTTGTTCTATTGCTACATGCTCTTGTAAAAAGTCCCTCTCCGGTTTTCTTGTCAGCCCCCTTTAGGTACTGGAAGGCTGCTGTAAGGTTTCCCTGGAGCCTTCTCTTATTCAGGCTGAACAACCCCAACTCTCTCAACTTGTCTTCATAGGAGAGGTGCTCCAGGCCTCTGATTACCTTCGTGGCCCTCCTGTGGACTCACTCCAACAGGAAGGAATGTTATAAGTCAGGACACCTACCAATTTGTGTAGAAGGAAAAACAAGTTTTAACCATGAAAAAAAGCATAGCATTATGTTATCTCATGCAGCAGAAATAGGACTGATAAAGCCTATCTTTAATAAGTTACTTCTTAATCATACACATTTAGGGAGGTTACTAGTTAAGTCACAGCACACACTCAGTGTATTCTACTCCCATACACAAAAGGTACACAGTTGTACCTGAGAACCCTCCTTAGGAAGGTCTCAGTCTACAGTGCCTCTTCCAAGTAAGATCAAAATCCAATCCGTTCCCCACCACCCTTACAGAAGGCTTAACACGTGTATATACAGTCTAAGCATACTGAATCTCCACTCCTAACTCAAAAAGTATCAGTAATCAACCATCCTAACCATTTTATTGCTCTTACATTTGTGAATACCTACCATTACTTACCATAACACTTAAGTTTGGCCCTGCCCCAACAAGCTGTCTCGGGTACTAGTGCTCCCATGACTTCAAGTTTTTAAAGTTATAAATAAATCAAAACCAATCAGGACAGAGTTGACTCAGACCTTCAACTGCCGATAAGAGTATTTGCACCATTGTTACTTGTTTATTTCAGTCCTCTTAACATTTGAGATGCTATGTCTCCCATCATTTTGGTAAACCTCAGTAGCACCTATACAATTATCCAACTCATCCCCTTCCTAGGCAGGTCCCCCTCTAGCCGTGAGCTAACTCAGCTCCAGCAGCAAGCTGCTCCTGGTTGCTATTTCCCACTAGCAACAATTCTTCCCCAAAAAAACAAAAGGAGGTAAGAGTCACTCAAAAGCAAGCTCCTGTCACTGCTACAGCAAGACCTCCACGGGAAGATCGGGGGAAAAGGAAGGGGCCAGCAGCAGCACCAACTGCCCTGGTGATAGCAGTCCACAGCCAAGTTCCCCGTCAACCTAGATGGCTCCTCAAGGACTCAAGGAGTCCTTTATGAATTACAAACTCTTTATGAAAGCCTCAGGATTTCTACACACATACAGGGTAGCTGCACTAGAGAGATTCAGAAGTCCAGCACCCTAGGAAGCAACTGTAATATGTGGGTCAATTCTGTCATGAAATTTGTGCTAGAGTCACGCTTAGTGAGAGTTACTGCCTCAGCATCCTAAAGCCACATTGCTTCGAGCCCCTACTGCCACGCACTAAGCCACTTCTCAATATCCTACACCAGAAGAGATCTCCCCACTTCTATTTTTAGAAGTCAGCTGACCTACATGAATGTATTGCAGAGAGATCTTCAGCAGCTTCTCCAGGAAGTAATTTTATACCTGACAAGTACCCTGAAACCATACATGAAACTATTTCTCAACAGCACGGCCACATCAGGGTATTTTGGGGGTGAGCAGAGTGAGTGGGCAACCCAGGCAATCAGTCCAGCAGCAAACCCGTTTTTGCCCCTTCCCATGTCTTCAGCTCCACGTACCAGAACAGTTCACCCATTGCGGACAATAAGCAACGCTGCATAAGCAGCCGAGTACAGAAGATGAATGAACCGTGTGACGCTAAAGATCTGTGAATTGAAAAATCTAATGCATGAATTAAAACCCGCACCCTCATTCTCCCCTCTCTTTCCCCCAAAAAAGAAATGTATACAGCAGGACATAAAAGGAGAAGTAGAAAGAGAGGTGGAAAAAACGTGGTCTGACACATTTATAAAAACTGATGGCCTGTCATCCAGACACTGATGAATATTTTCTACAGGATAAAAATGGCAACCTAGAGTCTAAAAATAAAATGCTGTGCTGCAGACCTGTCTGGTTCAGCAACAGCACTGGAATACAAACACACTCCCTTGCTGGTACATCTTCACTAAGATTTCAGAATAAGAGAAGGGGGGAAAAAAACGTTGTGGAACATACCTTCTGTTTTCAAGGGAAAGAATCTGCGTTTTGTGGGTTTTAATATGAATTTTGATTAGTGTTATATTTTGTCTGCATTGTGTAACTGCAATTTAAAAAAAACCCACACTCCTAAATTTTAAGTTATTGATGAGACTAGCAGACTACCTCATGCAGCACAAAGCAAAAATTTGTATTCCCTTCCCCAGACAATTACAATGTAAGAACATTATTTATCAGTGTCTTTAAATTGTAATTTCAGTAAGCTTAAAAATATATCTTTAAAATCATGCTGCAGACGGAACTGTGGACACTGCTGTTTTTCAAACTCACCCTACCCCAGAGACAGAAGATAAAATCTTTTACTTTATTCTGCCTCAAAATTTAGACTAAAAGCCTGCTTAGCCAAGAAGCAAAAATGACTGAACATCATTCACAAAAGCACTAATTTCTCAAGCCTATCCACACTGCAGACAGGCTGCCTTATGCAGTAAAGATGCTATTTTTAGCAAGTGATGCAATAGCTGCAAGGGCTCTCCCAGAACCTTTCATTTAAGAGCCCAAGCCATTTTAAAACGTGTTACAAGATACCTAATAACCCTGCATTGTCCCTTCCTGTTCTCTGCACCAGCATATTAACGCAGAAGTCACCCTTTTTAAAGTTGTATCTTCCAAGAAAGTCAGATTTTACACATGAAGAGAAAAAGTGCATGTATACATCCACTGGTAAATACAGTGCAGGGCAGGTGTATTTGACAAGAAAGTTACACAACACTGTACATGGATTTCCTGGCCTCTTGATTTTCTATTGGAATATGAAGCAGCTTGGTTTCCTTGCTGAAGTTCTGTGAAGACTTTGAAAACCCCACGAAGCTAATACAGCATCTAATCCTTCCCAAAACTATTTCCATTCTTGGAGATCTTTTTAGAAGTTCTTGTGTCTGTCTGACAAATGTTAAACCACGTTTCTGCTATATGACTGTTACAAGAGCTAAAAATTCTAAAAATGAGAAGAGATCCAGAAATGCTAGGGCTTTTTAAAATTATTTTTAAAATAGAGTAGGGATTTTTCAGTCCTTTGAATCTGTGGATTTTGCACTAGCCATGTGGACCTCATATGTAACATATTCAAGCTTACTGATAAGTTTTCCACTGACCCCTTATAATCCCAAATTCCACCTGCCCCCTCCCCAAAAATCAGAGCTACTCAAGAAACTACTTTTGTTTGACTTCTGACCTCCAGGAGCCTGTGAGGGAAGAAAACATTCAAGGGCCATAAAAAAAAAATACACTCTCTGTTTTGAATATGTGGTCATGGACACAATATATTAATAAACCCATGAGTCCAATCTGCGGCTATGCAGTTTGATTCTTTTGCTTAATGCACGCAGGGTATATATAGCAGCTCTTACCTACTATTTCAGACCATCCATTTATCAGTCACGGCCAGCATTTAGGGCTCAGGAGGAATTCCCCTGTATGTATCACGTATGTAAAACAACAAAACTCAAGTCAAATGTGAGTTGTTATAATTTCCAAACTTTTGCTGTCATAACCTATTTAACTCTACATTAACATCTTGATTATGTTCCAGGCTTAGATTTTATTTTTTTTAAGCAGCCATAAAACAACTTGGGCATGAGTCAATTCACATCTTACTTCACAGCCGGTTTGCACAGCCTGTAGTTAGCATGAGTAGCATTAAGAGTTGTTTCAAGTTTTACACCTCAGCTGCTACAGTGCATAACAGATTGGGAAAGTGCAGGTGTAAAGATGGATCTGAGCACAGCAAAAGCATTTGCTTTGTTTTAGGATATTTCCAAGATCTTCTCCCCTCTTCATGAGTTCTCATTGTATCATGTACCACACAAGAAAGAAGTAGAAGAGCTTGACAACTCTTCACTACTCTTTTGGAGCAGTCACATTCTGCCTCCCTACCACCCAGACAATATATTTACTTCCTCCTCCTCCTCCACCAAAAGCATGGGGAAGCCAATGTAGGTAGAATTTGTAACATCCACAGGCTATCTGAGGAAAAAGGAATGCAGCAGCAAAGCAGCGAGACTTGGAGAGATTTCATTCAGAAGCTATATACAGAACAGGGAATCAAACTCTCTTAGAGAGATCCTGACTGCTCAGAAGTAGAACAGACTGAGGCAGGAAGACACCCAGTGATATTTTATTCATTTTAGCTAGAAGCAACATTAAAACAAGCTGTACACTGAGAAGTTAGCATTTGCTCTAGGGACACAGAGGTATGAAAATAAAAATTCTCCAGAACAGCTGAAGTGGCAACAAGACTCATGTCCAAACTGCATAACCTGCTCAAGAATAGAGAAGTTGAAGCACGAAGACTTCCATACCTGAAGCCCCAAAACAGCAGTACATGGAGTGTCACACAGGGTATTTCACAATATTTCATGAAGGTGGCAGGAGAATAACAACTGTGGAAAGCAAGCTCAGGCCCTTTATGTATATACAGCAAGAAGCAAGAGTATGTCTGCTGCACTCCTGCGCTACAGGAGCAATGACAAGCCAAGACACCAGGCCAGTTCCCATAGTCATGGTGTTTTTCACTGAGACAAAGAACAGGGCAGCAACGTAAGATCTGTTGTCTTAGACACTGAGGCGAGAAACATTCACCAGTGTCATAAGAGCCTGACAGAGCTGCTCCTATTCCCCAGCCCATTGCTCCTCACATGAGGCTGCAGAACAATGGGCCTGCAGGACATCCACAATTTTAAGTGAGCTGCTCAATCTGTCATATCCTTATTACATCTGCGTGCAGCTTGTCTAGGATAAATGTAGACTGAAACTAATGTGCCTGCTACAGGTGAAAGTCTCCAGCACTTTAATTAGGCAATAAAATAGAAGAGTTTAGCAGACTAATTACCTTAGCTTCTTAAAGTAGTACACATTAAGCGAGAAGTGGTATCTTCTTGTTTAGTGATATTATCGTATCTTCTAGTAAAAGGTTATGCTTTATTCCCACCAAACAGAAAGATCCAAAATTTCAGATCATCCAAATCTTCAGTTCCCCAGGTACAAAAGAAGGTGGACTAGACAGTTTAAGCTGCCTGTTGCTACCCAAGATACAAAACATCATCAATATTGCTCTTCCCCCCTTCCCTCTCACTAGTTTGAAATGAAGTATCTGTGCAATCTTGCTCAAACCACTTCTGGGGAGAGAAGAAAATACGCCTCAGGGTGTTCCCCCTCTCACAGATACAAGCACAATTGCGTGCACTCCAAGATCCACGAGAGGCCAGTAAGCATGTTTATGCCATGCTAGGAATGGTTCTAAATGTTTGTAACCTCTCATTCCAAATAAGACCATTATTTCTGTTAAAAGCAGAGCCCTCTCAGTTGTACTGGAAATAGCTTCTCGTGCACAAAGATGGGTTTAGGAGTGTATTTAATAGATAATGTGTTGTTAAAAAGACACAAAGACAAGCACAGATAAAAGCTGAAGTAGCTGGCAAGTCTTTATTCAGCAGCCCAGATGTTATAAAGGCAACTCTTAAAAATGTAGAGAAGTAGCACAAGAAGAATATGAATTTCTAGAGTCTTTGGAAGTTACCTAATTATGAGGAGGAGCAAACTATTCAAATAGTTCATAAAAAAAAAAAGACAAAGCCTAAAGTTGCCAAAAAGCCATTAAACATCTTCAGAAGATACCCTGCCTACAATGAGCGTGCCCTGCTCTGTGGTATTTCAAGTCCACATTTTACATTGTAGCCTGTGCACTAGAAACTGATACACGAGCACGATTTTATTTAAATTAGAAGTCATCTGATTATCTTTTGTGCACTGCAGCTCTCGAACAGAAGCTTAAACAAGCTCAAACCACACCTTTCGAAAAAGTCTTTCTTCTCCGCATTGCCAGAAAGATTCCTCAGGTGCTCAGCAGCACCCTCTATAGCCCACAGACCTTACCAGACTAGTCTCTTCGATTGAGCAAAACCTGCCATTCATAAAAACAGGGTCGCTTAGAGCTGAGCGACAACGATGGAGTGCTAGAAACCCATCAGATCTGGAGACCATTCTATGTTTTTTGGCCCTAAAACATATATTGTTCTAGCTAAAATGAGAATATTCCGTAATTAATGTTCCACAGGTCCCTTCCATTCCACGCTCTTAATTACCTTTGCTTTAATTAAGTATTTCTATCCACCGGGGCAGGGAGCAGACACATGATGTTAACACACCCGAGTTAATCAATCTGGAAGGTAACAGCTGTCTCAGGAGAAATGCCCTCGATAAACTACCATCAAGCATTAGGGAGACTCTTACATTAAAGTGATTTAGAAAGCCTTGACTGTTTCATATGCACCAGCACTGTTTTGCAATAGTTATTTGCGTTACAGACTGAAGGGAAAGCTCAGGCAACGCTGCCTTTCCCTTACCGTTTCTAAATAAAGAAAGGGCCACTGATGCCTCCTCTATTTCCCTCCAGGCCCCTGAAAAGTTGCAGTGTTTTCCCCGGTGGAGAACTCCCCAGATTTTCCTATGGAAAGGAGGCTCACATCAAGCCTCCGTGAATCTTCCAGCTACAGCAGATCCGCCGCCCGCTCCGCTCCCTGGCAGCGCGGGGAGGCAGCGGCAGCGCCTCTGCGCACCGCGCTGGCGGCGGCCGGTGGCCCCGGCCCCCCGGGCCCGGCCAGGTGAGCGGCCCTGCCGCCGAATCACAGCCCGCACGGCTCGCTGCGAGCCCTGACCGGCACTTCCCTCGGGAGGAGACCTCCGTCGCCCCCCGCGGCGGGGGGGCCGGGAGCCGGGGCGCCCCGCACCTCGGGAATAACGGGCGTCCGGGGGGAGGCAGCCGATGGCCCCCCGGCCGGGCTCAAAGGGCCCGCCGTCCGGCCCCAGCGCTGGCCCCGAGCGTTTCTTACGCGGAGCGGAGGGAGCGCGTTATGTCACCGGTTAGGTAACGGGCGCGGGAGACGCCGCAGTGACGGCACGCCTCCGCCTCCTCCCGCCCGGCGCGGCTGAGGTGAGGCGGCGTTGACCCTTCGCGGGGGCGGCAGCGGCCTGCGCCCGCGGGGAGCGGGGCAGGCTTCCCCCGCCGCCGCCCACCGGAGCCAGCGGGGAGCGAGGCCGGCTCCGGGAGGCGCGGCGGCTCCGGCTCCGACCGCCGGCCCCCCCACGCCCGCGCCCTCCCTCCCCTGCCCGCAGCGGTGGCCGGGTGGGGCCGGCAGGGGGCGCTGCGGCGCCGCGGCGGGGCGGCACACGGGCACAGCCCCCGCCGGCTCGGGCCGCGCCGGGCAGCCGCTTCCCCGCGCGCGGCACCCACGTGGCCCTGCGCGGGCCGGCGGCGGGCGGGCAGGGGCGGCCGCGGGGACCGGCAGCTCGGCACAGAGCTCTGCCCGGGGCCGCGGGTCCAGCCGGTGCGGGGAGCACCTCCGGCCCTCACGCCCAGGCCCCGGCACACAGCGGGATCAGCACTGACAGGACACCGCGCGTCACGGGGGCGCCGCAGCCCCGTTCCAGGCCTGCAGCCGGCACGTCCAGCGAGCACGGTCCCCCGCAGGGCCAACCCGGGGCTACCGGCACCTCGCCGCAGCGCTGGGAGCTCCCTGCACCCCTCGCCGCCCCACGAGCCTCCCAGCCGGCTTCCAGAGGCCCCTCCCTGGTGTCCGGCTTCAGAGTCCAGGCTTCCAGAGTCACCCTCGTGGCCAGCAGCCCTGTGTGCCCCCTGTCCCACAGCCAAGGCAGCGGGACACACACCCCCGGCCAAGGGGGGACCCCCAGGCCAGCCTTCACCCCATACGGGTATTTCAGGTCCCGCTGAACCCTGGCTCCGTCCGGGAGCCCCTGGCACAAACACAGCAGTACTCACCATGCCCCCAGCACGCACCCCGCTCCTGGCAAGATGGGAGATTTCCATGGATGCTTACACCAAGTACGCAGCACCCCCATTAAGATCCAACACAACCTCCTTCAAGGGTCATCACTGCAATCTCCCCAATGCCCTTTTCATCTGGAGTCTGCCACGCAAGCAAGCAGTGAGAGGGCTCCAGTTCATCCCAATCCAGCTGACCAGCCAGGGCTCAGAGAAAAGGACGTTCAGAGGAATTTCCAGCAACACCCTTTGTCCAGGGATCTAGTGCTATAAAGGGAGAACAGGACCTAGCAACTGCATGGATGCTCTGGAACACAGCACCCACAATAGGTTTCACCCCTCTGGCTCCCTGCTTGACTTTATGAACCTCCTACCCCATCCCCCTTTTTCCATTTGCTTCTTCCCTCCCTTTTTGACATCCCATCCTTGCAGCTCTCCTATCCCAGCTTCTCAAGGCCTTTTTCATTTAGAAAGGTTTTTACAGCTTCCACTAGAAGAACCGACAACAGAAGAGTTGTGCTCCCCCACCCCTCTCTTGAGTGGGACTGGGGGCTTGCTATCAGACTTCTCTCTCTCATCCAAGAGAATACCCTCCTTTACAAGTCAGACACTAGGAAGAGCAAAGGAGGTTGGTCTTACACCTCTGCATAGACTGATCATGGTACCTTTAGCCTGCTGACCAAAACCAGCCTGCTAGAACAGCCTTATTATCCTCAGGTCCTTCTAGCCTTTCTCTAGAGAGACCCCTCAAAATAACACAAAACTCCACCACCCCTGCAAAATGTTCCAGCCACACTGCTGCTCTCTTTCAGGTCCTGTAAACCTTTCTTACAACATGGTCAGCCAGCCAGTGCCACCTCACCAAAAATACTGCTCTCCCACTCTGAGTACGGACTGGCTGGGGCACCGCGCGGTCTGGTCAGGTCACTGACAGAGGCAGAGCAGCCACCTCACCAGCAACCTAATGCACTACCGAATTTAGGAGCATTATTCATGCTAAACACAGCCGTTGTGGCTAGAGGAAGTAGCTTGCATCAAAGCTACTAATACACCTTAAGGGGGGGGGGGGGGGGAGGGGAGATGATCAAGTTTGTTTAGGAACATGGTCGCTGCTCCAAGATTTAGAAATAAGGGCAAAATTCAAACTGCAGAAAATCCACAGCTAGTAAGAATATAGGCAGGACAGGACTGACCATTAAAAGTTATGATCAACATTCCCTGCCTAGATGCACATCATACTACTAATTCTCCCCAAAATAAGGCTTTCGAACTGAAAATATAAACTTCTACGTAAACACTATTTTAAAACAACATGTATCTATAAAATCAGACATATTCTTAGAAGCAATACACCAAAAAAAAGCAAACTGCAAGGAGACAAATTCTATGTTAGTTTATAGAGACAATTTCAATCCAAAGCTTCCCCCCCGCCCCCTTTTTGAAACTCTGTAAAACAGTAAGATTTTGGTTACCAGAATTAGTTTTAAATATAGCCAAATACAACTGGTCTGTCTCCAAGGATAAGGCCACAGAAAGAACAGAGTACTAAAACTGCTGTGTAAGCAGTGGCAAAGCATTCTATTTCTTAAAGTTAATTCCCTAACTAGCAAATCAATACAAGACCATTATCCTAGTCTTTGAAAAGGAAAGGAGCTTGTTAAAACTTGTTAGCAAGGACCTCCCAAACTGTACTCTGCAACTCACAAACAAGCCTCTCCCCATAACTACAAAAGGATTGCATATATGCCACCCACCTCGACCCACATGGAGTTGAGCAAAACAAGACTTTTGAATAGCCCACCAAGATGCAGCCATGCAACAGAACTGACAACAGGCTTCTCCTGCAGTTTTAGGCTCAGCTTAAATCAGCGTAGCTGCAGGATGTCACCCAACCATCCATTCCTGCCTGCTTCCTCAGCATCTGTTCACCAATTGCTTTTCAGGCAAATTGGTAAGCTCACCAGCTAACCCTGAAGCTGATCTTTCTTGCATGGTTAGTTGCCAGCCATGCTAGCAAGCAGACCTCACTCCACCATCTACATGCATCAACTAGAAGCAGCATATGGGGAGGCAGTGAGCTCACAGCCAGTGACTAGAGCAGAAGCAATTCTTTGGCAGCAGTTTTGGCAGCAGTCTGGTCTTGGAGCAACTCAAGCTGACTACTGGGTTTAACTGTACCCTCAAAATACAGTTTCAGGACACTACTGAGTTTCTTTCTGTTGCACCAGCACTGGAACTCATTTGACCCACAGCAAAACCCATCTAGGGAGCATAAATAGCCAAAGGCAACCAATTTTCTGCAGGGCAGAGTCCTTAAACTGGATCACTGCACAAGACTACAAACACTAGTGCCAGCACAAGGAAGGAAAAAGCAGAAGAGCTCTCCATCTACCTTCTTCCCTCCTCCACACCAATTAGATCAGAAAGCCACAATGTAAAACCACACACTCTGTCTTCTTGTGACCAGTGGTATCTCATTTATAAACTGACATGTGAGAGAGGTAGTAAACTTACCGCAGTGCAAAGGAACATGAATGCTCAGACCACAACTATAATTGGCAAAAAAACAGAAAAGGTGAAGAACCAGTTCAGCAAAAGGAGGGTCTTAGATCAAAATCTAGAAACCAACACTAAGCTGTTGAGCCCCTAAAGTTGCAACATGAATCTGAAGACCGAATTGGGACTACCAGGAAAAAAAAAAAAAAAAAAAGAGAGACCGAAGAGTTTTTATCAGGACAGATAACTTGCCTTTAAACAAAACTGTTAGGTCGATCAGAACACACATCCCTTTCTGCCACACCAGACAAACACTAGGTTGGACATGCAGGACATCCGAGGGCAGGAACAAACCCTCAGACACCCTGCTTCTAATCCTTTGTTCAACCATTGACAGGGTAGCAGCTTCTTCCAGCCGTGCGTTGATCCTTCACTGCCCTATCCTTCTCCTCGTTGCTTCTTCCCTCTCCTGTTAGAGATCTGACTCCTGAGCTAAGCTGAACCCCCTCTACTCAGCCACACTCTGGAAAGTTCCTGTGGCGGATGGGTCTCAGACACCAGGAGTACAGGGCATATAAACCTGTTCAAGAAAAAAATATTTGTAAAAACTAGTAGTGAAAAACAAGTTCAGAGATCAAGCGCTTTTGCTGGCAGGGTAAGAATTGCGGGGCAGGAAGCAGAGGAGCCAAAGCCCATGGGAACAGGTCAACCAGAGGCTTCAGAAGAGATAGAAGGGAAGAGTTTTGGAGGAACATACTGGCTGGGCACAGAGAAGGAACGTGAAAAACAGGGACTTGTTGGAACAAGGATTCAGCAGTGAAGTACAATATGGAGAAGAACAGCGTGCAAGCATAAGCAAGCATTGGTTGGATTGCAGTAGTCACACTGTAGATAATTTTCTCCCTTCTGCTTTCCATATCTACACACACACTTGCACAGCTCCACAAACCTCTGCATCTAAAAGTAGGATACTTTGGAAGGAGACCAGACTCCCTAGTCTCTGCACAACAGTTTCCTCCCCTCAACTACAAAAACCTTTGCCCCGCTGAGCTTATCCCACACTTCCCATTCCCCCTCTCTACAGCTGTTCTCCCTTTCTGCTTCAGGGCTAATCCTCTAGCATATATGAAAATCCTTCGGAAAATCTTTGTGGTTAACATCCCTAGAGCAGAGCTATTCGCCCCTGCTCTTCCTTATCCAGTCAGTATAGAGTTCCTCAAAAAGAAGTGCAGGTGCCCCTCTGGTACTGGCATGACTGATGTAATACACCCTCTCCTAGGAGGCCACCTCCATGGCTCATGATTACTTAAGAAGAAAAAATAGTAAGCATGTAATAAGAACAGAAGAAAAAAAAAAAACCAACCAAGCAACCAAAACTAAATCCTATAGAGTCAACTTAACAGCAAGTACTGCACATACACAGACATGCCTCAACCTGAGCCACACAGCTGTCTCCCACCCTCTTTGGGACAAGCAACTGCATCACAAGAGAAACACAAGAAAACCATCAGAAGAGAAAGCAGCAGGGAAGGTGACACAAAATGGAAAAAGTACTACAAGAAACAAAGGGACAAGAACATTTTCCCTGAGGCTCAGCTTCTGGACATCTCCATCTGCAGTTTTAAGAACTGCTACACAAGCACAAGGTTTCTTTCCAAACCTACAACCAAACCCCAGGATTTTAGGTGTCACCAACTGTTGCTGAGGGCAGGGAAGTAAATTAAAAGCTCAGCAGGAAATTTTGCATATAGCTCTTTTCCAGTGTTAGCTGGAGAAGTTTATATTGTGGATCAGGATTTCAGCTCTGCTAGTGACTCACCCAGTGGGTGATGCTGCACTGCTCTAGTCTTCCAACTGCAGGAATATGGGAAGTTGGCACAGATTTGGGAAAAAAAAACCCACCTACATTAAGGTTAAATAACCAGGAGTCAAAAAAATAGCAGATTTAAGATAGAATCCTTTTGCACAATTGAATGTACTGCAGGGGAAGGAAGTCAAATAGCCCAAATACTAGCATTTTCAGATATTAACGTACTCAGTCTGAAAACTGTTTTGCTTTACTCTAGGAAACTAGGTTTCCTAAAGCCTATCAATAAGTGAGCAACAGAAGTCATCTGAAGTTACAAGCAGCAACTCTAAATCTAATTAAGCAAGTGATTAAACTATGCAAGCCCAACACAACATGAGATGTTTTACCCACTAGCTACACTGCTTATCCCACATTTGGGGTCATATGCAAGCCTAAAGAATCACATGTGACATTCCTGTTAGAATAATTAGGAAAGATATTTTCTTACTATCATCCCTTCTGTAGCGGAGATGGTCATCCCAACCCTATGGATTACGAACGAAAATATTGACAAGACCAAGAACAACAATATGTTTCACCCACCTACCAAAAAACTAATTCCCAGGTGGTAAACTACTGCAGTGATCCCCAAAGCCCACTCAGCTCTGCCCTCACACCCTCAGGCTAGCTCACTTGTTCCTTACATAGGAAGGCATTTAGCCAACTGGCTCTTAACACCTGGCACAGTTCCAGTTGGACTTCTTTGCTGGAGACACTTTTGTACTCCTCACTGCTACACTAGGTCTTTCACCAGGGCACTTCACAGATAACCTTCCCGAAGAGGAGGGAAGTACACCGGCCAAAAGAGCAACACAAAGGAACTGGAGCAAGATACTTTAGATAAAACTAGAGAATTTATTCAAGAATGTTAAGTAACCAATTTGCATTACAATTATTCCTACTTTAAAATACACAGAAGGATGAGTGAAAGAGCTAGCCTAAAGTAACACAGCTATCCATCTGCTAGGCTAATAAATTTTCAAGCATTTCCTTCTCAGACTGTTTATCAGAGAAGTGTATTCCTTCCACCTTAAAGCAGACAGCACCTGTCCTCCACTCACCATTAGCTTTTTCTGGGGGGAGGTGGAAAGACCGTACTAAGGCATTTAACTCTCCTTCAGACATCTCTGTTCCTGCAGTTAAACATGGCAAAGCGTGTTCATATCCTGATTCAAATTCACCATTGACATTAGAGCTCTGCGTTACTAACACTTCCACACAGAATTTCAGTTGAAAAATGAAAAGCATCTCAAAAAAACCCCACAAACACGACAAAGGAAGCATTCACACCAAATCAAACTCTACACCTGAAGATTAACAGCCTGGTTGATGCTGAGGTTGGTGGTTCTCACACATACACATTCAGCCTCAACAGGTACTGACACAAGCCAAGCCCATCAGCAGGGATGCAGCAGAACTGGAGATGGGACTCTGGACTTGTGGGCTCTAACCATTTGCTCTCCCTCTCTTCTTCTGACCAGAGAGTGCAAGGAGAACTTAATGCAACAGGTATTGAGCAATCCTGCTGAGCAGACATTTTAAAGCCAGTAACATCATGTACAACGGAAAACACCTAAAAGAAGCAATCAAGAAGCAGAAAGACACATTTCTACAATGCTTTTTTTTTTTCTACAGTTGTAGAAATTGTAGAACACAGTAGAGTATGGTTCACTCACATTGTCCAGGAAGCCTAAATGATTTTAGGATACATCAGTAGCAGTAGCCTATGTACTAGAGAACTTCCCTGGCTCACTAAGAACTGCAAAGTCTCAAAGAGGAGTTGCAGCCCACTGAAGTACCATGCAAGGCGAGCTGCTGAGCCTAGAGCAACAAGGCCAGAGATGCCACCTCACCTGGATTGCTCTGGAAGAGCAGCAGTTGTTTAGTCCAACGAAAAGCGAGCTGGATGGAGACACTGACAGAAATCTTCTAAATCACAAGCTAAGAGTAGGATAGAGGACTAAAGGGAGACAGCTTTTTTTAAAAAATTTTAAAATTTAGGATGGGTACTGGGAAACATTACATGGTAAATGGGAAAAGCCACACATGCTGGAGCACGGCGCTTCTGGGAAGTTCAGACAGGTTTAGGACAGTTGCACCAGACCGTTCCCAGAGCCACATTTCAATGCTGTCACCCTTCAAAAGTACTTTGCAAACAGCCACACAAGAAAACAATACATGCTCCAAGTTCAGGCTGCAAGCTCGACATGGGCCACCACGATCAAGGGTTATAAGCAAGCTGACATACTTTCACATCTTCTTAACGTTACTTTTGGGGTTGATGAACACCAGACTTTATTTCATGCATGGATAGTGTTTGTGTAGCACCCAGAATCAAGAACAAGCACTGAAAACCCTTGCCACTGCTCCAAAGCGCTGCAAATGATGAAGGCCTGAATAAGCGATACTGCTAAAGAATAAGAGAGAACCAAAAGCTCTCCCCAAAGCTCTGCACACACCACCCAGGCACTCAGACACAGGGAAAACCGAGCTGTGCAGAGCCTCTCCTCTCACAATCTGCAGAGAGAGCAGTGCTAGAAGGGGTTGAAACTCCCTTTGTTTCCCCACTAACGATACTTGCACCACACACTGCACTAGGTTGGCTGTTTTAATCTGCAACAGTGATTTGTGACATGGTCTGTCAGCTATCAATGCACATTGCCAAACACTCGCGAAGCACAACTGCACTTATTTGTGCAAGAGGGATTGAAAATCTGTTTGCAGAAAACAAAAATCTTTCAGGTAACAACTATTTTGCTTGATGCTAAGGAGCTTGAAAGATGACGCTTGTGAAAGCTGCTCAGTTATCACCTGGTCAGCACTAAAGTGAATGTCCTTTGTATGGAGTTCTTAAATTGTCATTAAAATCATTTATCATCTGACTTACTTCATTAGGGCTGTCCCAAGACCTTCATAAGGATCAGGGTCTGGTTTTTAAGATGCTGTTTCCAGGAACCACAGGAAGCATAATCTTATAGTGGGAAACTAACTCAAACCATTAACAAGCACAAAATCCAGCTTGTCACTTCTTCCTCTTCACGTAAGCATCACATCTTATTAATTAATAAGATTATCATTAAGATCTGCTTGTTATTACCCCAAATTCCTAGACAGTAAGGGTTTGGGAACCACCCCACATAGTCTTAGTTTTTAAAAGATCTGACTGTAAATACACAAATAAGTATCTACTCCACTGCTGGTGTACCCAGTTACATATATTTTTCATGCCTCCCTTAGTAGCTCTGGTATACAAATTGCTATTTTTAGATGCTGGACTATGCACAGTCAAATGCAGCTCATGTTAAGCAAAAAGCCAACAAGAACAGGCAGAGAGCATTCACCCAGCTTTGCAGCTGGTGAAAGAACTATTGTTAAACATCTACACAAGAAAAGAATGGTTTAAGACTGAATAAGAGGGTTTTGTCTAAAACCACATTACAGAAAGTTAAGAGGCAGCCAAAAGCACCATCCTGATCAACGACCTCTTGGATTCTTTTTTAAGAAGTCTAGAGCAAATTGCCCACATTAAGTTATTTTTGCATGTTAGTGAATAAACTCCATGAGGCTTAATTAAGGCAAGTTCATCTTCACAAACATTTGTTGGCCCCAATACAACTGTACAGCTGTATCCACCACATAAGAAAGCATCACTGCTATCAGATTTTGTAGTCACTAAACGTACAATTATTCAGCCATGCCTTTATCAAGGGCACTGGGGGAAGAAGTGGATGCTTTTCTAAGCCACCGTGAGACTTGAAAGAAAACAAGACTTTTCTTTGAGTGTCATATGGCCAATTACACAGCCCAAATAAACTCATGTTTCCAGTGACCACCTCCCTTCAGTTTCAGCACACTGGGGGGGCAGGGGGAATATATATATATGTTTCTTATTAAAATACTTGCAATTTTGAACGAGGAAGAAAGAAAGAAAAGTTAAAAGTATCTGACAAGACCAAGATGTTACAAGTTTTAGAGCATCAGATCACTCCAACTTGTAGTGCCAGCGTATTTTGAACATACAACCTTAATTATTTCAACATACTGAACTGGTCTGATCCCACAGGCAGCCCTGCTCTGAGCAGGGGGGTGGACTAGAGGCCTCCTGAGGTCCCTCCCCGTCTGAATTACCACAGGATTTTGACTTCATTTCAGCAAGTTACTGAAGAGATGGGGCAGAAAAACGATTTCATGTTTCCGAGAAAAAGAGGCGGCTTCCTAAAATAGGAGACACGGCAACTCTCCAAACAGGAGCTATGAGAGCAGCAGACGGTTCCCTGCTTCAGACACTCTGCACTCCAGAATACACCCAACTGTCAATGGCAGAGAAGCAAAGTGGCTGTCTGCCACCACCATCAATGGGAGAAGAATAGGACACCCTCATCCAGCCTAAGGAAATACCATTATGGATCACAACTACCAGCACTGCCAACAGATCCGCCTGTCTAGAGGGAGGCAGGGGAGCAGCCACATCTTTGCTGTATTCTTGGAGATTTCAGAATTACTCCCTGGCACTCTGCTCATGTTGAGCCTGTGGTTTATTTAGCTAAACTGTTTTCCAAGCAAGGGAACAGTTCTTCTTGTCTTCTGTTACCAATCTGAGGCACGTTAAAGGTACCGGAGCACTCAACACAAGAGTTCTCACGCTATTCTCTCAAGATGCACCCAGAAATCCCACACTGAAAAAACATCCACCCAACCTCTATCACTGTGCAGTAGTGAAAACCAAGCCAGATGTGAGTTATGGGGAGAGAAACGCTGCATACAGACCTTCACACATAAGAGCAACCACAGAAAAATTAAATTTTTTGTCAAAACAGCTATTTAAAGTCATGCAAACCTAAATTTCTCAGAGTACATTACCAGTTCACTTAGTTCCTGCTCCTCACATCCCTTCCTTCTAAATACCAGCAAATTAGACTGAATATAGAAGGAAGCAATTGCATATAAGCAACCAAAAATCCACTAAGAAAACAAGGAAAGAATGTGCAACTCCATTTCAGGCATGCAGAAGAGTTAAAGGGCAGCAGGGAACCCTTGCAAAAAACCCTGTAAGGGCTTTCTAGTTTTTGTAAAGTTGCTTCCTAGTTGTTTAATAGAAAGAATGCATTGTCACAGTAATCGCAGCAGCTAATTCACATCAACCCATTGTCTTATAAAAGACCAGAAGAGGAAATGCACTTCTTCCTACAGTATGACTTAGTAATTCACTAATTCTCAAGGTGACCCAACGTATCTGCAGCTGTGCCTTCATCTTCCTTTCCAGGAGGAGAGAAAACAAGAGAGCCTCCCCAGCCTATCGCTGGTGCCAGCAAACCACCCCACTGCTTACTCTAAGAAAACATCTCCTTCTTCCAGCTGGAGACTACAGCAGCTGCCCCAGCAAAGCAGCATCTCGCCTGCACCAGTAGCACGCCAAGGACATATGACAGCTTGCTGACAATGGCCACACATCTTTCTACAGAGAGACCCAAGAACTCAGGTCCAAGTAAACAGGCACCATCATCATTATCATCTTTCTTCATCCTCCTTGATGTTGCAGCAGTGCTCCCACTTCAGAGCAGGAGCAATAAACAAGGAATTGAGCTGTACTGCCAACACTCCTGTTCCTCCATGCCTTGGAGAGCACAATCATGGCATAGAGAAAGAGTAATTTTTGTGAGCAGCCATTGGCCACATACAATGGCCTGCTGCTGCCTGGACTTCTACGAAACAGCAACAGAGGACACTGGCATTGCAAAGCTCTGTTCACAGGATGTTTGAGGATGTGACTGAGCAAAGATCTGTTGTCTACAGTTTGTGGTTCCAGCTGATAAGCAAACTTCCACGCCTGAAACAATGAAGAACAAGCTAAAGTGGCCACCAAGATTTCTGTGATGCACCACAGGTCAGCAGGCAACTGACAATGCAGTAATATACTCAAAACCAACATTAGAAAGCCAAAGAGGCTTTGAGTCTTCTGTGCCAACTGTGTCTTTAGAAGTTGTACTATTTCTCCAGTTGGAAGGAAAACATGGGCCTTAACCATTTGTATGTAATGCTATAACTTGTCCAAAGTACTGCTGCTGTATTTCAACCTGCGCATGCAGTACCCACAACGTGCTCAGGGATTACGCAGGCTGCCTTAACCAGCATTGCTGATTTACTGATGCCTTGCACAAGCAGACATTCAGTTCCCCGACCACGTGTTCACACAGAAGTTCTGCGTTGGCTGTTACAGAGGTTATGGGGAACCACATTCACAAGCCCTGCAACCTACCAGTTTGCCATGGGGCTGCTGTGCTGTACCTACAGGCCAGCCACCTCGGAGCAGCTCCAGAGCCTAAGCACTCGATGCCCTCCTGCTCCCCTCGAGGGAAGAAAGCACCTTTTTCAGCCTTTTAAACTACCATCTCCAACTCCAAGCTCTAAAGAGTTTGCAATTTTTTTTATGGCCCACCTTATCAGCTCCCAACTGGAGGTGGGACCTCCCCTTCCTGCTACCTTCGGCAGGCACGGGTTTGAAAATTCTCTTGCCCTGAGCTGTTAATGTGGGCAGAGGAGCCCTTTCCAGTTCCCCATCCTTACTTTAAAAGCCACGGTAGCGGTGTCAGACCGAGAGGGAAGAAACGGTCTCTCCCCGGCGTGCTTGCTCGGGCCAGGACTCGGGGAGCTGCGAAGGGCAGCGGAGCGCAGCACCGGCAGTGCCCGGTGACGGCCCCCGCCGCGCTGCCACAGCGCGCCCGTGCCTGCGGGACCGCTCAGCGCTGCGGACGCGGCCCCCTCACCCCTCCCCGGGGGCGGCCCTGCTCGCAGGGCCCGGGGCTGCGGGCAGCCGCGTCCCAGGGCGCCGGAGGGGCCCGCCCGCCGCAGCGGCGGGGCTGCCGCAAGTTTCGCGCAAGCGCCCCTCGGCGCGCCGGTTCCCGGCCCCCCCGCCCCGGCTCTCCGGAGCGGTTCCCCGTGGCTTGCAGCGGACGCCGTCCGGGCGTGGAGCGGGGCCCCGGGACGCGCCGCCGGCCGCTGCCGAGCCGGCGGGGCGGCCCCTCTCCTGCCTCCGCCGCCGCGGCCGGGCACGGGGCCGCCGGTAGCCCCGGCGTTCTGCCCTCCCCCGCGCAGGGAGCGGGGCCGGCGGGGCGAAGAGCCCGCTGCTCCGGGGGCGGCGGGGCTGGCGGGGCTGGCGTGACGTCAGCGATGAGGCGCGAGGCCGGCGCGCGCGGAGCCGCCCGCCCGCCACGGCACGGGGGAAGGGGGGGGAGCACGGACCAGCCGCGCCGAGAACCGGCACCGCGGCCCAGGCGGGCGAGGAGCGGGCCCCGACCCCCGCTGCGTGACCGGCCGCGCACAAGTCCCCGCAAACAGCGTCTCCCGCGGGACCCGCTCCGGCCGGCTCCCCCCAGCCCCACACGCTCCGCGGAAGCCTGAGCGCGGTTCCGCGGGGGCACGCCCGGCCCTGCGAGCGGCGGCGCCCGGCGGCCCCTCAGCCGCTGCCCCAGACCGCCCCGCCCGCGGAGCCGGCTGCCGCCCCCGGGCGCCGCGCCAGGCCGGACCCGTTCCCCCAAGGGATCCGACCCACCGCCCGCTCGCCCCGAGAGGGGCGCGGCCCGCCCCGCTCCCCACCGGGCCCGTGGCGCCCCACGAAAGCCCGGCCCCAGTGGGACAGGTGGGGACGCAGGGCCGCCGCGGGGGCGGCCGGCCGGGACGCGCACTCACCTGCCCAGGGGCCCAGCGCCGGCCCCACGGCGGCGGCGCCGCTGCCCAGCACCCAGACGCGGAGGCCGGCCAGCAGGCGGTAGGAGGCCAGCGCCGCCGCGTAGAGGGCGCCCAGCGCGCCCACCCAGTAGAGGAGGCCGGCGGCCGGGAGCGCGGCGGGAGCCACCATGCTGCGGAGGCGGCCGCGGCCGAACTGAGCCCTCCCGGCCACCGCCGACCCGCAGCCGTCACGGCGCCCGCCCCCGCTCCGCCGCCATTGGCTGAGGGGCCGCTCAGCCACCGCGTAACCCGGCAACACCGCCAGCCCCGCCCGCCCCTGGGCCGCGCGGCCCCGCCACGCTCCCGCCGCGCCGGAAAGGAGGGGGACCGGGAGCGAGCAGCCACACGCCCCCGTACTACTTGCGGCCGGCGCCCCACGTGGTCGGCACGGCTCTCTTGCAGCCATTGGCTGGCGAGGATGGCCGTCACCCGGAGGCCGTGCTCCGATTGGCCTTTCCGCCTTGGGCTCTCGCAGGATTGGTGAAAGACGGGGCCTCTCTTCCCGCCCCCACTGACGTCATATGAGCCCATTCATAAAATGTTCAGGCTCCGCCTCGCACCTGAGTCTGTCTCTCGCTCTCCCCTCCCCCGCCGCGGTCTCCCACGCAGCGGCCCCGCACTGATCCACGGGCAGAGCGGTGTGCCCAGAGACTGGCAGCCGGGCGCCGGGGAAGGCCCGTCGGGGCTGTCGCCGGGGCCCCGCTGCCACCGCACCGCGCCCCACGCACCGGGGCTGGCAGCGTCCGGCTCCCCCGGCAGGGCCAGGGGGCCCCGTCCCCGGAACCGAGCTCCCGCCGCGCCGTGCCCGGGCCGGCCCCTCGCCGCTGCCCCCCGCTGCTGCCCCTCGGACGCGACCCCGCTGTCGCCACCTTGTTCTGGAAAGCCAGCCTTTCACACGGTGTGTTTGGCAGTGCTGGTGAGGGGCAGCAAGGCACCTTCCCCAGGTGGGTTTGCAGAGACCCACGCCTGCCTAAGCCGCTAGCGGCAGGCAGCACGGAGGGCAGGTTTACACGTCGCCTCTCCTCTCTCCCCTGCCTCAGGAAATGGGCCAAACCAAGAGTCCAACCACTGCTGCTGAAGACCTCCAGGCTCTACCAAAGCACTGCTCTGCTTCAAGGCTTCATCCTCTCCCCATGCTGCTCTGACACACAGGAAAGCCTGCACCAGCCCCTGATCTTCCTCGTCCCACCAGCCTCATTACACCGCTCTTCCCCTCGCTCACTGCCTGGCTCTGCTCTCTGGCTGCTGCCACAGCCCCTCAGCCCGTGACACTCACATTTATGGGTCTCCTCATGTAGCTTTGCCACCGGCTGGTTTTCAGGCACCTCCAGCTTTCCGTGCCCTCTGTGCCTCTGCTGAAGTGCTGCTCTGGGCTGCAGCCATCCGCCAGCTCCCTACTCCTGCTCAATTGTGCTACTTCCCACATGCCACGTTGATGCTGGATGCAGTCTCCAGCAGGTCACCTGCCAAACCCCAGCACACTTTATGTCCACCTTCCTTTTACAGACCCCACTCCTGCCAACTGCTTACTGCAAACTGAATGCCTTCAGGTGTCAACAAGTCACCTCTCCTTGTCCCAGTCCATGTTCCCTAAACCTTTGCCTGCTTGTTGTTCACAGGGTGTCAGCTCCTCAAGGCAGGGATTGTATTTTTCAGAGCTTGGAAAGATCTTCTGTTAGGTGCTACCCTAAAAGCAACCCGTAAGTAGTACCCCAAGCGCTGCACCATGAGGTCCCAATCAGACTGTGGTACCATGTGGATGCAGTTATAAAGACTACTGCAACCCCAAAGCTCTTAGTTGCTACAAGGCACTTTTGTACGACATCAACTACCTGAGGCAACAAACTACCTGATGAATGTGTTCTGAGATACTCGAGATAGTATAAATCAAAGATCATCAAGTGCAAAGGGAAACAACACCAAAGAAATTAAATGAGAACATGCTTTGATAGGTTTATCTGTTTTATTAATTCAATAAAAATAATTGTTTGTTACACTTTTTTTTTTTTCAAAGATACATAATAGAAATCAAAGGCTTCTGTTCACCATCTGCTTGTGGAAAACAGATTCATAGTGGGATTCAAACTTTATTGGATTCAACAATACCCTGTCTGCAGTGACACAGATTAAAGGCATGAAACTTTTGTAGAGTTTACAATGAAAAACTTGTAAAGTCACTGTCTTATTGGATGGCCTACAGGTTTACTGTTATTTTCAGAAATCAATCTATCGTACATCGGCTGTATCAGATCTAATGGGAGGGAGCACCATCAATGGATTTCATTCTGTTCCACAACAGAATGCATTCATCTTCACCGTGATTTAGTTCACCTTTTTTTTTTCTTTTTTGTTTGTCAGTCACTCAATGTGAAAGGTGACATCACAGAGGATCAAGCTCTCACCAAGTTTTCTTCCCATTTTTTCCCAAGAGAACCCACCTATTGCTTACTGGCCACTATATTTAGAATAGAGCGATTTACTAAAGCTAACTCCTGCAGTCTTCACACAAGGAAAATTCTCATAGGCCTCACCGAGTGTGTATCCTAAATAGCACCTGCCAAATACAGGACTTTGATTACAAGGAAGTACAAAATTGCTGGGATAATTTAATTTTCCTTTTGTTCCATACCAGCCTTTCCTTAATTTGTAAACCTACTTTAATCTGCGTGGAGAATCTTGGCACTTTTGCATGAACACTTCTGAACACTTCTATGTTGGAAAGAAACAACATTGTTACAGTAAGAGAAAAGAATACAGTAAGAGAAAAGGTCATCAGAGGGAACTTGTGAGAATCACTCCTCGTTGGGATCATAGTGCAACTGTAAATTGTTAGAAAGAGCATGCACTTGCTGTGGCCACATCACTGTTTTCTTCTGTTGGCTGTCAAAGCAGTTCCCAAACTGCAGGATAACAACGCACCACCAAGTCTCACTTTCCTTGCCTTCCAGAAGACCAGGCAATAAAGTGACAGGATACTGCAAAAGCATCTGAAAAGAGAAAAGGAACTGGTTTGGCTCTAGTAAGAGATCTGATCCAACTCAAAGACAAAACAAGAGCTGAAGTGAGGGATGGAAGGTAACAGTGTGATCACCAGGGTCACCAAGCGTCAAGAACAGAAGTGGACAGGGCAGCTGGACAGCGTATGTAGAGGCTGGAGGGAAGGAGATGGATGTTGGGCAACCTGCTGAAGAGGGCAGGCAACTTCCTACTGGATGTCCATGTCAGCCACACAGCAGTTGCCATGGGGATGCTGCCAGTTACAAATGGGTCAGCTATAGGGAAGGAAGTACGTGGGTGCTACAAAAGACTCACTGGCCTTTGTCAAAGCCTACCTATCTCTTCTTACAACGTCTACTGCCCACTGTACTGCAGCTGTGCTGTTCCTGAGACCTCTTGTCTGAACAACCTTCTTGTTGCGGGTCAGGACAGAACCTGCTCTGCTGTTCTCTTGGGGAACCAATAAATCCCTTGACAGAGAAGCACAGATACAGCAAGGCAATCCTCAAGTTTTTTGTGTTAAAAAATACTACTGGTTATTCAACAGTGTTGCTATTTTTTATGCTACTCTGTTCAGAGAGAAAGGCAATCCTCTGAGAGGCTTACAGTTTGCATTTAGAAGAAGATGAGTCAGAGGCAGGGAAAAGGACTCACTGGAAGGGAAAGAATTATACAAAGGTCAAGTGAGGGGTTTTGGATCTCTTGCTTCCAGTCATCGCACATTCCTGAGCAACAGGCATATCCCCCTTTTCAGGGTTAATCCCAGTCTTCCCACAAGCTTTGCAGGTCTGTTCCCATTTCCCATAAGCTGCTGCAAAGCCCAAAGGAGCCGAGCTGATGGAACAGACAGGTATTTTGAATGTACGCACACATCAACATGCACACACACATATATGGGGATACCTTGCCAAGGCCCAGGAGATCCACATTCCCACAGCATCTTTTATCAGTTCAGGCATATCAGTAGCCAGTTCCAGATGACTGCAGATGCAATCTGGTTCAGGGTGGTGATGCAAGACTAAGTCAACCCACGACTCAGCAACATTTCTCCATCACATGGAAGGTGGCCAAACTGTATGGCAGATGACAAGAGAGACAAAAAAGAAAGTATTTAGGAAACCTAAGGGAGTAAATACATGCATGAATAAAAAAGCAACAGTAAATAAAAATGAACGAAAAATAAGGATGTAGAGGTACAGAGAGGAAGACATCAAAATGAGACTTAAAAAAAGAAAAAATATAGCAGAGAAGGCAAATAAAATACAATAAATAGGGGATAAAAGATCATTCAGTAAGAACGGTCATACAATTCTTATTATTAGGCTTTTTTGTGACTTTGCTGCCACAAGTACCTCACAAGCAATCACATCTCAGTGAGACTACATTCCCATGTCACACATACATCCTCCCTCCTGCCCTGCTCTCCTGGCATCCAGGGAAGACACCTCTTACTACAAGCCCATGGATGAGAACCAAAGTCAGTCGTTCACTGTACACCCAGTGAGGGCTGTGGCTGGGGGGTCTCAGCACCCGACTCCACCCCTCGCCCCAGCCTGGCTAGCCCAGCTGGCAGTGCTCTCCACTGCAGCAACCCCAACAGAGGGATGGGGGACTAACAATTATCTGTGATGTGTCACGTTTTTCCTGCCACTGAGGTGTAGTCATTTGTTTCACTAAATGGCATTCTTGTCCCCAGCACTAATTTTATCCCTTTACAGATATGTTTTTTGTTCTAGCAAGTCAAGTGCAGCTCTCCCTCCTGTACAGTCATTCTGCTCTCATGCCTGTCTTACAATTACTCACACTTATTGCAGTGAGGCCAGATTCAATAAAGGACCTGGCTGTTGTGGTGCTGAGCACTGCAGGGTGTCTGCCTAAATCATAGAATCACAGAACGGTCGGGGTTGGAAGGGACTTCTGGAGACTATCTAGGCCAAGCCCCTGCTAAAGCAGGTTCTCCTAGAGCAGGTTGCACAGTTTTGAACACCTCCATTGAAGGAGACTCCAGAGCCTTTCTGGGCAGCCTGTCCCAGTGCTCTGGCACCCTCAGGATAAGGAAGTTCTTCCTCATATTCAAATGGAACTTCTTGTGTGGCAGTTTGTGCCCATTGCCCCTTGTCCTGTCACTGGGCACCACTGGACAGAGCCTGGCCCCGTCCTCTTGGCACCTGCCCTTATGGTATTTGTAGACATTGACGAGATCCCCTCTGTCTTCTCCCCTCCAGGCTACATAGGCCCGACTCTCTCAGCCTTTCCTCATAAGGGAGATATTCCAGTCCCCTCATCACCTTTGTAGCCCTCTGCTGGAGCCTCTCCAGTGGTTCCCTGTCTCTCTGGAACTGGGGAGCCCAGCACTGGACACAGCACTCCAGATGCGGCCCCACCAGGGCAGAGCAGAGGGGGAGAATCAACCCCCTTGGCCTGCTGGCCATGTTCCTCTTAACGGCCCCCAGGGTCCCATGGGCCTTCTTGGCCCCAAGGGCTCACTGCTGGCTCATGGGCAACTTGCTGCCCACCAGCACTCCCAGGTCCTTCTCTGCAGACCTGCCTTCCAGCTGGTCAGGCCCAGCCTGTGCTGTGTGTGGGGTTGTTCCTCCCTTGGTGCAGGACCTTACACTTGCCTATGTTGAACTCCATCAGGTTCCTCTCTGCCCAGCTTGCCACCCTGCCCAGGTCTCGCTGAATGGCAGCACAGCCTTCTGGTGGGTCAGCTGCTCCTCCCAGTTTTGTATCATCAGCAAACTTGCTGAGGGCACACTCTGTCCCCTCATCCAGGTTCTTAAATTGAACAGCCTCAAATTAAGACACCCTGCCTTGGTGCACACTGAAGACAAAAACTGGGATACCTAAGAATGGGATCTTCACTGTCCATCCTGTTAAGTGAAGAACTCTACAGGAACCAGTCCAGCATGCCAGTAAATCTCTCAAGACACCTCAAACAGCAGTGAGTCCTAACACTGGGATGAGGCAAGACACCTCGTGTGGAATTCTCAATCCTGAGCCTTTTCTTAGGTACCTACTCCGTCCCCCTGCAAGGGTCATGGTATCCCTCCATTCTCACACACTATTTGGCACTCACCCAGGAACCCAGTTTTCCCTCCTCTGCCTGAAAGGACTTGCACTAGTGAAGTGTCTTAACAGCATGGCACAGACGTGGGCTGGGTGAGGTGCTCTCGGCTCAAGCTGTTGCACAGCATGCAGAATAACTGGTTTTCCATCAGCTGCAATGATGGGAGGGAAAGCCAGCAGGACTGGAGGGGCTGGGCAGGCATTCTCAGCCCCATCCCATGCATAAACCCTAAGCATATGTCAAAGCTGTGTATTTGGGCAACTCTGGATGCAAGTATTTATGTAACCTTCCTCACTCCTGATGTGCTCACCAGTAAGCAGGGGCTTGGGGATCTATGTTTTAGACAGCAGCAGCTAGCTGGCTCTCGCTCTCAGCCCCTACAGTACTGCTGTGGGCCTAACACAAGGCACCTCAGCTCTTGTGAAGAAGGAGCACCCAACTCACCCAGACACTGAACAAACACGTAGAGGCTGATCGCCCTTGCCCTGCAAAGCTTCCAGGGGTAAGCGAGCCAGACAGCAGCAGGCTGAAAGGGATGAAACTGATACCATTAAGTTCCGTAATAATAAGCAAGCAAGCACAAATGTTGATTTGCGTGTCTCTCATCCTGCAACTGTAACCTTTTCACTATAGTTTCTACAAGAAGGACGAGAACCTGCAACCCAAGTCAGCTCTGAAACACAAGTCTTAGCTTGAAACTGAGTCATCCAGGCATTTTAGGTTACCACACTGTAACAGCTATTCACTCCTTGTTTCTTAAATAAACCTCGGGCGTCAGCAGCCTGTCCTTCTGCTTCAGGGATTAAAGTCCCAAATTTCTCAACAACAAATCACTCCAGGCAAATGTAGCAATAGAAGCTAAACAGAACCTAAAGCAAGACAGTAGCTGGCATATTAACTGCTTGAGTCTACAGATTGTAAGTTTAACATGCCACACAGATGCACACTGCTTTTTACGAGAAGGTCCATTCAATTCCCCTTAAGATCAGGAAGCAATACCAATGGCACTACAAACTTCTAGAACTCTATACAGGGATTTTTCACTTTTACTTACTATGGATTAACAGGTGAGTCTCTTCTAAAATCTCAAAATCCCTCTTTTTGTTGCCATTCCCTGTTAAGAGTTCTCAGAAGGTACTACAATGGGGAGCTCCAGATCCTCTCATCATGCAAACCAAGGAAAGGCTTGAGTAAGACATGCATGTAAAGTTTGGCTGTCTGTTATTTTTTTAATCACCAGCAGCACTGGAAATCAAGTACTTCTCCAAAGAAATTCTAACAGTTATGCATGGTGCAAATCCAAGTGCAGCATGTGTTTAGTGGAGAAGCATAATATGGGCCACGGCAACAGAAGATTAACCTTCCCAATCCTACAGCCCACTGCAAAGTATTGATTTTGAGCTGAAAATATCATCTGTAGAAACGAAATACTGTGTTCCCATTGTTTAATCCTTGATGTCTCTGCTACCTAGTTTCGTAACTGTAGATAAGCAATACAGATACTTGCCCACATAAAATGAACAAAGTTCAGGACCACGTGTCCCTCATGCCACTGCCAACGCTCAGCATCACCTTGCACAATGCATTCATGTTCAGACCCAGATGATGGACTACATTAGATAATGAAGCTTTGTCTCCTCATCTATAACCTATTGTTTATCCACTGCACTGTATTATATACACTCAACCCTCTTTCACTGCATCCTTTTGTGGAGCATATCGAATGTGAGACTGTCTATAGCCCCCTCTTCCACCCCCCTCCCATGCATCTATTGTCCCTGAGAGAGTCCACCTAGCACAAGCTCATTCAGATCCACGGGACAGGAATCATGCAGCATTCCCTCTCCTCCACATTACTACTTCACCTCTTCCATATCCCACTGGGCTAGCTTTGCCATCACATCCTTTCAAAAAATTCTGTCTTCCTTGAGTGTCTCCTTAAAGATCCACTTGCCAGACAGTTCTGGTGCCCCTGTCATAACCTGGTACTTCTGGAAGACTTTGTCTTGGCCACTCCCACTATTTCACAAACACCAACCATGCTTTGAAGAATGCCCAGTGTATCACTCCTAGTTTGCAAGGGAGGAAATGCGAGGGCAGACAGTTCCAGCTAGGACTATTCCAGAGACAGAAGTTGAGAGCAAAAAATCTGGTTCCCGTCTTTAACACCCAATTATGCTCTGTGCTTTTTAATTCAAATTCACTGTAATTCTTTAAAATGTCCAGCTTCCAGGCTTTCTAAAGAGTTCTATACCATTAAGGTTTTAACCATTAAAGCTGGCATTTTAAAAACACCCTGGGAGAGTCAGTCATTCCCAGGACTGTATATTGCTCCTCATTACAACAAGGATTTGGATCCTTACGTTGTACCCATCATTGCAGATGGTTACCCTAACCATCAGCTTCAGCGATGTGGCACTACATTCTCTCCTGCCCAAGCAGTAACTGTTTGCCCGACATGCACACTCATCCCATACCTGTCTTCTCCAAGTACCTCAGAGGTCCTGAGGGCAATGGAGCATGAGCTCTTAGGAGACAGATCTGCTGAGGTAGCCCTGGGATTTGAACTTCAGGTTTCCGTGCCTCACACACTTGAACTGGCAGACCAGTGACACACGCTGTGTCTTGCTTCATGAGGCTCAACTGCAACCGACCTGCTTTAGGAGACCTGGCAGGACAGACTTCCACTAACTTTGCAGGGGGCAGAGAAGAATGCCGTGCTGGTACAGCCCAGCGCAGGTGTATTGCTCACCAGCACTAAGGTCACCGAGACCTTGGCAGGCAGACAAATCTAGGAGCAGGAACAGAAGCCCTCTGACAGATGGCACCGGAGCAGGTGATCTGGGAGGACTCAGCTTTATCTTTAGAAGCTGAGAAGGCGCCTAGGTGTTCTGGATGGTAATAGGAAAAGAAGGTCAATATTATGTTGGGGAATTCACGGCAGTAGAATATTGCCTTGCTCAAGCGGTGAGGTCTGGCTTCTCTACCTCAATGCTTCTTTGTGCTTGATGGTGGGAGAGCAAAACTCATTTCACCTCAGTAATTTAAACCAAGCTGTCATCTACCCGAATACTGCAACAAGAATACTAGCACTCATTTGGACTCTCTTCCCACAAAAACACTTGAGGCAGAAATGACCACTGCCGCTCTGAAGCAAGTACAAACAATAGTTTATCTTACTATTTATTCTATCTTGATGAAATTTTGAGAAAAGTTTCTGTATATGAAGGCACTGCAGAAAACAAAACTAGCTCCAAAAGAAAGCATTTCCTCCTATCTCAGAATTTTCACAAGTTGAAGACCTGGGGAATGCCAAAATTGCTCTTTCTCCACCTTGCTATTTCTACTCCTGTAAATGCTGCTGTAACAGCATCATCCAACAGCTTTTGTATCAACTGTCCAAGCATTTTAGAGGTACTGGCCTTTTTTTTTTTTTTTTTTTTTTTCCTCCTCCTTCCTAAGGGAGGAGCCTTTGAGGAGCTTATCATTACCTCTCCTTTGACTGTTATTTCTTTCTGGGAATAAGAGGAAGTAAATGATGTAAGACCAAAGACGCCATAAAGTCCACAACCATAAGGCCATCTATTCAGGGAGTGTAAATCATTATCCCTCTGAAGACATCAATGAAAATGTGAAGATTTATAGCAGCAATGATCTGGCTCCAAAGTATTCCTACAAATAGTAATTAAAAACAAACAACAACAACTAAAAATAAAACCAAACAACAACAACTAAAAATAAAAATCCCAAAAACGCTACTGCAGGCTGCAGTAAAGCATCCCTTTCTCAGTCTACTGCTACCAAACCAAGCCCTGGCATACACAGTGTGTAAATTCCCAGTGCTTTTTATATATTGATCCTCTGCTATTTTTACTCATCAGCCAGCATATGCAGCAAAGCAGTGTATATGTATATATACATATGTGAGTATACACACGTACACATTCGTCCCAGACTTGTTTACATCAAGCCAGCAAAAGAATGGATTTGTCCTACTCTTAATAACAGCACTAACACCTTATTTTTGTTTAATATTAAAATATTAGCTCTTTTTGCTTTTTGTTATTGAATCATGCAAATGTAATTATCAACCTTATCACATGAATGCTTCTCACTTCCATAAATTTGCTCCTCCAATAAGAAGTATTTCAAGAGGCATAATACAGCACAAGAAAACAAAAAACTGGTGATGCTAGTGGCAGTGCCTCTTTTTGCAGCAGAAAGCCTTGTAGGATGACACAGGCAAATCAGGTCAGAAAATTTCCCTTTGCTGTAGTCCTAACACTATGTTCCCACCATTTCAGTGGGAAAGTCCGTGACTTTCTTCCAATTCAAAAAGGTGAAGAAAAGAACAAAAGAAAGCATCTGCTATGAATAGGAATAATTTTCTTTAAAGAGTCAGACATATGATGGCAAAGAAAATATTTTTCAGAATTTCAGGTTAAATAATGACCAGGTATGTTTCAGTCCATAATCATAAAATCACTTTACAGTCACACTTCTGCCCTGTAAGCTCTGAGATTCTGTCTGTAGCTCAAATCCCACCATCTATTATAGAAAAAAGTGTGCAAGAAACCATTTAGAGATAATATATATTTCTTTTTTTGCCAAGTCTTTCACACTGCCTCCTACCAAACGAGCCTTCTATTTTCACATGACTTGTTCACTTCTAGGGGGATGAAGGAAGTTTAATCCTTATAATCTGTTCACTCCTCTGCTTCAACAGCTAATGAAAGTGCCACTGGTAGCACTTAATGTATACATTGATGATTAGATTGATTCCCATCACTTAATTTTCTACTGACCACTGAAGTTAACCTCCTTAAAACAAATTCTTTCTCTTTGCAACAATGGTGGACTGAAAAATAAAATTAAAATGGGTGGCTGAGCAATGATTAACTCCCTGTTTTTGTGGAGATTTCCTAAACAGCAGAAACGCCAAGCAAAAACCTAAAATGTCTACCTAGAGTATGGTAGACTTGCTGAAAAGCAATATTATTTAATTTTAAGGTTATTTTGTTAATTCTCCACTGCTGCACTAAGTGCTGTAAGTCAAAACCTGTACAGTCTAAAAGGCAGAAAAAAGATACAAGGTCTCAGGTAACATCTCAAGGGAGCTGATTATACATACATCTTAGCATGCAGTATTATCTTGCCCTAGATGACTTTAAGTTTTTTATTTAAATACTTTCCTAAAAATTGTTCCATGAAGACTTCTACCGATTACCCATCCACAGTCAAGAAGTCTTGCAGCACCGCGTGTGCACACCTTCAACCATGCTGTCCAAACCGTACGGTTTGTCTACTCCCAATGTTAAAGTCAGTGAGGTAAAGAACATTGCTTCTCTTCTGCCAGCACAATTCAGAGTGTGCAGGTGATAAGCAGTTGATAGGAAATACAACCAAACTACTCTGCTTCTAGTAAGGGGCCTGAAGAAAAGATCTTGATTAATAGAAAAGGAAATTAAGATGACAAAAGCCAGCAGCACTTTCAAAATGGGCCCACTGCAAACGTACCTATCCATCGCAGAATCCATTTTATTGGTATAGAAGAATGCAGAACTAAGGGAGGGGATATCCAGGATTCCCAAGTCAAATTTCCCACTGATCTTCTTTTCAGGATTTATCAAACTTAATTTTAAAAGAAACTTAAACTACTTTGTCATTTGAAACCACACCATAATATCGGTGGTCTATTAAGTTAGAACTCTTCTGGTAATTTCCAGCAAACTGTTCATTATCCCGTTTATATGCATTTTTTTTTTGCCTGTTTACTCTAACCTTGAGCTTACATAATTATTTTCCTCCCTTATACAAAAACCGTGTAATTGTCACTTTTGTGTCTTTCCATTAAGTCTCTCTATTCCTCTTAACATCCATGTGGTTCTTTTCTGCATCTGTTCCATCCATCTGTTTGAATACATTTATCTGAATGTGGGCAATAGTTAGGCTCCAGATAAGGTCTCACTAATGCCATATACTTTGACATTAGTATTTTCTAAACATATAGGAAATCCCTCCCCTAATACTTTCTAGGATACCACCTTTCTTTTATTATTTTCTCAGCCACATCACACAGCAGTATACTATTGTTCTGCTGCTGACTACACCACCGTCAATTCACCACTAGTGATGAGCTCTTCTAGAATAAATTTTAATTAGCTTCTACTTGCATCACTAAATCTCATCTACTACTCTTAATCTCAGTTTTGATTCATCTTGTTAGTACATGGATATTCCAACCTCCTTTCTATCAATAGAGTCCATCAGTTTTGCATCGTAAGATTTTATCACCACAGTTCTACTTTTTCACTAGTGTCACTAAGGAAAAGTTTAAAAAATTTCCAATACAGTCTGAAAAATCCAGTTTGCAGCCTCCTTTTCATCAGTACATTCTCTTTCACCCGATTGTCAGTGCATTTTCGAGTCATCTTACAACAAAATTAATCCAAATTTTCTCCATTTTACATCATCTCCTCACATGGTACAATATTAGATACTTTCCTGACGATGATGCATATTAGATTGAGCGCATTTCCTCTGTCTAGCAAATCCTAGCATAAGGTAAGAAGTTTGCCTGGTGCAGTCTGTTTTTGCTGGAACTCTACCGCATTTTGTCCCACCTTTCCTTTTTCTCTTATTTTGCCCTTCAAAAACTGTTCTACAGCTACTACGTGTAGCTGTTCTACAGTATACCGTGGCTATCAGATCATCCATATTACAAAACCTGTCTTTCCATTGGGTACCCTCAATTATTTGGCCCCCTTCACATGTAGCTTTCACTGCTTATACAGTATTTAAAGTTACACTGTACATTTTTGGAAAAGGGACATATTGTATTTATTGTGCTAATGTACTTCCATTGCCACCAAAATAAGAAAACAGAATCCAGTAAAATTAATTTCCCACTGAAGCACTGGAAAAGCAATGGTACTTTTCAGATGGTAACAGAATGAGCCATACACAAAGTTTAAAACACACTGCAATACATTATTCACATTTCCCTTCTCTTGAACTTTTTTATTTTGTTCTGGACTTCCTCATTCTGTATCTCAAGTTATCTTCAACAGGTTAAATCTGCAAGTTCAAACCACTAGGTTATAAAGCAGGCACTTAAGAGACTTAGCCCCTTTTTTTGTCTAGCCAACATTTTCTTTTATAAGCAAGCCAACATTTTTTCCTCCACTAGATCAACACTTTCCCTAACAAAAAAATACAATTTATTTTTTTGCTTTCTTCCGAGAATTACACCCACCTGTATATACTGTAAGGACTACATTTCAGGTGATGATCCCTGGTACAATGTGATGTACTTTCTGACACAAAAATGTTTGTAGAGCTCCTCAAATACATCCTCTCAGAACTTAACTGTAACATGTGCAATAGAAAACAAACCTATTACAGCACATTTCTCTTTTTTTGTTTGATCTCAACAGTTGTTTTTTGGGTTGGTTTTTTTTTTTTTTTGCACATCTTCATTTATTCATTAACAAATCGTGTTTTCTTTTGCATTTCAAAAGGGTTACTATTAGCAAGAAAAAAACACCTAACAAGAATCTCCCATTTCATTCCTATGAGAAGTCTAAGCATGCTCAGCCCCAAGTTCCACTAACTACTGATGCAGGGCACCAACTATCTTTCAAGATTTGCCTTCAAAAAGTAAGGAGGGGAACAACAAACAAACAAACAAACTTTAGTAAATTCTCTTCAGACTGATTTATTTCACATACTATTATTTGTCATTCCTTTCATACATAAGGTACTTCCAGCCAATTAACAAATTCCTTTAAAACATCAGAATACAGAATTAATACAAGCAGCTGATTTTGCAGTTTGGGTCCACTATTAGCACAACTTAAATCAACATGTAACATTTTCCCTCCTTTTTCATCCCTCCTCACTTCGTCCTCGGAGAAAATACCTCGCTGTTAGGTAGACCAGCAAGTCCTGTTTGCTCGAACATACTTCAGCACCTTAACTCTCCCCTTCCACATTAAGAAAACCAACACAAACCAAACAATAACAAACCCCAAACCACACCAAACTTGTAGATAAAAGCTGGGACCCCTCCTGCCACGTGCCAGCGGCTGCCGCCGGGGAGCCGACCCGGGCAGGCCGCAGCCAGGCTGGGCTCTTCGTCCTCATGCCGAACCGGCACTGCGCGGGAGCAAAGCTCAGCCCGCGCTGCCGGCCGGGCGCGCAGCAGCCACGGGTGCGGCGGGGGCGCGCAGGAACGCGGAGCCGCAGCGGGCGCCAGGCGGACAAGCCGCAGGGGTTTCACACAGGCGGGCTCCCGTTGGGGGGAAGGGGCCCGGGGCGCGCCCGCAGGGAGGCCCCGCCGCCCCGCAGCACAGGCCAGGCCAGCCCGAGCGCCCCGCGGCCGGCTAGCGGCCTCACCCAGCGCCCCACCGCCCGCGGGCCGGAGCCCGGGCCCCTGGCAGCACCCGGCCGGCACCGCGGCGGAGAGCTCGCTGGCAGGCAACGAGTGGCCGAGGGAGGCCCCGGCCGCCCGCAGCTCCGCGGCGGGCCGGCGCCAGGGCTGGCGGGACGAGCCTGGCCCGGCCGGCTCCGGGAGAAAAGGGCAAACCCGGCACTGACCTGCCGGGGCCTGAAGCGGCCACCCCGGCCAGGCCGCAGCGCCGGTCCTCATGGAGCGAGGGATAAAGCCGGCGCTCCTAGAGCCATGCCGGCCGGGCAGGCGGGCCCGAGGCGCCCGAGCTACCGCCTGGCGAGGCAGAGGCGGCCCGCCATGCCGGCCGGGCGCCGCGGCGCCGTTTACGACAGCTCCCGGCATGCCGCGGCGCCTACAACTCCCAGCCTGCCCGGCCCCGCCGCCGTTAACCCTCTGCAGCGCCGAGGCGCCTCCGCAGCCGCCGGCCCCTCGCCGCCCGGCCGGCCCCCCCCGCCCGCCGCCACCGCTTCCTCGCGGCGGGCCCGCACTGCCAGCCCGCCCGGGACCCCGGCCCGGCGCTCCGCGGCCCGTGGGGAAGGGCCGCCCCCGCCCGGCCCGTCGGCGGGGCTCGCTCGGAGCGGAGCGGCCCGGGCCCGGCCCGCTGCGGCCGCCCTGGCAGGTCCCTGTCCTCCTGCAGCGTGGCTGCTGGTCCCAGCTGCTCCTGTCTGTGACTGGCGGCGGTGGCATTAATTGCCTGCTCCATGCCATTAATAACGAGCAGGTGAAGCACCTTCTTCCAACTGGTTGGGGGTTTTTAATTTTTTGTTTCGAAAGACAAATTGTAATAAGTAAATTAATTCAAAAATGGCTTTACAACACCCAGAAAACTTTGGGACAAAGTTTCCAGGAAATCCGGGGTTATCCTGCAGTGAAAGTAAAGTGAAAACTCTGTCACATTAGCATGTTTTGTCCTTCTTCCCATGTGATTCATACAGGTGCTCAGTATACGCATGACTAACACATAGAGCACTTTCTCAGTTCCTCTCTTAAAATAAGTGGTAAATGATGGGCATACAACTAACCCGCTGCAAACTAAAAAATAGCCCAGAGAGTTAGAATCTATTTTTAAATTGAGGGACAGGGGCAGACAGCACAAGTTCATGCAGAAGCAGCACCTCAGAGCAAAATCCACTAGGTCTCCCTGGCCCCCCTCCACAGCTCAGCACCCGACCCCTGAGATGCCCCCCGCACACACAGAGCTCATCCCCTACACACCTATTTTATTTGAAATATTTTTTTTTATGAAAACCTCGTGCAGCAAATACAAGTCAAATGGCTCTAATTTGTAGTGTTACAGTGCTACAAACTGTAACATGCTCAGACGTGTAACTGCCTGACAGACTACACAGAAATCTGGCTTATGCTCCAACCTCTTAAACAAATGTAAATATCCAGAAACATTCTGCTATTTCTCCATAATTAAAACACAAGTAAAACAAACCTACTGCCAGATTTTTCATGCAAATACTTCTTTTTTAAAAATAAATAACTACAAATTTATTACTTGTTTCAGAACATAAACAACACAGAGGAGACTCATATACGTTTTCCTTTTTTTAAAAAAAAAGTATCGAGAAGAAAAGCACATATATAGCTCTTTTTTTTAAGCTTATTTTTTAATACCTTGTCCCTTAAATCAGCCTACAAGCCAATAGCTTTATCTAGAGAAAACAAAATTGGAAAGCCTTTTTATGTTGCACTGTTTTTCAGACACTTACAGGAGGTTTTTAAAGACAATTCACAGCCACGCTATTCCAAACAGCACAAATACAATTAGCTAGAATTTATTCCTTACTGTAGCAATTTTTACTTTGATATCTTTTTCAAAATTTCCTGGGAAAACACAATCAATTCCCATCTAGCTTAGCGCACCTACACTATTCCCTCTTTCTCTACATTTTATCTTTACAAATCAACCACAAGCATTTTATAAATACTTTACATATATATAATAAAGTCATAAAAAGGACAACACCATAAAAGAAATGCTCAAAAACAAACTGAAGGTGTAAATGACCTCCTCCCATGTTCCAAACGTACCTACAAAATCCCTGCTCACTGGTACAGGATTATACATTCCATTATGAGCTCGGCCTTTTTATATTTTGTACTATTTTAACACCCCAAATTTATAGACTTTTAAAATGGGCATGTTAAAAGGGCTTTATTTAAGGATTTCAATGAAAATAGTGTTATGTTTTGTCATATTACCATAATCCTTCTTTTTAAATCACTTAGAATTTCAGTATAACCTAATTAAGTAATTTTAAGTAAGTCTTAACCCAAATACATAGATCTAATAAAAATGTATTTTGCAAACAGGGAAAATGGACTTCTAAAATGGATTCCTCAGGTATGAACAAAGATGCTAAAACATTTTCTCCCCACAAACTTTGAGATCTGAACGATTTCACAGG
The DNA here is from genome assembly GCF_023638135.1 of Falco biarmicus. Lineage (NCBI taxonomy): Eukaryota > Metazoa > Chordata > Aves > Falconiformes > Falconidae > Falco > Falco biarmicus. The sequence continues at coordinate 27,540,494 of NC_079294.1, read as the reverse complement.
ACTTACAATTAAAACCCAAAATACTTATAAGAAATTTCACCAAATACCAAGCATAATGTTTCATTCCAATTGTATTTGTTTATTCATTTAATATTTAAAAGAAATCTTTCAATTTTCCTTGCCAAAAAGGAGGGAGACTAGGGGAAGAAAAATACTGCAAAATCCTAACTACCTATCTACACGTATTGTTTATTTCAAAGCTCTTCTAACAGCTGTTTATACTGGTTTTAGATATTGTATATTTTGTCAGTGGAAATATTATTATTTAGATTTTTGCCTTTTAGAAGGCTACAGAGCAACATTACAGATTTTAGAGACTTCTAACCATTTTAAATCTCTCTCTCTTTTAAATGCTACAAACTTCCCATTTGGTAAATGGAATTTACATTTCTCTCTTGTCTAAATTATCAGAGTTGAATCAACAATTCAAAACAGAAAGAACAAGTGATGTACCGTAATACAATAGCAAGTCCAACACTATAACACAGCTCCTCTCTCTGTTAGTGTATAATAAGCTTACACAAAGTATAAAATATCTCAGAAATACAGCCTCTTTCCTGGTCAGAAAATTTTAGTTATTGACCAATTTGACCTCAAGGAATTACATTTTCTCAAAGAGCATCCTATCTACATCTTTATGCCATTTACTGACTGTTGCTTAATTAACCAGCATGCTTTAAAAACAAGTATCATTCCTTCAACTTAATCAAAACAGACTATTTTTAATTACTACCACATCAAATAATTTGTCAATACAATAAAGCCACGTGCAATTAGAAAGAACTGATTTTTTTTAGCCCTGTCTTTGACCAGCCACAGATTACAGCATCCACTTCCAATTTATTTGCTAATCTAATATAAGATGAACTGAAACGCATACCACAGCTCACAAATACATCTATCTTTCTATAGTATCCTATCATTTGCATCTTTTAATGGCAAAATCCAGTATACCACTGTCAGCACTGCTGTTTTCCTGCAACCGACTGGACTTCAGAAGGACTTGGCATTAAACTTCCCTCCCTCACAGCACTTTGCCTCCTCACCACTCTCAAAATAAAACAAAAATATTTACATTTGTCTGAAACATCAATAAACTCCCAAACTGAAAAGGCCAAAAGGTCAGGTATTATTTAATCTGAACAGAAAAGTTATTTTCTCTCTACGTCAAAAGCCATCAGTAACAGCATGTTACCTGAGAAGTGATGCTCGCGTCCCTTGGATGGCCGTCCTTCTGTCCAGGACAGGGGCTGTGCCGTGCTCACTTTTACATAAGAGAGAATAAATTAAGTTTATTATATGCTTAGACCCATTTCTGCACATTCAAATTATCTGGCCCTTACAAGGCTTTGTATCTCTTGGTCTGGAAAGCATGTTAAAAACTACTATTACACTCTAATTAGAGCTCTCAAAATTGTTTTTGATAAGTCAGGTACACATGTCAGTAATTAGCTCCATAAATGGTCAGTCGAAGTACCAGATTCTCCAGACTTGGTTTTCAGTTCTTAGAAGCCTGTATATTGCTGCATGCTCCATCTCATTAACAATATTTAATCTGCAAATGGCATGATCTTATATTAAAAAAGAAAAAAATATTTTACATATATTGAAATTTAATTTTTGTTTTAAAGCCACTTTCATGAGGGACAGAGTCCTGGGATATTCCTTCCCACAGCAACTCTTCCCTCCCCTTTTTTAAAAGCTAAATACCTTCTCAGATGAACATGGTGTTTGCTTTATCTATTTTTCTGTGATTTGTGTTATTGTGTACTTTTTTGTGACGCTGCAGAATTTACACAGGCCTGTAGTTTTGAGACTCCTATCTCCTCCCTCTACCTGCAAAGAAGATACCAGCTAAAATCACTGTCTATACACGGTTTTAATGCCCTTTTTCCCTCTACACTTTTTCAAACAGATGTGAGAGGGGAAAAAAAGTTAATGGTAAGTACAAATCCACAGTGTACTACATTCCCCCAAAAAACCCTTGTTTCAGTTTATCATTTAATAAGCATTATCAAAGTAAATCATAGTCAGAAAGCCTCAGCACTGTAGGGTGTAGTATTTATGACTAAATGGCCTTTTTTTTTTCTTAAAAAAAAAAAAAAAGAAAAAAGAGACATGTCTGTGTTGAATTCTTTTCTTCCATCTTTTACCCTTCTCCTTCCACATATTTTACCCTTCTCATACTGCTTAGATCCTAGTGGACTGTTGCCGCACATCTATTTTTCCACCCAGTTTCCTAGACATTGACAAATGTGATCCAAGGAAGAATTTCGCACAATGTTAACTTATCTAAACCATTTCTTTTCTCCATTCTCTTTTTCTCCATGGCACCCTATGTTTTTTTTTTTGTTGTTGTTGTTGGGTTTTGGGGTTTTTTTTTTTACCCTCTGCTGTTGCTTTGTTTGGTCTTTGCCCACTTCTCTGTACATTTGTCTCCTGCTGATCCTATTAGTCTGGCAGGAAGAACTGAATGTCTCTCTCTCCCATTTCCTACACCGTCTCTCATTTTTTAATGTTTTACAGATTAAACACATTCTAATGTCATTTTCATATATTTTTAAAGATACTTCATTTTTTTTCTTCTCAACGAACTTGCTGATTAGTCATCCATACTTTTGCAAAGCAAGGGGAGCCCTGTCCTGCTCTAGTACATGCTCCTGTCAGCATACTAAGTGTAAATGACTTTGCAAGCCTGTGATGCAAAGAATGAAAAAGGAAAAGGGGGTAACATGTAAAGATGCCCCTTAACATCATAAAGAAAAAAACAGAGATTTTTAACTGATTCTGACTTTTTACAGAGATACCATCAAAAGAAAAGATTTATCTTTATCTAGATCACTACCAACACTTTTCTACACTAATAAAAATAACAAAAATTTTAAAATTCAGATTTACTATTCAGCATCACCTGTTTAAGATATACTTTTCTGCATTTCACTCAGCCTGGGGAGTGAAAGTTGCCTATTGGTTTCACTTTTGTTCTCAGCCAGTTTCACTTCCATGCACTGGCAGAATTTTTTATATTTTCAGTTCAGCAATGTTAAAGAAGACATTTACATTTTTAAACAATCCTCATTACACTTATAATATGAACAATTCATATCCATCTCTTTCCCAGGACACTAAGAAAACATAATTTGGGGCCCAGATATAATGGGCAGCATCCTTCTAAAGGAACAGATTTCACCTGTTTCATGTCAGGTTGTGATCAGCTCCTCCTTTCCCTAAAATCAATAAGAAATGCCATTAACTTCACTGACAGCAGGATCAGGCCTCTGGTTCTGTAATCTGGCACAAAAGAATGCCATACATAGACCAATATATTCCTTACAATATGCGGTGTTTGCCTTCAATTATTTTCCTATGCAAACTCAAGAGGAAAAAAAACAGTTCCAGCATTTACCTTTCTGTAGGCTTTTAAATTAGCGCTAAATGCCCTTCTGGACACAGGCCGTAGGAAATTAGCGGGCACCTATCCACTTTGGTTTGCATGGGGAGGGAAACACTGTATCTCCCTGCTACCAACTGCAAATAACTGTTTCTCCTACTTGTGCCCTGTGCAAGCTATACGAGACACTCAAGCCCACACAGCTGTTACTGTCTTGCACCAGGACCTTGTTTGTAACTAAAGTTTCCAGAGCAGGTACTTGTGTAACCCTCATTTTTTTCAGGATAAACCACACTGCTTTCAGAAACTAGAACTATCAACAGCAGAAAAAATTAAAATGGCTTCCATTTTATTTTCAAAACCTTTATCTTCTCTTCTGTATAACTTTCCCCTCCCTATGGCACAGACTCCAAAACACAGCCGTGGACTCACACATGTGTAGGCCGGCACATATACGTACAATTAAATTTTCCCCTAGCTGCCAAAGCACTGCAGTTTCTGGCTTTGTACACACAAGGATTCCTGAGACATTGAGACTTAACGGAAAGACTTAAGGGTTTATAGGAGCCATGCAACATTCACTTGTTTCAACTTCTTTCCTAGAAATTCTGTGTCCCACAAGCACACACAGAAACTGTCCCCAGCTGCTTACAGAAATTATTGACCTGTTTACATGCCAAAAGTTAAATCTTAAAAGCTCACATATGGAATTCCTGTGAGAATACCCGTATCTTGGTTTTATTTACCTTACTCTTTTATTTCACCATATGAAACGTGAATAAAAACGGGGAATTGTGTTGTGATCATGTACTCGTCCACTTCATAGATGCACGCTTTTCTGTCCCAGTAGACTGTGGTACTATATATCTGGCTTATATTACCATGTCACGCATCTAGACACGAGCAGCTTCCACAGCATTATCTAGTACACGTTGCCTTTTTCCTCTTTTCCTGGATGCTACTACAGGGAAGAGGAGTAACCACTCTCAAAGAATTTCTCTCTGCCTTCCTTCTCTACCTCCACCTCTCCTCTCCTTTCCCCAGAAGACATCTTTTGTGTTTCCAAGGCCAATTCAACATAAGACTTACACATACACTTACTTTCAAGCATACAAATAACACCCACTGTGTTCAGTGGGGTTATTCACTTGCCTAGGTCAACCCAACTTGAAGTGCTTCAGTGCCATACAAAGACAGACCACTATAATCACCTGGGTCACAGAAAACTGTTTACCAGAAAGCATGCTCACAACACTGACTTTCAGAGACTCACAACATGCTACCTCCATGTCCCACTGTAGCCAAATTCCTCATAAGTGCCAAAATCCACTCTTTCCTAACTGCCTAAGTGTCTAAGACTTGTTTGTTCCTAATTTCCTAAGTTGCAACAGGGCTGCTGATCCTGTGTTTTGATGGGACTTCACCATCACACAGATTTTGGATCAGGCTTTCACCCAGGGCTGCATCTCCCACAGCAATAAAGTGCCCTGGGAGAAAGACTTTGCTATCACTAGCTTTCACCACTTCAGCTTTTAGGGCAGACCCCAAATTGTACCAATTTCTTTAACATATGATGAAGCTTAACTTAAGTGGACACTCATGAAATCAGTAAATATCCACCAGTTAATACTGGTGGATCATTACCAATGAAAGAAATAATTACAGGGAAATAAAATGGCCTGTTTCACAATGGTTCCTTTAAAGGACGTTTCATAACTTAGCCTTGGCTCTTAAATGCTGCTCTTGGTGCACTTGTAGAAATTATTTCCATCTGAAGCATTCTGCCCTCTATTTTACCTGGCTTTTATATAAATATTTACTCTACTTTTTTCATGTTACTTAAACGAACCAGATAAATAGCAATCACACAGCTAAAATTAACTTTTGTCTTGTGATATTAAGGATATGAAGGCCTCCACCTCACAGCAAGTATTATCAATGAACCTTTCAAAATACTGAGTGTGGCAGAAAGGCAGAAGACAGTTACATGGGAAAGATGATGGCAAGAGAGTTGATGTTCTTTCAAAGATACTTAGTGTTATACTAATTCCTGAAGTGCAAAGAACAGAACTCTCCATGAGGTGCCTTGCCTAGCCACACTAGCAGTTCTGAAGGGCTCTGCAGTCTCTCCTTGGGGTTCCCAGCCCTCTCCTGACAGGTCCTGCTGTACTACAAGAGGTTATCACAGGGGCAGCCTGCTCCTCTCTCCTCTTCCCATCTGGAAACAAAGCGCAGAGCAACTATTAACAAATACTTATTAATGTAGTTGTTTTGGAAGGCATCATCAAGCCTAACCCCCGGTGTTATGCAATAGTCACATTGTTAATATTAATTGTAGCAGAGAGTAACTGTTGTGACAGGTAGGTTAAACTGAGGAACAGAGATGTGAACATGTCAAACGATCTGACAGGTGTAGAAAGCACAGCCTAGGATCGCCAACTTTTCACCTCTTTTTCACTCCAGTTCAGTCTCAAATACACCAGACTTTAGCTACCTGTACTTTTTCCTCGTCTCTTAAACGGTGCCCTGCTCCTAACTCAATGAGACATTCACACAGGAGAGAGCAAGATGAGCACAGGAACAGCCAGGCTAGCTGCCATGGATGGGGGTCAGTGGAGAGCATCCCAATTGCATTGAGGGCCCCTACTTATGCCTGTGAGCCAAGAGCGTCTCACTGTTTGCACAAGGGGGTTGACAGAGATGCAATGGATACTACAACACAGGTATTATAAATGTCATCTGGCCTCATTTTAAACAACAATAGAACGCAACCCTGTAGATTTCCAGTACAATCTTTTCCAACTTCTAACTAAAGACCTTTTCCAACTTTCTAACTTCTAACTAACTGATCAAGAGATCTAAAACAATATGTACACAACATAGGGGAAAAAATACTTTCATTTTTTCCTTAAATTTAAAGCAAGTACACCAACATCAAAATCTCTTTCTATAGCCCATATCCCTTACCAAGAATAATTTTGAAAGGAAACATGAGAAGATGACAGCTGTCTTTGCCCAGAGTTGTTGTGGAGTCTCCTCTGGAGACATTCAAAACCCACCTGAACATGACTCTGTGCAGCCTGCTCTAGGAGAACCTGCTGTAGCAGGGGGTTGGACTAGATGATCTCCAGAGGTCCCTTCCAACCCCGACCATTCTGTGATTCTGTAACTCAGATGATCATATTTACTTTGCACTATCATGGAATAATGCAAGTCCTTTGCCATTACCTTTGCTGCATCCAGGTTCAACTAATCCAAGTTCTGTCACTTTTTCAAACTGTGCTGCTACGGAATTCATCACTAGATGGGACCTTCATCTCTGCTAAACAAGTATTTCTCAAAGTATGGGTTGCAAAATAACACAACAATATTCAGTGTTAGAATAAACAAAGTTCATCAGCAGTAGCTTGGTTTTTGACAGCAGGGGACTGAGAAGTTCCTGCAAGTACCTAGGGTACCCCCCAGCCTGCTAGCAACCTTGGCTCACTGGCAGCAAGTCCAGACTCCCTGGAAAAGTGAGCAAGTTTTCAGGCAGCAATTATAAAGTCTTAGTCTTTATTGTCAAAAAAGGGAAGAATTCAAGACTGTAACAGAGAGAGGTGAATCAAAAGGAGGTCACAGATCCAGAAAGTTGGACATATACTTCATTAATGAACATAACAACATTGCATAGAGTAGACTGCCAAAAAAGGAAGCACATATATTGCCTGCTAACAGGAGGAGGAACTGCACGACAGGTACTGAGCGCTTGATCCCTATGACATTAAAAAAGAAACCACTGAACTTTTCCTGATGGTGGGCTGACCGATAACAGATTTGTCGGATTTGATCAATTAAAAGCTCTTCATTTAATGACTACCATTTTGCCATATATTCAAGTGTCCTACAATGAAAAAGTGAGGCATGATCCTAATAGTCCAAAAGCATAGTCCTCCTGAATGAGTTACTAGTGGAAGAATGGGAAGGAACTACACACCACCAGTCTCCCTTGGAAGAAGTGCTCAGCATGTCTAAAATTCCTGTGGACTCTGATTGTCTCCAAATGTATCGTGACCTTGGTACCTGTCATTTATTTTGGCTTGTAAGGAGACAGCTGATGAGCTTGTTCTGTTTCCCTCTGCCTTTTTTATGAAAACAACTTACTGCCAAACGGCCCTTCTATTTTCTTGCACTTAGACCAGTTTTGCACATGGTAGTAGTGCACACAGTAGTAGTCTCCTTTCATTTTCAAATACAAAACTTTACTTTCTGCTTGCAAAGCATTAGGGATCAAGAACTTTTCCAACAAAGTTCTCAAACTCCTAAAGTTCTTCCCCAGCTGTGGCTTGGGGAAGATGGTATGACATTTCTCCTACAGCAAATCTGACAATCATATATTTTCCTTATTTCTACATTTTATTTGACATTCCAGTGCACCTCAGCAAATGGCATACATTCAACTCATTGTATTAAACTGCTTGCAAAAGATAAAATACCCCTTATTTCTTCTGCTCTCTTAACAAGCTAGCATAATAAATAACACCCTCTCATCAAAAAAAGACATTTTTGCTTTGTATTATAATGAGGATCAGAAACCATCTATTAACAGAGGATAACCAGAACATCCATTTTTATCTTCAGGAGGACCACCCGGAAACATACTGTATCTAGTCCTCAAGAAAGCATATTCACAGGTTGTAAACCAAGCTGTGTCCAGCTAAACCTGGACATACGGTAAAGCCATTCCTTTCCTGGGCACTAAGTCTAGCCATTCCTAAAGAGCAAAGCACGCTCAGCACTGAGCAAGTGTGGGGCTTTCCAATAGTGCAGTGACGTAAGAATTTCAATGGAATGAAACGAAACAAAATCCAACAGACTTTCATAAACAGAAGTAGTGTTCTGATTTCAGAAATATTCTAGGTATGACTTTGATCTTTCCCCCCACACACACACAAAAAGTTATACCAACAATCCTGCAGATTTTTATGTCAACCTGTCAGTCTTTCCCATGGACATTTCTTACTGTCCTATGTGATTTTGCAGCCCTTAAATACTGAGGTTGAAGATTTCATAAAAAGTTATATATTATTTGTCTAAATACTGTAGGCATTTCAATCATGGCTAACAGCAATCTAGTCTTTTCCAGCTGCCCAAACATAGTTAAAATAATCAGGAAATAGGCAAGGGCACAGAAAAGGAAAATTTGGGCCTGATACTTATCCACACATCATCTATTAATTACAGATCTATCTGTAAATGGTGGTTGTGGGCCCCAGTACTTATTCCCAATCAAAGCAGTATGAAGTAGCTACTTAGTATAGGTTCAGGTATGGTATTTCTGCTGAGGTTTTGTATCTCTCACCATAATGGTACTGAAGCTGGTTTTACTGTGTTCTGTAAAGGTACCCAGCTAGCTGCCAAAATCAAACAAAAGAGAAGGTTCAAGCAGATTAATTCAAACTTCACTCCATTATCCTTCTAAATTAAACTAAACATGGGGAGAACACTGTTAATTGGCACAACCTAGCTAAGATTTTTTTCCCCTTTTGAACATTCAGAGCTTATGTACTACTTACATAGCACATGACCCATAGCAGTCTATTGTTGCAAATCTGTGTGCAACCAGTGAACTCTGAAATTCCAGAGAATGACCTTCATATATGGGAAAAGATCTTAATTGTAATTAAATTTGGAAAATGAGGCACACATGTGGAGCCCCCACAGAAGGCAAGTGAATCTATCAGCATCCACCTGCTTTTTACCAGTCGTTACTTTAACGCAGCCATTAATACCTTCTAGCTTCATGTTACCTTCCATCTCATATGGGTAAGGAATAAGTGCACCGGTAGCTAGGTGACATATAATCTATTTCATATAGAGTCCATTCGACGCAACAATATTTTTTTATTTGGAAAAAAAATTAGTAGCTCTCTGTTCCTAAAGCTTCAAATTCATTTAAGCAACCAGACAGAATAATCACAAAGCCCAACCCATAAACATAGAATACTGCGCACAGAAATTTTCTGATAAATACAACTTGATTAAAACCAACTGCAAGGTGTACTAAAATGTATGTAGCCAAATAATTTTTTCAGAAACAGGCCTGACCCAAAGTTTCTGGAGGCCTGAGCAAATGTAGTTGGGTACCACAGACCTGTAACTGTCCCCATCACGGTGCTGGGCAGCTCTGAGGGTAGGCAGGCCCATCTTCCAGCTACAAAGTTCAGCCTGTACCTCTAGTTCGTCCACACCTCAACTTCAAACTCCATTTCAGTGTGGAGTGAGGCTGCAGTACAACTAGGCACTGCTATCACATAAGCCCAAAGATCACTGACAACCTTTTGGCTGGATTTATATAGATCAGACAGTCTATATAATTTCACATCTTAACACCTACAATTTTATATGAATTGAAATGTTACATCTTCAGCAATTTACAAAGAAGTTTAGCGTTAACCTATTTAAATCCAAATATCCTTGTACTCTGACTGCTTTTCTTTTGGTTCCCATCAGGTGCCCTTGTGCATGTAGTGCCATCTCATCTTATATCCCTATGTCATGAAATACAGATTTTCTGCATTATTATAACAGAACCGTGGTAAAGATGATTTGAATGGTTGCTTTAAATCTTAAAAGCATGAGGCCTGGTTGTTTAAATAATATTCTATACTGTAAGTATAACGACCATCAAACCCAAGAGCTAATAACTAAAATTACAGTTTGCTACCTCTGATAAACATAGAGGACAATTAAATATTTTTTTTCCCCCAGAGAAATAATTAAATTAATGGCGTATTTTAGGTTAAAAAATACATACTAGTGGCAGTCTGTCATTATTACCCTATGAATTTGTCTTATAGAAACATAGGATTTGATGTGAGTTGGGAAATTATACGAATCTGAGTCCTATTTTTCCCCTCCCCCAAATTAACCGGGGAAAAAAAAGGAAAAGGAAAACCTAAAGTTAAAGCTGTATTAATTAATTCTTTTCCTGACAGGATGGATTTTTAAAGACCAGAGACCAAGCAATTCGATCTTCTTGTTTGAAATACATTAACAATGAAAACAGTGGTAAAAGTATTAGTATTAGTAAATAGAATAGAAATCTAGATAGCTGTGGTAAAAAAAAAGTATTAAAATTTGAACCTTTAATATAGATATTACTCTGGTTGTAAGATTACAGGCACAAATGAGGATATGCATTCCAAATCCTGCAGTATCTGCCTTGCCTAATCTTTTATCATCAGCAGCAGGAGTTTTGACTGCAGGACTTTGGCTCATATTTATGGTGTCCAACAGAAGAAATTAATATCAATTTACATAATAATGGTTTACTGTAATAATAATTTATAGCTGAATCTTCATCATTGGGAATTTTAAAATTAATGGATTACATTGAATCATCTTCCACATCTGCCTTAATTTAACGTGAAATATGAAAATCTTGGAAAACTTCTTTTGGGACTTAAACCAAACTGGTAATATGTTTGACCCTTTCAGCAGCTTTGGAACTACTTCTAGAGAGCAAAAAGAATACATAATTTGTGTGAGAGAATAACAAAACATTTTCCAAAAAAATTAAGAGAGGTATGCATTTGTGAATTTATTCTGGAGAATTTACTATTCACCTCTAAAACTGTTCATTAATAAATAAAGAAAAAAGCATATGACTAATACATCAATTCTGTTTTCCATATTGGGCTTACACAGCTCACTTTCTAATTAATTAAATATTTAATAACATAATCATATTTAAGCTTATTAATACGTCTTTTAAAAGCATGTGATTTCATTGAAGCACATACAATTAGCAAACTCAAATTTAAGGTAGTATTTTAGTGGAAATTGTAGTCAAAGAAGTTTGACTTTGCTCCTGACAGTTAGATTTATGTGCTGCCACTACATTGAGCTGACTCTGAGCTCACTCCCACTCCAGATCATACTGTACCTACCTTCCATTTAGTTGGTAAAGTCTAGCTTATTGTACTGATTTTAGCACTAATATGGTCACAAACAGATGCCCTTTGACTTACAAGTTATGTAGAAATAATTATTTTCTTTGAAAAAATCACCTTTGCGGTGTGCATGTTTCCATTGATCAGATACATGCAGTTATTCTTTTCCAGGATAAACATTTAAGTTTACTTAGTACATGAAAAAATCTTTATTTTAACATAGTTTCAATTAAATTTAAGGAGCTGACTAGTCTGTTGAAAAGCTAAGTTCTGTGGTCGAAGTCTCATCATGAGTTTTAATGGCATTCTTTGAATCTGATACATTACCAAAGCATGAAAACTCTTTTCCTCTCTTAAAAAAATTGCAGCAGACATTTAAAAACAATTTTATTCAACTGGGGGGTGGGGGTGGGATGTGGTTTGCTTTTCTTCCTTTAAACTCCTTCCCCTACTTCAAGGACTTTAAAACTTCAATTGCATGAAGTTACTTGAGCAAAATTGTTATATATCTCCTTCTGTCAGAAATTTCTTTAGATGTCAAAATATAATCAATATTTATTCTTTACTATAAATTCCAAAAACAACAGGGATATCATGTTTATTATTCTGGAAGCCATAAAAGGAAAAAAATTCCAAGAATATTAAGTAGAAACTGAAAATACAGCTTCCAGAAACACGATCAATGTGGGATTGTTAACATATATTAATTATTACAAATGTTTTTATTTGGATAAAACTTCATGTAGAATATTTACCTAGCTCACTGTTCTATTTAATAAGTCTCAGGTAAACGTACAAACAAGTATGATGCAACCCTGTCTGCTCAGTCGATTTAATGAGGTATGCAATATGTATAAATAGAAATCTTTTATCATAAGATTTATAAATAACCTATACATAATAGGCAAAAATATATCAAACCACATTTAAAGGTTTTAAAGTTTTTCAAGGAAGATTTGAAACAGATTTTTTTAATCTTGATTTATTTTCATTGCTAACTGCTTAAAAGCCTTAAGAAAGAACAAACCCCCCACTAAGATTCAACAATGCAAATTAATGTTCCTAATAATTATAACTGAATCTACATCCACATGTTTTGTTAATTATTATGTACAGTTTTCAGTTTGAAAAAGGGCTGTATTCCAACTGCAGTCAGTTATAAGATAATACTATAACTTTCAAAAAGCTTCTTACCTAAATTAAGTTTAAAAAACTGTTCAAATAATTTCCTAGTAGTAATTTCAAAGTAAAAAATCTGCTTCAACAGAAGGAGCATTTGTGAATTATGATCAAATTTACCAACTTTTTTTTCCAGCTTCTCTGCAGAAAAGTCAATAGCAATTTTTGCAAAAGAGGAAGAAAACTTTTTAATAGAAATATATTTAGCAAGGATGAGTAATGATTCTATTATTTTAGTTTTTAAGTCATACAAATTAGTATGAACTGTGTGAATACATAGGATAGTGATGAACCCTAAACTGACTTCTGTTTATTGTTTGCCCTTATCAGAGTATTTTCTCTTTGTACAAATTGTAAATTTTAATCCTACCAATTACCCCTCTTTGCAGGTTGTCCCTGCCTATTTAAACAATGTATTTACTGAACAACAAATTTAAACTCACAAATACAAATAAAGATTTATTTTTATGTCTGAAATATCAAGTTTGTATATTTTATTAAAGGATTTTTTCTTGATGCGGAGATCTCTCTGCTTTATTTTCTACTGATAACATTAAAATGTCAATACTTAAGTAATTAAGTTTTAGATTCAGCAGCTAGATCTAATTGTTCTAATTGCCAAAACATATTTCTGCCTTTACTCTGCAAGGGCAGGGCTTTATTTGTTTCAGATCCTATATATGTTGATGGAGAAAGTAAAACATCTAAGTCTTATGAACCACTGAAAAACAGTAGATAAATAAGATCGAATTCTTTTTATCAAATTATCAGCTGATAGGCTAATAATAGCAACCACCTAAAAGCTTTTTTTATGGTATTTGCTACTCCTGTTTGCTTAGATTTTAATCTAAAATTTTGTTACTGTGGTTTTAAAGAAACAGTGAAGTTTTATTCTTTAGCAGAATACTGAAGAGTTAATAAATCTATTTAAAAAGCTGTCATGAAATTCAGCTCCCTTTGAAGCCAAAGGGCATTTTACCACTGATTTCAGGACAGCAGGATCAGCCCACAGGAATTTTAAATCCAATTGTCTTCTAACTTTTACCATATGAATTTGGTAACAATTAGGTATGCTTACTCTTTGGACATATTTGATAATTAAAATATTTTTAATTACTTTTAGAAAATAAATCCAGCAAAAGGAGAAAAATATTTAGCTGGTACTTTGGCTAAAGTATACAATATTCCCACTTCAGTTTTTTCCTTTGTATATTAAGGCACAAAACACCCCACCCTTGCTCTAAATAGATTTCACAAATACTTGTATTTATTTCTATATTAGATAACTGAGCTTCCTTTGTATTACATTTAGCTGCATACTACGTAGCACTTGGGCTATTATGAGTCTAACTTCCAGACTACAATATAAGAAAACATCTTCCCTGAAAATGATTTTTCAAGTGGATGTTATTTATTTAGTATAAATATTCACTTAAAGAAAACCTGCCCACTGAAATTATCTGGTTGATGGCTGCAGCCCTATAGTGTTTTCCCTAAATGTTAATCTATTCTAATTTCTAATTTCCTTCAAGTCTGAATTCTAGATTAATAAGAGAACTGGTCTCTATATGTCAATCTTTCACAAAATGTAATAAATACAAACAAAGGCTATATAAAGCTCAACCTTTTTTTTTTTTTTTTTTTCCCAGACAAACGTAATTTCAGGCAGTACATTTAAAGACAGTAGGTATTTTGCCTAAGTTAACTATGGAGGTCAAAAGGGCTGTATGTAATTTCTCTTAATATTAAAAATATAGGGTTTATGATTATGTGAAAATAATGTTTGTGGTAGACAGTATGTTATCAAAGCAGCTTTGAAAGCTTATATAGTTACCTTTTCTGAATGTTCTGGCTAGTTCTGGTTCTCCCTCATCTGGAAGAAAAAGCTGGTTTCCAAGTTAAATTTGCAAATTATTGTTACAAATCCAATCACCAATATCTTTCCTTTAAAAACTTTAGTACTTTGCAATATTTTGATTATGTAGTTAAAGACATAAGCTGCTTGTCCTGGAGATTTTAATTTTTGTAGAACTGATCACAGCAGATCCCAAATGTCCAAGAAAAGAAACCCAAACAAAGCCACAGATAAAGGCTTTTTTTGATGAATTGTTTTTTAATTCATTTGAAATACTTAATGTTGTTTGATGTATACTGCATTCCGAAACCTGCAGTTAAAAGTTTTAACTTTTTCTTTTTATTTACTGCTTTCAGAATTTAGCTCTAAAAGCCAGGTACTAGGAGAGGAAGCACGGGAGCATTATCAACCAGAGGTTCTACCGGGGCTGTATTATGCTAACCTGCACTCCTAGGAACAATTCTGTTCCACAGGAATGTTCCTATTGAGTTCCCTCAGATTATTTTCATGAATATGCATGAATGTTCACTAAAGGTTGTAGGATTTAGCCTCCAAATGGCTAGCAGAGATTCCTTACTTTTTCAGTAAAGAGCAGAGAGCATCTTTAGTTTTGATGTTTATAGAAGCTATTTTAACATGACAAAATAGTTTCAGGAATCGTTTATAAATTCTGGGGGCTAAATCTAAACTTCTTCAGCAAGCAGGGCAGTTTAGCCTCATATAAAAATGACTCTGAACCCAAGAAGCAGAGCATGGTGCAAAGACGAAGCAGTACACTCAGGAGCCCCCCGGCCCTGGGTGGTGGGTGCACACAGGTCCCTTGCAGGCTCAGGACCTGGAGCACTAGCAAAAGCAGGGCTAAAAGTCGGCTTCTGATCCACAGACCTGCAGGTGTCAAACAGAGAGGGCAACGGAAAGGCATGAAAGGTTAGTCAGGATCAGGCCTTTGTGGTGCACACCCTTGCTAGTGTATAGTTGTGAAAAATTAGTAGTTTCATCTATTTTATCTGTGACCTTGATGCCTCTGGTCTATATGCTGCTAAGCCATAGGCTTCCCCTCACCCCCAGCAAACTGGAAAGAAATTTTCCCAGCAAATACAGAAAGGGTTGAACTTGGAGAGGAGAGAGAAAATTGGTGAAAACTCCTTTACTTTCTTAAAAAAAGGGAGTTAAATCAGGATGGTCTGGTAAAGACTAACCAAACCAAGCAGCAAAGCTTTCCACTGCTGGTTCTTTGAATTGCTGGAATTGAAGCAAATCTTTGAGAAGGTGCTGGGCAGGGAAGGGTTAACAAGGTTTTTGTTATGTAGAGACACTGATGGCTCCATTTGAGGTGACAAAGAAAGTTATGGGACTGATCCAAGGTAATCGTAATCGGGAGCACTTTCAGCAGAGCAAGAGCCTGAAATTTCACAAGGTGTAGGAGACTACACCCCGTGCCGTTTTGTAAAGCTGTTGCCAAAAATAAATCTTTGATAACATTTTCATTCAGAATTACCTTTCTTTGAGCCAAAACCTGTCTCACTAAATTAAACAGGACATCTAAAATTTCAGTCTTGATGTGTAACAAACTTTTAATTACACAAGGTGTGAAACTTATTTAAAATGTAATTCATAATTTGTCCTATTTTTAATGTCTGGAAAAAAAGCATTACTAATAAATAGAAATTAGTGCTGTTCAGGTGATTTTGAATATTCTTGCAATTGCAAACAATGCAAGTTCAAGTTCTGAGCCCATTACTAATTAATAAAGACAATTATTTAAACGAGAAAAAGTGCTTTTATACATGGAAGCTAACTACTACAAGATATGAAAAGACTTAGTCTGCTTTAAAGGAGTCCCTGCCCCACAGGTATTATGACCCATGGACTTGCTGATTTTACCCTTTATTAGCACTTTCATGGTAGACCATTACATATTTGTGTTTCCCTAGACAAACCACCCTTCCTTTTAAAAGTCCCCACTTCCAAAGTGTTAACCAAACACCTTATTCTCAGATTTTATTTTTTAAAAGGTCTATAACTTAACTGGAATCTAATGGTCACAGTTTGGTCTGTTGCCAGTTGCAGGACTCTTTTGCGTAGCTGTCCCACTGACTGCAGTCTCAAGTATATCATCTTTGCTGTGCTCTTCTGTCCTCAGCTGCCAAAAAGCCTATCGTGAAAGTGGCCAGGACAAAGGACCAGATGGGTAAGAGAGGAGTAAGAACCACCTTCTGAAAAGTTAAAACATTCTGCATTGAGCAGAAAATGTCCTTTTTATTACATTTTTTCCACTAAAGTCAACAGCCATTAACTAGTTTAAAAAAACCCACAACACAACCCCCAGTGCATGACTTCAGCAATATCCTCCTGGAGTCTGATCACAAAAGCCTCTTGGGGTCTGATCTGCTGAAATCCATGGAGGTCAGCAGCTGTTCTGTGATTAGCCCCCAGTATGTTAACTCTTTGCTACAGGTTTACAGCATGTGTCTTCCAGAAAAGTGACTGCAAAAAACTACCAATTCCTAGCACATGCATTGAGTTCCCTATCTATACATGCACTCTGTTAAAGAAGAGTTATGTGGTACACAGCACTGGCCCACGGCAGAAAACTCCCAAACATTTTAAAAGCAAAGATCTCCACATCTTGCTGACAAACTAAAGCCAAAGTTACTGATGTGAACATCTGCAGATGCAATGATTTTAGCAATTTCGCTCATGTATGCCATTAAGGATTTGTGTCCATTGCATGTACTTTTCTCACTCTAACTGTCAAACTACCTGTATGAGACACAGAGAGTGGAACTTCAGTCTGCCTGGTAAAGCATCATGACCTCTTACAACTGGAGCACAGAGATTTGCAATAAACATTATGAGAGGCAGTAAGATGTACCTTGATTTTCAGATCTCAGGGGCTAAAATGTGGGTAATAACCTGCTGGAAAAGTTACCGCTTAACTCTGAAATCACTCTCTGTGCTGAGAACCAGCATGCCATCTACACAGAGCCCCAGCCCAAAAGAGTGCTGTCTGTCTATTTGCGCTCTGCAGAAGAATCAGTTTTTCCCTGGTTATGATGAACTACAGATGTATGCAAAATCTTGTACAGTCATCTTTTTGACCATTACTACATTCAGACTTCTTTTTTTTAAACTTAGCTCAAACAGTTTTCTTTATACACACTCTTTCCTTCAAAAAAGCAAAAAACATTTTGCAGGTACATTACAATATATTTTCTCCAATTGTTTATGTTAGGAAACAGAAGATTTTACTAACACAATTTTTTCATATTATTTACCGTTTAGCCAGCATCTTGATACTAGTGTTTAAGGAAATGCTTAGCTGCTGAATTACACATAATTTAGGTATTTATTTACAAAAGCTGCACCACAGAACCTGCACTTTTCCCCTTTCTAGCACAATTCTGCAGGAGACAGCCCCTATGAGCCACCCAAAACTCCCAACAACTTCAGTGACTGGAGGTGTATTGCCCTTTGCATCTATGGGTAATGGAGGGAGGAGGGGAGACAGGGTGATGACACCTTGTCATTGAAGTTATAGAGAGAAGACTTCCTTACCTTCCCCACTGATTAAACTGTCCCCACTGATTAAACTGTCTCCCCATACAGTACCTGGTTTCCTCTCTTATAGCAAAACAGAACCTGTTAAAATGGATTTGACAGGTATTTTTAGATAGCTTTTTTTCAAAAGCAATGTTAAGGTAAATGATTTAGTTGAGGTATATGTTTTAAATAGCTTCCTTACTTTTGTTACCAATATCACACTGAACTGCTAGAGAACAATTTTTACAAGTTCACTTGCATTTCACAGCTTGTAGTATCTGTTTGTCCGTGCACTTTGGTCATGTTGAATGGTGAAGCTGGACTAGCCAGTTTACTCCTCCACTTCCTTGAGTTCCCAGGCTCTACACAGCCCAGAGCAGCAAGCACCGAACAGCTAGAATGGCCTTCTGATACTATTTTTTACAAATCATGTAAACAGTTCTAACTAATCTTCATTATGAATGTAAAGGAACAAATCAGTTTTAAGCTAGATAGTCAGATCTATTTTTAAACATTTTGTTATTGTTTATCATTAACTATTTCACCCTGTTTGGTCTTAAGCAAATGTCGCTTTTGATACTGACAATGGCATGCTAGGACTACAACGTCATGTGGCCCTATGGATTTTAATGCACATATTGGAAATGTTGCAAACCAGGCTTGTAAACTCAAAAAGAAAAAAAAGTTCTTCTTTGACAGAGACTATGTCAAGTGAGCTCAACACCAAAATACTGTTCAGTTTGAAAGAAAACCATGTCCCTTACTGCAGTTAGAAGATACATGGTGAGGCTGTGTTACTCTAACTAGGATAAAAGGGGAGGAAGACTTTGCTTCCTCTTTTCTGTCAGTTTAAGTCTTGAATGACTCCAGTGAAGTGACTGCGGTTATTTAGACTTCCTATTACTGTAACTGAAGGTGGCTTACTGATACATCTCATGGATAGTTTAATTGACAGACATGTCTTCTACTATTCAGTTCAAAGTTTCTGTACCTCTTCTGTAGCCAAAAATATATTAATTGGGAACAAAACACCTCCAAATTTGTCAAAGTCCCAGAAAGTAATGAATAGATATAGCAGTAATTCCCTATGCCCTTCCACAGTGCATTGATAACTATCTCCTTCGCAGCTCCCCAAATAGATACAGAAGAACTTACAATGGATGGGATCTCCTGAGTTGATGAGTAAAGCCCTCCTTTTCTGGACAACCTCATTATATAAACCCTTTCATTAATTAATCAAAATCCATAGCTAATTTGCTTGCCTGTTTCTACTGTTCCTGTAAGAAAGCTGTTCCAGAACTCTACACCTGTGTGGGGTAAAGCCCTTCCCTAATTTTGAGTTTATTAGGGTCACAAATTGGAAGTACAGATTAGGACAATTCAATAACATCTCCAAAATAAAGCAGTGCCCACCTGTCTTAGGACACTATTAATGGGCAACAAAGTAGAATTGTGTCGTGAAGAATGACTGCAGAAATGCCCCTTGCTCGAGCATGTATTTCCTACTTCGATGTTTTCCAAGTCACATTGAAGCCATCTACCTGGAGTCCTGCCTAGATCAACAATGCAGTTTCTCCTGTCGTCAGTGAGAATTCCCATCATGTACCAGGGCCTCTATACAGTCCTTTAGTTTTAATACTGCCAGTATGGCGCAGTCAGTATACCGCTGGAAGGATGAGTACACTTCTCCTTGCCTGGTATGTGTTGAAACTCTCTTCTTACTGTAGAACGGTCATGTTTGGGAATGGCATTCAAGATGGGAAAAAAACCTCAATGTCTATACTGTAGATGACATGTGGGTACCACTGCAGAGTTAATCTCAGAAGAGCAGGAGGAAATCTGGTATTGAACAAACTGAACAAATGTATTGGGGTGCTCCAAAATGACAGGTATCATGGAAACTTTCTCCAAATAATAACAACTCTCTATCACATAGTCAGTAATGCTCTGTTCTTATCCAATTCCTTAGATAAATCCAGTCCTCACAGTGGAAATTCAAAGGTACTGGTATAAACACCAGGACGAAAAAAGGAAAGAAAAAAATCCTGGTGTGGCCTTGCACTATATTGTTTTCTGCACACAGAAAAGTAGTATGGCTCTTTGAAGTGCTGGCAGGAAATATATAAGCCTCAATTCATTTCAATCATTAGATAAATTCATCTATCTCTTGCCATGTGCACCAGAATATACAAACCTTTCTGACATACATCAGTGACATCAGTGACTAAAACAAGTCATACCATTCAGAAATCAGATATTTAATGGCCGCTAATCCCATCATAATAATTACAAAATAATGTAACGATGAGCCAGAGTAAACAAAATATATGAACAAAAATGGCAAGGAAAAATGCAATTAGAGTCTTGGGTTTGCTCCAACTCCCTTTTGCTTCAGTGGGAGTTCTGATAGACTATTACCCCTATGTAATTAGAGATTTAGGCTTAATCCAGCTCCCATTTGTTTCAGGGGAATTGGGATAGGCCCCTATGCCCTAATTTTCTGCTGTCTTGCCCCTTGTATACTCAGTTCTGCATAAGCAAAGTGGACCTGTTTTACCATGCTGGTACTCTGTGTCATATTAGGGAATCATGTTTCAAGACTCAGATAAGAAAAGTACGTGCAAAACAGAGCATCTACACCTGTTCTGCACTCACTTTGCATGGGCCTAATTATTAGATGAAGCAGTGAAAAATTAGGACTTTTTCTTATTCAGGGTACTAGACTGAAATGTTTGGGTTTTTTTTTTTTCCTGTTACCATAAAAAACCCAGTTCCTGGTTCTTTAACAAACTGTACGAAATGCTCCCAAGAAGATCTTCAGGAAGGTTGTTTCACTTAACAAATTAACTAGACAGAACAACTGATGGACACAATCCTTCAATTCTGCTCACCAGACAGCTACCAGTAGCCTGTAAAACATTTACTAGGGGTGCAATTTCCAAACCTGGGATCAGAAATCTAAAGATTTGTATTTCTAAGCATGAGGCAAAAATTTAAAAAAACCCCAAACTATCAAAACCAGTCTTGGCCATATTTTGCGTTCCCTTAAAAAGCAAAGATAGCTTCTCTCACAGTGTTGTAATTCTGATTTTTTTTTTTGAGGATGAGAGAAAATAGAGTCAGTTTTGTGCAAGAATATGGACATTATTGACTTGATAAATTAAAATATCTTTAATGTTAGCAATTATTACTGACCCTGACGTTGTCATAAGCACTCTGTGGCCAGCGTTCTGTACACTGAGAACTTGTTAAATGTCTGCAAACTAGCACAAACACACTTCCCTTGCACACACACTACTGCACAGAGGTATACTGGCTCTCCAGATCAGGCAAAAACAGGTTAACCATGTCGACATGAATGCATGCATACATACTTTATGAACAAGCACAGGTCCTGATGAGTACATGTCATATGAACTGAAGTATATGCATCTTTTCATCACAGCTAAACGGATATATTTATGCCTTATACTGACGTGGAAAAACCTTTACAATGGATTGTATGTGTGTCCAAACAGACACACATAAAAATACATACAAAAATATGTATCAACTATGTGACATAAACACATACAAATATTAATAAGGTTAAGTGCACATGTGCAGACACACAGAAAGAACACATGCACAGTTACACTCAGACAAGATACATATTATGTAGGCATTTGCACCCTGTGTACACATTCTCATATTACTGTCTGTCTCCCCACATCAGCCTGGAATTTTATTTGAGCTTGAACCATCTTTTTTTCCCCCTTTTTTTTTTCTTGCAGAGAGAGACTGTGTACACATAATGTTTCAAAGACACCAATTACAATAAATGCAGGCACACTTTAGTGTGTACATACCACCACTTACATATATTCCAGAGAGATGTCCCTATTTTTCAGAAAAAAAAAAAAATTAGCTATTTTCCCCATCAAGCTCTTTTTCTTTACGAACTCCTTCTGTCCTTCAGCACTAAGTGGGATGAGAGAAGCAAAAATACCAGCTATTAAATAATAACTGCTTAGCTTACATTTATAAAGATCTTTTACCCCCACTTTACTACCTCAAGTTTTATTCCAAAGTATGGCTTTCCACCTGCAGCCTTGTCATGAATGATCTGACTTGAAAATCAAAGCATGGAAGAGCAGAAATAATGGATCCCTTGATTAGCACGCACAAATCTGAGCTGAAGGAAGTGTGCTGATGCCTTTCCTGTTGCTACTGATATGGTGCCATACATACATATATCCCAGTACAGACAAAAATATAAATAAAATCTGTTGCTGAAAAGCTAATTTTTAAAATAGACTAATCCAAAACATACCTTAGGGGATATGAGGAAAAGGGAGAGACAGAGTGGGGATGCTTGAGCAGTACAAGGGTTTTCTGCAGAAGACAGCCAGGGGTTGCTGTTTGGTTCCACATATTCCTTTCCATTTTATTTTATCAACCTTTTCAACCTGTTCTCATTGACATTTCACTGGTAGACCTCCTCTGAAAGGACTTGCAGAAGAAACCTGTCCTGAGGAATCTGCAGAAAAAGACAGTACCTGAATAGCAAAATTAACTGAGAGTTGATGTAGTCATTTGAGAGCAGAGGCATCCTGGGAGTCAGCGTGGAGGTGAGGAGAATGAAAGGAGAAGAGAAAGCAAGGGAAACACCTTAGAGAAGCTAAGTTAAATCACCTAGACAGCAAGAATTATGGTGAAGACGAAGGTTAACAATGCCCTTTCTCCTCACACTAGTACAAAGGCTAAGGTAGTAGCCAACATATTTTTATCCTCAAGACACTGGAGCATTTATTGAAGGTCTCCTATGGAAAGACTTTGTAATAGAAGACTGATGCCACTGGCATGGTTATGAGCATTGCTGTCTTTCTTATAATTACTAACCAACACTAAAACTGCCATTGGTGCTAAGGGACAACCACATTTAGTCTCACTGTGGTAGGGTTGTACAGTCTCTCAACTGTTTGCTGCTACCCCAAAAGCAATCAGAAGGATAAGCCCAGCCAGAGAAAGAACTTGGCAGGTGTAGTTATGGCACTCAGTTTTGTATTATAATAATAAGTATTAACTCATGGGTCACCATGCATTATTAGTAAAGCCATATCGTATAACTGTATGATGGTTTCTCATTTGTTAAACGGGGGAAAAAAGCTTTAGGTTTTTGTCGGAGGGTTTTTTTTCCTTGGTTTTTTTTTCATTTAAATAGGATTATTCCTTAATTAATCTTGGTAAAATGTTTGGGGAACTCCAAGCTGGCAGCAGTATATAAGTAATAAGAACCAGGCAGTAGGCACTCTATTATTAAAAAATAAATGCATGCACACATTTCACTGCCTAGCTTACAGTTTATACTAGACAGCCTGTGTATGGGCTGGTACTTTGAGCTGTAAGTCAGTATCATCACTCAATATTGATGTATACTGTCCTCTCAGGAGGGTAAGTCAAGTTTCTTCTAGCTCCCTTTACCATCAGTTATTAAAACCTGGTGCTTAAAGGAAATTACTTGTGAAAACAGACAAGTTTTAGGGATGCCAATGATAAATCAACACTTTAATTGAATGTGTATATATTAAAAAATATTCACACATATGTAAATAAAAGAAAAAACTTAATGGATCACAGTGGCTGTCAATGAACAATGTTGGTGGTAGGTTTTTATTTTTAATATAGCTTTTAAACATTCACCTTTACCAGCAGGATGCACTGGTGAGATGTACTGTCTGATACGCCCTTGGCCAGAATTACCCTTATACACATTGTGCAGTTCACACACATTATGCAGTGTGCTATAAGCTGATTATTTCCTTGGCTGTGGCCCACCCTCTAAGCCTGGGAATTTCAGTGTAGAAGGAATTCCTGTACGTATGTCATTTGTAAAGCACTGCGAGATCCTTTGGGCTGAATATGCACTGTTAGCTGTACACAAGAGATATAAATAATAGATGTGCTATATTTTTGTAACATTCAATTGGTTAAAAAGTGCTAGTCTCGGAGATGGACTTTAGGCTTCTTGAGCTGTAAAATAATTGCACACATGTATGTGTATGGAAGTGCATGTAGCAACTGTCCCATAGCATGAGTTTGCTGTCTCAACCCCCCCACAAAATTTCCAGGTAAAATTATAAAATTATACAGAAGATGTATGGTGGATTGGACTGTAAAGCATAATTCTCACAATGCTTGGTTTCAGGAGTCTTTGAGATCATCTGAAAAAAACGGGGAGAAGTTTGCTGCAGGATGTTGTGCTCAGGAAGGGTTCAACACAATCCTGCTGAATCACTGAGGAAGCAAAGAGCTTTTCAGTCTTGGTCACGGCATTTAAAAAACAGACTAGAACTAAGCAAGTCAAGAAATCACATTTCTGTTAAAACTGAAATCTTTCTAAGGTCCCTAAATTGTAGTTATGCATTTTTGATGCTTCTTGAAGATATGTACATGCTCCTAATTTCAACCTTATTATCTTAGCAGTTAGGAAATTTGCATCAACATCTTCCTGTCTGGGTAATTTAATTCCCCTTTTTAAAATAAATTCAAATTAGCAACAATAAAAGAAAATACAAAAACATTGTTGAACTCAAGTAGTTACCATAAACAACCCCCCCAAAACCAATCAGGCACTGTGCAAAGTTATTGTTTTGTTGAGGAAAGAAATCCTGAGAAAGGGCCAGCCCCTGTTCTCACAAAAACCTATACTGTAATTTCCATTGACTTGAAGAAGAATGGGGCCAGAACGAGAGGGACGTTTGATAACAGGGCTAGGTGTACTAATGCATGCCATGCAGGAAGAAGAGCTGGGACAAAAGGCAGAGTATTTCAGGCCAGCAACACCGTTACCAGAGTTGCTGGGAATGCTTAAATCAGTCTCATCACTGAACGCTTGGGGAAAAAAAAAGGAAAAAAAAAGTTAAATCGAATCGTGACAAGCTTAAAGGTACATGGCTGCCTCAAAACACAGATTCCTTAACAATTTCATTAATAATTTTTTAATAAATTTTTTCACTCTTTCCATTCTCTCTGACTTTCAGGTCATCATTCCTCTTCTGCATCGCAGTACAGGTCACCAGTCCTCAATGAACAAGGTTCATTTTCTAGTACTTGTTAGTTTTCATTTTTTAATTAGCATCTACTAGAAAAGCCCTATTTTGATTTTGGATAGCAAATCATTCCAAGGAAAGCTGAAATCCAAAAATATAAACAAAAGCATTGTATGTATCAGGAAGAAGTCCTATGAAATACCTCTACCCATCTTCAGCTGTTTTATTTCTAAACAAAATCTAACACTAGAAACAACTTCATTCATTTGCCCCTTTTAACTATCATTTCCATGGCAAGACAGATGCAACTGACAGACAAACAAATTATTTGAGAGGTACCTATTGTGGAATGTGCATTTTGCTCTATCTTCATTTAACTGGTCTTGAATGTGAATGGTTTCAAAATTCTCCATACTTTTTAACTGTATAAAATAGAAAAGTAAAATCTGCTAACATCATAAATTGCTTTTGGAATATTTTGATAAATGGACAGTCAAAGCAAAGTCATTTTAATGCTGATGTACCATCAAGTTATAATGGAAGCATATCGGTTTGACTGTGCTAGGGTAGTCATTGCATACTTGAGAACCAGAAGAAATTTTAGTAAAATATGAAATTATTTTAGTAATACGAGTGCTTTAGGAACTGGATTTTAATTATAAAATTGTAAAAAAACCCACAAATGTGTCAGCAAACTATATTAATAAAGCAGAAAAGGAATATATGAAGGGCTCCATGTCTATACATGATGGGATCTGTTGTCCAGTCACTCCTGAGCTGAGGCCTAAATGGTACAAATAATCTTGCAAAAAAAGAAACTGGAAGTAGCTATGCCAGCTAAGCTACCAATCTGAAATCAGTGCAGGCACATATGGACCACTAGTTGCAAGCACTATTCATACATCCTGCAGGAAATTAATCTGTCAGCCTCAATTCATGTCCCATGTCCCCGTCACAAAAATATACCCTTAAAAATGACCTTCCTTGTTGGGAGTTTCGGCAAAGACATAAAAGGAAGAAGAAGCCACAGAAAATCAACCTCCTTTGAGCCTCTAAAGCACGTCACAGAGGAGCAGCATGGGAGAACTGATATTCCTGATGGCCCATGAGAAGGGAATGATGCAGGAATGGACCTTTATAAATGTTACCACTGCAGCAGGTGACAGATCATGAGCTATGAACTGTCCTGGATCTACCTGCACACCTTATGAGGTCAGCGGAGGTGTTTAATGACTGCCAATAACTGTTTTTTCAAATACATGCCAGAATCCCTAATGCACGTGCATAACTGCCTATAGAAGTGAATTTTGTTTCAAAGCTCAAATCACAATCAATTTTTTTAAATATATCCAAGTACAAGAATTTGAAATTTTGTTTAGGAAAATAAGCCAGCTGCAAATTTTAGATTGGGACCAAACCATACATAGATTTGCGGGTTTTTTTCAAATTGTGTTGCAACTCTGTGGTTACATTTCTGCTGCTCAGGGAACTGGTGCAGTCTGTACATCTAGACAGACCTCTTCCAATAAGGAATATCAGAAGTTCTGAAGGTTAAATATTTGTAAGTGGAGTCATGTAATTTGCATTGTTAGCTGGCAAGATATTTCCCGCAATGCATTTATAAGATTTATCTTTTTTTTTTTTTTCAAAATGTCAATGAGCAGACATATTTTTCAGAAATTATTGAATGAGTAATTGCCAACATATTTCTGCCCATGAGATTGCTCACAAGCTATTCACTAAAATGACTGCTTTGTGTATTTTAGGAATTCACCACTCATAGATTAGTATTTATAAGGGGTTGTTGGTCACCCAAATCACCTGACATCATTTTTTTACCCTTGGTTGGTAAATTTACAACCCATCAAATGCTTTCCTAAGAGCTGCACGCAGACTTCCAGTTCAGGAATTCATATGGATACAGAAATGCATCATTGCATGTGACAGTTTTTCTGCAGAATATCACTCTAATGAATGTTTGTGGAAAGTGAAGGAATTGCCTCAATTACCATCAAAACAAATAGTTACATTCAAACAAAAGTTTACATTTTTTTTAACAGTCATCAGTCTTTATGTACTAACCTCCATTGACAGAATACATTTCAAGATTTTACAGATGAATAGAACATTTGTTAAAACTACTCTGAAATTCTTGGTTTAGAACATCGTAATTCCAGCACTGTATATGCATGACTCCTTCTTTCCACAGAAGCCCCGCATATACAACACAGGGTAAGAAATAGTCATGGATATTACTTAATGCCATTTGGATTGTACTGGACTTTGGTACCATCTGCCCTGTGTATGCTCCCCTTCTAAGGATCTGCTTGTAAATCCTAAAACATTGCAAACTCAGTGCCATAACTTCTAACTTTCCCACGGGTTTCCCATTGATTTAAGCATATTGTGGCATCCACATTAGTGGACGATCTTTAGAAAAAATACAGTGCAGCTTTCTGAATAATTTCAAAACAACAAAATCCAGTTAGCTTTGCTAACTTGTTGAAATAAGCAGACTAGATCCATAAGCTAAGCAAACAGCATTTGGCCTACTTCACCCAACCAGCAACCTATCGGAATGCCCCAGAACAGCAAAAGTACCAAAGACATTTTATTTACTTATCCAACATAGCTCTAGGAATAGATACACCAGTTTGAGAATGTAAGCACAACCTTAATAGACTACCATGAATCTGCATGGCACTGTACCATCACTAATTTGCCCCAAGACATACCAGCATCGGATTAAAATCTTTTGACATACATTTTTATCTATATATTTATAAAATATTATTAACAAAAAATTTAAAGTCTTCTCAGTTAACTAAATAATCAGCAAAAGGAAGCCACTTCTCCCTGGCTAACAGCACACCTCCTAGACCACTGCTGACAAATGCTCTGACTCAGTAACCAGAAGCCCTATCAGCACACCTGACCAAATTCAACCAGGGCTTAAATCAGGCTACAGAGGACATTTCAGAAAGAAGATGTGCCTTGGAAGACTATACTAACACAAAAAAATCACGATTGCCTTCTGCTGAAGAGCCTACAGTGGATCAAAAGAATCTGAATGCCCAAATCAAGAAAAACATGTTGACCAGGAGCATCATTTCAGTAGGGTCTGTACTATGCGGTTTCCAAGGATCGTGGTAGCAAACTATGAGTTACAGAAAAATACCTAAGGAGGTAGTAAGTGATTTATTCTCTGTCTTCAATACCTTGGGGCTTTAGAAAAGGTTTTTATAATAGATAATATCCTTTACAGTGGCACTAAGAGTTTCTGGCAACAGTGGCACAGGGACTACAGTGAAAGTGGCACAGGAATAAAACCAGAAATGTCTTTCTGTCCTTAGATGTCATTCTCCCAGTGCACATCCTCACTCCCTACTACACTACAAAAGATGCTGACACTTACTAATTAGATCAAATAATATTTATAGAATCCCTTCCCCGATTCTTGGGGAGGTAGAAATTCAAACACAACCAAATACAACCACAACAGCAAATTATTAAACAGCTGAAAACAGTAAGCCCTTCCAGCATTAATCAGAATAAAATCCCAGGTTTGACAGAGAAGACAGAGGGATTGACAGAGAGAGGGAATCATGGCCCTTACAAAAAGGATTAACCCTCTCATCTTGTTGCTGTGGCAAAGGCTCAGTCACCTGCAAGATTGCTGGCTACACCACCATCAAATGGTGCCAGGGACACTACCGCTGGCACCTCTTCTCCAGTTTCTAGAAGATCCCTGGCATGGCCCAGGCCGGGGCCAAACAGCACTCTCCCAAATGCTCCTGGGTGTGGGCTAGGAGTGACCACGAGCCAGGGACTGTTCCCAATAGACATTTCGTATATGACTGGCCTGTTTTGAAGTTCAAGACAGCTGAATGGTATGGATGTTGGCTATTTTGTGCCAGTTGACCTCAATGCCAGAGAATGGTCCAGGATGCATTTAATTTACTAGTGTGGACACAGCCAGTGATGTAAGCCTTCAAGATACATGGTGCCAGCTCTGAGATATCTCTCAGTGAGCTGCCAGATCCCTTTTCTTTAAGGATTTTAAAGCTATGTGCCCAGGATTTGAGAGGCATACAGGGAGATATGCACATACTCTGTGGCAACTTTAATCTCCTAGATGGCTCTTGAAAATAACTGCATTCTAGTAGCGTCTTTCTCTGCTGATATGATAACATCAACCAGAACATCAGCACAGCTCCCAGACTACAAACGTTTCGTGGCTCAGCACCAGGAACATCCCATACCACAGGTGCTACCAGTAATGACAGCAATATAGCTCTAAGGAAGATGGGAACAGGGTGGTGAAAAGAGAGTTTCCGAAAATAGGTTTTCCATGCCCTTGTTGGTGGCCAGAAGTACTCCAAGTTTTAGTTTCCCACCATTAGTCTAGCAGGCTTCCCACTCCCCAATAAACCCCTGCTGATGACAAGAGCTTTTGTCCCTAGAAGGCCCAACAAAACTGAGGTGGTTGGGGGCCACTGCTGAGTGACTTCAGGTTCTCTGTCTCTGCAGCACTGACAAACCCAGGGAAAGAAGATGTAGAAATGCAAACAGGATCTGGGTGACCTATGTGCCACTGCGATTTACTAATCACCACTAAGTCAAAATGCCAGCCGACCCAAGTAGGAAGTTGGAAGGCAAAAGAATCACTAATAAACAGTATATACAGCTAAGATACAAATTCCATCCATCAAAGTGAAAGACCATCCAGACAAGACAAGAGGAAGTATTTTCCAAGGCTGAAATATCTCTGATTTTACCCAAGAAAAGAACTTCTGCAAGGGCAAGTACATATGAAAGTATTGAAAATCACAAGCAAGGAAAAAGCTTACCCTGGCCACAGGGACAGGCAGTCATAACCAAGTAGGTCTACAGTTTCTGAACTCCTCAGTTATTAGGAAAACAAGACGTTGGATTTACTCTTACATGACAAATATATGACCAAATAACTATGCCCATATTTAGGCACCTTAATTTAATGTTTCCAAGAGATAGATAGAGGGATATGTACTATGCTTTATCACTAATTAAGCTGGTTTACACATTCACACCCAGATGAATTCCTGCTCCTTATGGTTTGTACTTTGTAATTGTATTTGCTAGAAGAAGGAAGTGGAGGAGAATGCAACAATTCATGCTGAAAAGGCAGCTAAGTCTCTGCAAGTAACCACGTTCATCAAAAGAGCAGACATTTGTGCTGCTGTACTGGAGGGCAAAGAAACAAAGAAAGAAGGGTTATACATGAACAGCTACCAAAAGTATGGCCTTCATTCCCCTACAGAGAGAAGTTCTTCAAATTCTACAGCTCCGCACCTGTTTTCACTAACATCACATTCCTCTGGTCACAGTTGCCCCAACCTTGCAAGAAGTTAAAAGTAAAGGACCAGAAAGGTAATCAGTGTCTGCAGATAAGGGGCCTCTGGTATCCACCTCATCTCCTGCCCAAGATTAGCTCTGCAGTCCACAATACCCTCAAAGGTGGAGAACGTGATGTGTAGCAAGGGAAGGGAAGGTTTGCCAGCTGGTGGCATGCGCAACAGCTGCTCAAATCTGTCACCAAGACATGAGTTTGGAGGGGTGGCTGGCCATCCCCTTGGTCACAGGATGAATGTGGCCCACATCCACAAATGCTAGGCAGCATAAAGACCTCTTTATTATAAAGGTTTAGCCATAATGCACTATACATATTTATGCTAAAGCAAAGATGGTAGCAGCTGAGTTAGTCCTAACCAGACTAGAGTTTTCCTTAATATTCAACTACTGATGACCCCACTTTGGGCTTTTGTGCAAACAGTGCAGCCCGCTGAAATCCGTTTGAGAATATCCTTGTGATGCTGCTACTTTTTTCAAGGTGGGCAAGACTCTGCAGTGAGATCCAAGTGATTACTGGATATATACTCAACAAGAAGCAGGGGACCAGGAAGGAAACCTGCAAGCCAAAGCAGCAAGTATGACTGCTGAATCAAGCAGAGAATGACTAGGGAATGAGCTAAGGCCTGATAAAGATGGGAACTGGACAAACTCCATGACAGACACCACAGTGTCATGCAGAACAGAGCCTGGCACGCAGCTAGTATGATTTCCATTACCTAGCATCCAAGAACACATCTGATCTAACAAATTAGAAAAGCCTGTGCTAGCAGTTTTAAAAAGGAGCTGGAAAGGAAAAACAATGAGCTCATGCCTTCTGACCTTGCTTGTTTTTAGCCTGGTTTCCTATGGCAACAAGGCTTGTGATCATGCTGTGTGTGTGCATGTGTATGTGTGCATCCATGTGCATGTAAAAGACAGAAGGTGACCATCAGGGTGTTCAATAACTGTTGTGTGCATTGCTAGTTTGGTCAGACCTGGCACTCAGATACAGTTCTCGATGATAATTAAGATCCAATGAGTTTTGTGGAAGAAGGTGGCCACCAGAACTACAGAGACCTGTAAGTTTCCCAGGTTGGAGGGAAAGGTAACACAGTGAGCACATCTTATTAGGCACCAGAGAATCCACATAGGGGAGAGCAGTTATGAATATCCCAGCTGCAGGAGAAGCATCCATCAGAACTTGCAGCAAAGCATGAAACAACCCTAGGAAATCAGCTTTGTCAGTTCTGGTGCTATGGTATGTAAGACATTCAGGTGCTGTCCCCTTCCCTGTTTTTCCTGGTGAAAGTTAACAGGGGCATTCCCATTGCTGGTCTTCAGGAAACTGATCCTGATTGACAGCAAGAAGACAAGAACTTTTAACTTTTTAAATATTTTTTTTAGGACTTGTTTTGCAAGGCAAATGAGAATCAAAGATTTGCTGACCACCTTCTTCAACAAAGGGCCAAGAAACATCATAGGCAGCTTAGCTGGGTCCTCTCAAAATAGCTGAGGAAAACTAAGTGTTGACTGAGGTCTGCCAGATAAAAAAGGACCATGAATTCTGGTCAGTGTGGTTTGGGAAGACCCACCAAAACCTTTCTACCTATCTTTGTACATCACCTTCTGACACAGCAGGCTGCCTTCCTTCTTCTCAGTAATTTTTAACAACAGGGAGGGAGCAAACGACTGTTCCAGACAGGAACCTTCAGGAATGATCAGCAACCAGGCCATTCAGATGGGATCACCAAGCTACACTCATAAGAGAAGTGAAGAAAGTGGAGTAAGTCAGTGTATACCAGTCTACACAATTCAGTAACAGCTGCCTAGGTTCAGTCTGCCCAAAACTGTGTCTGCTTGTTGAAGCCTCCATTTTGCTGAAACATTTCACATAAATACTACATACCATTTGAGAACCAGACATCTGGCCAGGCTTATACTGAAAAGCTGGTGGAGCCAGAAGAGGACCTGGAAGTCCTGCTTATTACTGCTGTATTTGAATCACAGAACCTAGCAATCCATTTGGGCTACTCACATTTACAGGACGCAGGAGTGAAGCCGTTACAAAGTAGTTTGAAGAAGGAACAATGGCCAATATTGCTGTCACCCCTTTTAGTGGAGACAGTCATCTGTAGTATACAGTTCTACACATGAGCAAATTCAATCTCTCCTGTAAAAGCCAAAATTGCTATTTGTCATTGCTATGTACAGTCAAATACCTATCATGTTTGATTGCAAAGAGACCACCCTCACTGCCTGATGAAATCGTATCTCTACACATTGGCAGATCCACTTGGGATCCTCTGATCCAGAAGTCACTCCAGAGTCATCTGAAAAGAATCTTTTTTGTTTGATTCCAAGTCAAATGTGAAATGTTAAAATCTTCCCTACCAATGTCAACAGGCAATATATGAGTAGTATATCTAAGGGCAGAATTTGACCCTCATCGTTTTCCTTAATTTTCACTACTGTAAAAAAAGTATTGTTTAAAAACTTAATTGCCATTTACCAGGTAGATATATTTGTCACAGTTGCAAACATGGCTTCTAAAACATATATTTTTTTGGCCTCCTGATTTACCATTGACTATGTCCTCAGATCCCTTTTCTCTCATTGCACAGGCTTCTGACTACATTATAAATATTGCCCAAGTTGTGAAATACTCTTTTTATGCACCTCTGTCCTTCTGCTTTTACACCATACCCCTCAACTCTAAAACTGATACTGATCCTATTAAATTCAGTAGGAGCAGTATCAAGAACCAGGCATGTAGCTTTTTCTTAGCTGGTTTTTAATTTCTGGTTGCAGTTTGGAAGGGATGGGGTGAACGGGAAAAAAAGCCTAACAAACCAAAACAAAATTCTGAGTGAAAACACACAGCAACTGTAACAACTTAGATATATAAAATAAAAAGCTGTTAATCTAATAGCATCTTTAGTAAGCCTTTTGAACCCCACACACAAATTTTAAAGACTGATGCCTGGTTTTGCACATTTTTCAACCAGGTATTATCATATGGGAAGATTTCTAGATGCTAGAATAATACCTATAGATTTAACTAAATCAGGACCAAATGTTTCAACAATCACAATGATTATATTTGATTATCAAGTATTTGAGTCATCTTTATCTTATGGTACCAAATTAAGCAGTTTCATTTATGCATTACATGTCCCAAACAATCCAGCCAATTTCACAAAATAGACTGTCATATTTCTTGATGATCCTGGCAGGCATATGTAATTAAAAATAAAACTTAGTATCTGTAGCCCTTCCCTGTCTTCTTCTCCATCCAAATATCTGCAGGTCCCATGCCTGCAAACACATACTTGTTTGAGGAGCCCAGCAGGGCTCAGACTACTCACAAAATTAGGCTTACTCATACGTACAGAAGTGTTTATAACCTCAAACCTGAATCCCCAAGCTTGCAAGAAGGACTATCCCAAACAGTGACTGCTCAAAACAAGAAAACTTCAGTATAGAGTATTTAGTGCAGAGGATAAATCCTCATTTGAAAGACAAGATACTTGAAAGACAAGGAAAATGCTAGTAATATACATAGAAATAGAGGATTAGAATCATACAGAAATTAAAATCTGCTTCATATCTGCCCAGAAAGAAATATTAAGTAAAATATCAAATAAAAAGCAATGACCAGGATGGTCAACAGTAAGTGACAAGTAAATAAATTGTTAATCGGTAATTTAAATGGAAAAAAAAAATATCTCCAGCCTTTATTCTCAACAGCAAGCTTTTTTCTATATTTTTAATGTCAAAATTTAAAAAAAGAAGGAAAAAATGACTGTTACTATGGAGTAAATATGAAAAGAGGATTAACATTTATTTTTAATATTCATATTTATTTAATAACATTTATATTAACAGATGACAGAGTGATAAAATGGCAGCATGCTGCTCTGACAATTTTTTTTCTGATCCAAGCTTGTTTAACATTTAGCTTCCACTACTACCTCAGTGGAATTATTTTTCTTTCCTACTTTGGGTTACATTCATATAAAAAATTCATCCTAAACCTGCTTTGTTGGTTGTAAATGTGCAGGAGACTTTTGTTTGCATTCGACTGAGCCAAAACATGCTTGCTTTATATGTCTGAATTGCCCTTATGAAGCCAATGGGCTAGATGCTGCTTACATATAATAGGACTAGATTCATGGGACAGAGCAATATGGATTTGACTGTTATCTAAACATGCAATTAGTTTTTGTTTTATTAGCTGTAGCAGTCATTATGCACTTTATATCAATAACCCCCTGACTAGCTATAGCAAGAATGACAGAGTAAAGTTTTAATTTTTTGTTTGTTCTCTGTTTCATTATAAATTTGGATATTTTTTTTCCCAAAGGATGCAAAGAAATCATACTTATGGCTGATTTTTAATGCCAGTTTCTGCTCTGGCCACTCAGATAAATACCTTCATTTACTGAAAACAAGACTATGATATAATAATGTGCAGAAAGTGAGCTGTCTTTGGCCTTTACGCACATGGGCTTGGAACCTGTATCATGCCTAACAGGCACACTTTTCTCCCCCCGTACCCCCAACATTCTCTTAATCACATGCCAGACCCTTGAATAAGCATATAGAAAGTAAAATTTTCATTAAGGCTTACTTCTACTACACAAATGTAAAACATCCTCAAGGTCTCCATTACAATGCTGCCTAACTTTAGAATAAATAAACCAAAATTATTACAAATATTCCTTCCAATAAGAAGCCAAGCCTGTATTCATCGTGCCTCCTTAACTTCTAATTTCAAAATGAGACTCCAAGAGTTCTTGGTATTTTTTTGATCTTTGTTTCCTTCTTACATTTTTAGCATTCCGTTTTCTTCATTTTTGCTCCTCTTCAATAGATAGATTATCTTAAGCCTTGACACTGCAGCATTGAGGCAGGCTGCTGGCTCAGCTGACTGGTATCAGCCACTGCAACTCCACAGGACTTCACACACTACACACCTACTGGTTTACAAGACTGAAGCCCACTAAGGTTAAAAACTATCTGGGACTAAAGATCAGGACCAAATATATTCCATTTTTATTTTGACGCAGGTGTTCTACCAGGCTGAGCTACCATTGCAGCAGAGCAGTGGGTAGCCCAGCAGGGCTGGTGCTGCAGCTACCACAGGGCTTGCACGCTGAGCAGGTGGCCTCAGTGTGACGGTGCACGTCCCCTCTCCTGCCCACTCACCTGATAGGATGCACTGCCACAGCCTTATGCATCTGCTGGCCTTAGAGGGTAGGGGACCGACTGCATAGACAAGTTTCACCCAAAACTGATGCCTAGATGACCAAATGGGCACATATCACTGTGCTCCATTAGCACCGATTGCACCTTTCAGAATTCCCTTATATCCAAGACCTTCTATTTGCTCCACTGAAATTCTGTTATTCAAATTCCGTACTGTTCAGGGCTGCTAGAAATGACAGGGAGCAAGCTCACTGGTATCCTTCTTGACATCTTTTCCCAAAACTCCATTAGACCTAACCTTACCTTCTGGATACCAGAAAGTAATATCTCATAATTGTTAGATTCTATATACTTTTATTCTTAAAACTGCTACAGATTAAGTGCTATATAGTTTGGGGACTATCCATAAGGTTAAAAAACTTCAAACTTGCTTGTCTGAGGTTAGGCTCCTAAATTAGGTGGCAGGGAAAGGCAAGCCAATAAATAAAAGCGTTTTAAATCAAGGAACAACTATTTCGTGTAATGTCTATGACACATGCAGATGCAAAAGCCCACCTATGAAAGCAACCAGTATTCTTAACTTGGTAATTAAGTAAGCGGACTTTGTTACGAAAATTTGGATAATAAAGTAAGAAGGATTTGGCCCACAGTTGCTTCATCACTACGGTGAGGGGAGGAGAGAGGAAATCTCCTTTGGTGTGTTAGACACTTCAGATACATGTTCATGGCTTCTCAGTCCCTGTGACAGAGGCACTGCAGTCTGTTTCCAAATAAAAATCGTGACATTAAGTGATCACCAAAATAATTTTTACCTTCAAGGACAAATTAAAATGGAAAAAAGCAGCAAAAACTAATCTGCTTTTTCCCACTGAAGTCCAGATGATGCCTATTCCCCTAGATATATAAAAAACTCAAAACATACTTGTGCATAAAGAGGAGACCACTGGTACACAATTCTTCTCTCATGTACAACCTCATGCACATGTCTACCTAATGCATGCACAAAGCCACAGTAAGAACTACACAAAACATACATTTTTTTGTATATGAACAGATAGATAGATAGAATATATATGGCTACGTGTGCACCCATACACACAAAGAAGTCATGACAGCTGATTTCCTCAAATAAACGAGGCTACAGAATGGACTGATACACAATTCCTATTCAGTGAAAAAATAGCCCTTAATTTCAGTGGGGTTTGGATCAGATTTGGTTAAACTAGGTGAGCAGTATGTAATTTATCGACATGTATGTTCAAACACATTTTCAAGTCAACCACTGGAACCGCAATGCATTTGTGAAATCCCTCTCCAGCATAACTGTTTCACTATATAGAAGAACTATACTGCAGTTTCATGAACAACTTAAAATTCTATTAACCTACACAGATGCCTTACAACTAAATGAACTGAGGACAGATAAATTCGATTCTATTTATTATTTTTGGTTACTATACTTTTCCTAGTTTTTTAATGCACATATGCCTACATAGATGTGCGTACAACCAGACCCCCACATACAAAGTCCTACTATACTAGTTCGAATTTATACAAGAAATTCCTTTAACAGAAATTAATCAAGGGACAAATTTAGTTTAGTAACAGTGAAAAGCTATGACCATTATTTAATTGGGACAGTGGCAGCTGAAATTTCACATATGAAGTGCAGGAAATATGAGGGAGGCATGCTTATGTGGTACCAGTGAGTTCAGGAGTGTTTCAGGAGTGTTACATGACTGGGGGTGCAGACAGACTGGGGTTTTTTTTGTAGATCAGAACACCCAAATTAATCTGAAAAAAAAAAAAAAGATGAAATGCAATAAACATTACGCAGAACAATGTTTTCTTCCATTTAAATCTCATCAGATTTTGCTGATTTTTTAAAAGATTTGTTTTCTTGGTTGTAATATTTTCTTAAATTTGTGCAGCAAATAAAACAGCTAAATCATGATGTTTCTATTGTATATAAATATATATTGACTGAACAAAATAAATTAAATAGATTAATATGCCTCAAAAAAGAGGTCAAATAACTTCAGAATAAAAAATTATCACTCTTGAACCAGTACTTTTTGTATACAAGTCTAAAGGAGTTTTTCTAGTGGCCTCACTGTAGGAGCAGAGCTGACTCCATAATCTCATGAACCTTATAGAAGAGTAAATGGAGGTCTTATTCAAAAAGATACAGAATAGCAGGTTACAAGGGTTTCAGCACTCATGTTCATTTGGGAATCTTTAAACCTATTGGCATGGAAGTACTTGGTCACATTTTGTTTACTGAGTGTTAAACTTCAGGATCTCCACTCTCAGTTTGGCAGCTGCATTATACACGTATTTTTAAAATCCATTACATGGAGAAAGGCCTAGTTTGACTATGAATAATCAGAGAAGGAAACAAGCAAACAAGCTAACAAAGTATCAATTGTTTGTGTGATACAAGTTTGGAAAGTCTCTGTTCAGTTGCCAGGGATTAATTGTTAGTGTTAAAAATAAAAATAAAAATACAAATACCCCCACCCTCATCTTTTGACAACCTGAGCAGAGAGAACCTGGAAAAAGAAATATTCCTGTCAGGCTTTGAATCATCCCTTTGCCATGGAGCAGATGTAGCATGGGACAGTGAATTAATAAAGTCAGAATATTTATTGCTAATGGGTTTACTAAGCATGTGAACAGAAACCCCATCACTCAGTGCCAGAACTACATCCTATGGAAACTGTTCAAAGCAAGAACAAATAGAAATTCACAGGAACCAGGATCCTTCAGGGAGGGCTGTAAGGTCTTTATCCCACTTCTGCGACTGGACAATTAAAAGCAAAGCAAAAATCAGCAAGAGCTTGATTTTCAAGACAATCAAGGTATTTTTACCCATTGTGTAAAAGGAAGGGAAAAAAATCTCAGATGCAGTACTGCAAGACAAAAGGCCTTTCCCCGCAAGCATCTGCTTCTCTTAGCAGTGCTTACTGCTGTGAGGAGCCCTACTGTGGTCAGGCTAAGTCCTGTTAGAAGACTGCTTGGAAGAGGAAAGCCCTTGCTGGATCAGGACGTAGTTACTTTACTCAAGAAATAGCTGCTGAGTTTGCAAATAACGTACAAAGCTTTGTATCACAACAGACTGCTGGTGAATACAGCCAGCCATAAAATATTTTCCTGACTATATGGTTAAAATTGGGGTTAAAAAACTGAATGGAATTTGCAGAAATGCAGGTAAGACCTTTTTTTTTTTTTAAATGTTCTCAACTCCAGAAACTGTGACATAGTAAGATAGTCTGCCCCATACTTCAGCATAATTAATGCTGAATAGGCCTAAAAAAAGTTGGTAAATATTTATGAAATGAACCATAATTTTCATAGTGTACAGTAAAGCCTGTGACTCAGGAAACCATCTTTAAATTTTTGTAAAACCTACACATATCAAGAAAAGGATCACATTTTGTGTTTATTATTTCTGCTATGGATTTGCATGTACATGTATTTGTGAATATATTCACACGTGCAGATACACATCCATCCAGGCACCCATAAAATAGTCTGCACGCACATACAAAGACTTGTGTATTCACAAATACCAGGTAAAAAACCATGAAGAACTAAAAAATGCACCTTGTATAATTGTTACAATAAGTTTAAACTACTGAGTTATTATCTAAAAAATGTCATGGTTTCTGATACTAGATTTATTATAAAGAGGAAAACCAGAACACACTTGGAGAAATGTTTTTTTTTAAAAAAACGTTAATTTCCCATTTCATAGGCTCTTTATTGTTGTATTTTGTTCAGCATGGCAGTCTGACCAGTAAAAAAAAAAAACAATACTAAAAAAATCAATTGTTTATTTTCCTATCCTAGCTATTTTACCTCCTAGCTGTCATGTACTAACACAAATCAGTTAATTCGGCTTTTTGACATTAAATACAAAATAAAGTCCTTTAATTTAAAAACAAAAGATTTTTTTTCTGTTCCTTCTCAAAAACATACCTTTTTTTTTAATTAAGAAAAACATGGGACTTTAAGAAGTCATGGCCACAGGTCCTTCAGGATGACTTTTAGGGTCACACTTCAACATAACATCCCTTGTACCACAAGCCTGCTGAGCAGAGCTCCCAAATGTTTCAGCTTAGTGATCTGGCACCCTGCTATTTTATGTCACACTATACCCAAATACTTCAGCCTCTTAATAAAACCTAGAGGTGAAAGTGTGGGTGACCTGCCGGTATATGGACTAGAACAGTTTGGTGCACAAATCAGTATTGTAAGTTGGGAATTTTTTTTTGTTGCTCCTGTTTTTCTCATTCGGTTCAATTAGGTTGGCCTTTTCCTACAACTGCACGATGAAAACACATGCATATGGACATACACAAACAATTATTTACAAAAAATCTCTATAAAAGTGTGGTATACATGTTAACAAATCCTATTTTTGTGTAGTAGATTCTTCCATCCCACCCTTGCTTTCCTCAGTTCATCATGAAGTAGGGAGCGCACGCTCCCCTCTATACCTTGTAACTTCTGTCATCATCTGCAATGTACTGCAGATGGGTAAGGCATTTCTGACCCAGCCACGCTGCCTGCAAAGGCTGCATCAGCCCTGTGCAACAGGCACAGCAGCACACACCACACTAATTTACCTACAAAGCAATTTAATTAAGGCAAGGAACCTTACACCAAACTCCACAGCTGAGAGGAAGATTTCTCACAGTTACATTGACAGGCCCTGAAATCGGCTTCCTCTGCTCCGTGATGAACTCTGTGATTATCCAAGTGCCAGAAGACAGTGGCCAACCTAGCTAGTGGTCACGTCTGCTGAACTGGCTGCTCAGACTCAGGCTCACTACTCTGCCCTCTGCCATGCCTCCCAGTTTTCACGTCCTGTGTTCACCAGGAGCGTTCATTTTGTATATTGTAGGAAACAAGGCAGGAGGAGCAGTGTAGCAGGGGAGTCAGCTGCGGGCCCTTTCCACAGACAGGTGTCCATAGAGGTGGGTGAAAATCTGGGGGAAACAGTGGAAGAAAAACAGAGAGACAGTGCATGTATGCCTGAGTCAGGACAAAGGTGAAGGAGGAACAATGAAACAGAAAAAAGGGGAAAACAGGAAATTTGGAGGGGAAAAAAAAAAAAAAAGGTGAGGGGTAGGGACTGAAAGAGGAGAAATAGGAACTGTCTTGCCACGTTCACATCATGAGTTGCATTTAGTCATTTCTCTACCTGTGCTGTATCATACTTCCCTAGCAGATGTTCCTGTGAGGGTAAGGAGAGTGACTGAGAAGCATTGCTTTGATGAGGGTGAGTCTGGGAACCAACAGTAGACAGAATTATTTTTAAAAAAAAAACTGTGGGTCACTCTGCTAATTCTTTTCTCTCTTTTTTTTTTTTTTGGCTTCTTAAGTCCTGATTTGAAAGGTTACCAAATACATTTGGTTTGGAAAATTACCAAATACATTGCCAAAAAAACGACGCTCCCCAAAGCCATGTCAGCTCTCCCCGTACTTTAGGATGTCCCTCCCTTTATACCTCCTTGAGAGGAAATTAAGTTCCTCTTCCAACCAGGAATTCTACCTAGCCCTATGTTTGGGACACATGGGCTGGAGACTCTCTGAGAAGCAAGAGGCCGCACAAGCAGATCTATGGCAAAGGCCAAGAACTGTGCCTGGGCAGGGAACCCCTTGCCGCACCATCCCTGCACTGGAGATGTACCAACAAACAGCAAATTAGCAATAAGTATCTGTTTCAATCAAAATTGGCAAACATATTGGCACAGGCAGGAACTTCTAACAGGTATATCAAGATTATTCACGTTCTCTGAACAGATAAATAGCTTATGTACATTCCCGGTCTTTGCCTTCCTGCCTGCCCTGCTCCTACTGGTTTTCTCCTCTCTTAAATCACAGGCCGTTTCTAATGTAACAAAACAGCACAAGAACACATGCTGAAAATTAACTAAAATTTAACAACATAATTAAAGAGATTTAGAAAGGAAGCCAGAAAGTGATAAGAGACCTGGCATCAGCTTGCCACTAAGGACATGGGCAGCTATGCCTGACATGCAGGATTTTAGCAAGTCACCC
Organism: Falco biarmicus; assembly: GCF_023638135.1. NCBI lineage: Eukaryota > Metazoa > Chordata > Aves > Falconiformes > Falconidae > Falco > Falco biarmicus. The sequence continues at coordinate 27,498,914 of NC_079294.1, read as the reverse complement.
AGCCAGGCTTTCCAGACAGTGAAAGGCAAGGGCATTGAGATGTTTCTGTGTTGGCTTTTGTGTCTTGCTTTGGATGCTTGTAGTTCATGGTATTTATGTTAAATTAATACTGCTGACTATATATTCTGTATATTGAGGTTAAATAACTGATACTGTCATGGCTGCTGGCCACTTCTCCCCAACCCTTCTACTAATTAACTGGCTTTTTTCATCTTTACTCCTTTCCCAGGAAATGCTGACATTTTTTGGGGAGTGGACACTATGTGTCATTCACTCAGCACAAGATCAAAAACACTCTCTTCTAAACTGCTTCCTCCTTTCCCCCCTTTCACTTTTGCTGAGGGTGGACACCAACATGGGCACTGACTTACACCTGTACAGTTGGGACTGTAATGCAACGAGCTGCACAACACCACATGTTTTTTCAGGGTTTGTCCCGATTCCTGTGTTGGAAAAGAACCTCATTTGCTTCAGTAAAGCTATAAGCTCAAGGGTGCAGTGGGCACTGATTCAGTAGTGCTTTCTGCCTCCCACACCGATCTGGTAGGACTGTTCATATGAGGGCAGATAATTCAAGGGGGAAAAATGGAAGAATCACATCCCTTAAGAAAACTAGATGTATTATCTCCATAGCAGTTTCCCCACTGCTTTTTTTTTTTTCTTCCCCTATCAACCGTGCACTTATTTTGAAAATGCATCATTTAAAACAATCAAATTCCCAAAGAAATTTTTTTTTTTGCTATTTCCTTTTCCAGGAAGGTTTGCACACAAACTGAAAATGTTCAGGTTTCCCAGGCAGTTGAACCTCATCCGCTTGGGCAGAAGCCCATGATAGCTTACGTTATTTAGCATGGCATTATCCCATACTGTTTACTTACAGCTCACTGAAAATACAGGATGATGGAACACATTTTCCTGGGCACACCCTGACTTTATTCTTAGTAAATTGTTTACTATATTCTCAGCCCAGAAACTCACATTACTCCAAGCCCTTTTTAAAAAAATATGTGCCCAACTGAAGCGGTCACTTTCAGCTGTGGGGACAAATTGACAATAACCCTTTCAGTACCTCCACTGGCTAGCAAAGGGGGCAATTTCAGAAGATAGTCTGGCCATCTACTGGGAGACAGAGCTGCTGCAATGGGAGAGCAAGAACAGGAGGAAAACAGGGATTTGCCAGATTCAGAAAGCTTTGGGGATGGGGGAATCCCCTAAGAAAATAAATGGAAAATTAAACTTATGTCCCTTTTCCTCCTGCACGTCTCCCATCTATGCCAGCTTGGAAGAGAACAATGTCGTTCCTAGACATTAGGGCTAACAATGCCATAACTCAGCAACGTTGCACAAACATAGCGGTCCCATTTCGCCTCTGGCTGGATTTGAGGGAATCATTCCTTTTCTCCTGAGGAGGTTAATGCTGCATCCTGGTGACCAGCACGGGTACCATTGGTACTGGAATGCACATCCTTATGACTGCACTTACAGCTCAGCCCGTGCCTACCTGCACAGGGACAGGAACATGGGTCACAGGAAGCACCTGATCTGTGCTAGAGGCCATACTGTGGCCATGCAGAGCAGACAGTGTGTACCAACCCCGGGGAGGTTCTACCAAGACTAAAGCTGTATTAGAAATGAGACTCATGCCATGCTGCTACCATGACGCATTTTTCCATGTGCAAATACCATCACTGATAAAGCATCTTCTGTGATCCTTCCAAACCCATCCGATCAACAGCATCAAATACACTTTAAAACACAGGTGTCACTTCTTATTTTTTAAGTGGAAACTTTGAGTTTCACAAGGACAAGTTTTGCAACTCTCTTCTACAAATCAGGAAGTTTGAATATCCAGAATTAAAACAAAATGCTAGGAAAAAATCCATTTTATATTCACATATATATGTATATTGTGTGCATGTGTACATGCATGTATGCAGCCAACCCTGTGCCGCTGTACATTATTCTGAACAACACTAGGTCACTTATACAGAAAACGGCCTGTATTTAAATAAGGTGCAACTTCTCCCTGCTCCAAACAATATCCACAGACAATGCTGCAGGTCCAAACGCATCTCTTTCCCTGTTATATTTACAAAAAGAAATGGATTATATTTACAAACAGAAATTAAAGTGAAACAGCATAGTCTCATTTCAGACTGTTTGGCTGCTGTAGTGCTCCTCTCTGAAGTTTGATAATTCTACACCCTGTATTTTCCCCCAGACTGCTTATCACGTCTGCAGTACCATAAATCTGCTAACCTTTCCTACAACTGCTACTGCTAATTAGGCTTCATCAGGGTTTTCACTCTTACACTCCCTACATTAAATAAATGCAGTGCCAGCTAAGCATGCTGTAAGAACTGCTAACTGCATTACTGGTTATCAGAGCAGTTCCAGTGGTCATGCTAAACAGGTGATAATAACAGTGGGAATATTTTGGCAAAACAGGCCTGTGTGACACTGCCAGTGACTCAATAAATGTTACTTAGCATTCCCTAAGTAGTCCCCATAAAATATTTCACAGAAAGGAAGAGAAATAATAACCTTTTGTCCTTGGGGGGTGGGGGGTGCGATGACAGCGGGGACAGGGGATGATGACACTAACCAAATTAACTAGCCAACCAGCCCTCACTGAACCTGGGGTACATCTAGTGTTATAAAAGACAAAAGGTATTTAATTTAATTTTTAGAAAAAGGCCCTCCAAAAGTATATTTAAAAAACACTAGCATTTCAGCAAGAGCTGATAGTTATTGAAAGCTACACAAACAACCACCACCACAAAACTTGCCTGAAAATATAATAATAAAAATAAAAGTTAATTTACTTGTGTCCTTTATTAGAGCGATTTCTATAGCCAGAAATGAGATGGCAGCATACCACAGCTAATGCAAATATTATAGCCAAATGTATTTGTGGTGACAGATTTAATGAGAAAAAATGAGAACTGATATGCAGATGATCTGTAAAAGATTCAAATACTAATACAAATTGGGGGGGAGGGAGGGTAGAAGGAGGGGAGCGTAAGAGTGTTAATCATTATTTCATGAGGCCCATGTTCACAAAGCATTTTTTTACAGATGGTTGGAGGTATTCCTCAACCCTTAACTGACAGGAATACAGGAGGCTCAGAGGCCTTAAGCAGCAATTCTATTCATAGGCCCTTAGCCTTTATATAATTGTATTAAGCGCAGTAACAGACGTTAAATTAACATGCACTGACCCCATGCTCCTAGCTATGTATGCCTTGACCTTTTAAAAAACCTCAAGAGTAGTACTAGTTTAATATTTGATACGTCCTCTTTTGGGGGAGATTAAATGCTGGTATAGGAGGTGTATGTACTTGAGGCCCTAACAGGCCCTTTCCGTCTTTGGCTACAAGGATCTGCTTTTCTTTCCTATCTTCAAATAAGCAGAGTTTGTCTATTTTGGTGGTAAACTAGCTGATAGCAGTAAAGTGCTGCTAAGCTTTATGGGGCCTAATGAAACATTTGACCTAAGTCAGGTGGCAACTGAGCCCCTAACCTCTGAAGACATCTGCCCATAATGGCAGCTGTCTGAAGGAAGACATTTTTGCTGTTTTACAGCAAATCTTACCTCACAATTTGTGGACGGATAACGGATGTTGAGAAATTAAATGCCAAAATGAAACGACAAAAATGGGCGTGCAAAAAGCCTTCCTATATATTTTATTTACTCATAAATGGAATTTAAAATTCAAAATACAGTAAATGTAAAGAGACTTTGCTGTAGTTACTTATCTATAAACTTTTGATTTTGTTACTGGAACATATTTCCTCTGTCTCCAAGGTTGCCAGGTCTGGCAAGGGATGATCACTAAAAATGACTGAAAACAACTTATTTCATTGTTTTACTGTAGGGGGTCCCTTCGGCTTTTAAAACGTGGTGTTAATTCATTTACCTCAGTTTTCTACCTCACAATTAGTAGTAGGCAGAAATTGTACTAGCTGTCTCAAGGATCGTGTGTTTAAAAAAAAAATAGTAGAAGAAGAAATCTACACGACAAAAATTACGAGGATAGCAAATGTTGGACAATGCTTTTAACTGTGAAGTGGGAGAGAGCGTGAAGTAGCAAAGAAGGAGAGATGAGGTAAAGAACAAGGTTTGATGTAAAGAATGAGATTTCAGGCAAAGCCCACTAACTTTTTCCTTCTCTGCGTCCTTACGACGACAGGTTTCACTCAAAACCAATGCGACAGCCTTTTTATATATAATTTATATGAACTTTATGTAAGTTTGCCTGCCTCTTTCAATGCCCCGATCTCCCTTCCACCAGCCTGTGCCCTTCCCTGCACAGACGAGGGGTGGCTGCCTGCACCCGGGGACGGCAGGTGCTGCCCAGGGCCCTGCCTGGGCCGGGGGCCCTGCCTGGGCTGGGGGCTCCTGAGCCGCCGTCTAGTGTGGCCTTATGCAGGGCCTGGCCGCAGCCGCCGCCGGGGTCAAAGGGGAGGGCGGCAGCCGAGGAGCCGGCCGGGGGGCTGCCGTCCCCGCGCCTATCCCGCGTGCGGGGAGGGAGCCCACAGCCCCCGGGTCGGCTCCCCGGTCTCTGTGAGGTCCCCAAGCCCCCACCTTGACGCCACGAAGCCCCGGGAGTGGGGGAGGAACCCGCTGCGCCGCTACTCTCACCTGCCTGCGGCCCTCGCTGCTCCCGCGGTGCCTTCGGCCTCGATGGCACGGCCGCACCTGAGGGGAGAGGCAGAGGGAGAGGAGGGTTAACCGGGCCGGGGGCGGCGGAGCCGCTGCCTGCACCCGCTGGGGTCTGTTCTCCTCCCCGACTCACCTGGCTGCGACTAGCCCTGGTACCCGGGGGGAGAGCGGAGACGGGCTCACGGCCCCACCCGGCCGCCCCTTTCACCCGTGGGACGCACACACACACACACACACACACACACACACATACAGCCCCAGCGTGGAGCCCCCCCAGCTGCCCCAGGCCCGCAGCAAAGGGCCGAGCGCCCCGGCCCCGGCCCAGTACCTCGGGGGAGGCGAGGCCGGCCCGGGACGGACCCCGGCAGCGCCAGGCTAGGGCCCGGCGGGAGGAGGAGAGGGTCAGGGCGGCCCGGAGGGTGCTGCCGGGGCTGGGCGCCCGGTGGGCAGGGGCAGGCGCGGCAGCGGCCCGGCTGGCCCGACGTGGCTAACTCTGCGGCTGCGGATAGAGACCTTGGGGGCCGGCGGGCGGGGGTGGGGGGACAGGTGCCCCGTAGGGCTGCGGCGGCGCGGGCCCGGCGGGGGGCAGCCCCCGGGCAGAGAGGAGCGGTACCCGCTCCCGCTAGCAGCAGCAGCCGCCGACAGCATGGCAGCAACAGTTGGCTGGCAAGGTAAAGAGACGTGGAGCTGCACCACCGTGGCTCGGATTTCCACTAGAGCCTGAGCTGCCCCCCCACCCCCAAATCACGCCTGGTTTCAATCCTCTTGAGGGACGACGGTAGGCAGGGAAGAGAGAGGATGCTTTTTTAGCCTTAGCTTGGCTGATCCCTCTTACCACTTCTCTTTTTTTTTTTCCCCAAGTTCCCTCTAGTACCTTGTCTCTCCCTTTAAAACATGCTCACATGAATAAAACCCCCGTAAAGAGGTTTGCTGGCGACCGGAAAGGACAAATGTATTTTTTTTCTCTAAATAGTAAAGGATAAATAATTATGAAAATGCGAGTCTAAGTGAAAGATGCTGTGACCCTTCCACCTTTGTTTTCATCAAGCCAGCCGGTGCTCAAGCTACGTGTCCTGAGCAAGAAAGAATGGAGGGAGGGGAGCAATGAGGTGCTTTTCCTTCGCCTTCTTCCCTCGCCTATCCCTTAGCTGGCCTTTTACTCTTTTCTAAAGTGCAGGCAGGGCTTCAAAATCTCTTTTATCTCTCGAGAAATGTTAACTCTTAGCCTCGACTGTGGTCCTCGCCCGATCTCTCCAGTGCAGGGTTCTCTGAAGTGCAAGATCAGCCCTTTCTCAGCCGGATCGCTCTCCGTGCTGCTGTCGGGGGAGCAGAGGGGAGAAGCCCTTCTAGTTTCTAACAGTTGAGGCATTAGATTGCCCCCCCACCTCCTTTTTATTTTACAGCCGGGCAAACCATAGGCCCCTGTGTTGCGTCAAGCGACCACTCTGCTACCAACTTGCTGCTCAGATCTTGTCTCTTTCACGAAGCTGATCTGCACGGACAGATCTGCTCTTAATCGCTCCTTCTTTTGGGGGGTGGCAAGCAGGGAGGATTTCTCTTTGCTCTTTATTTCTTGCCCACGGAATCCGGGCTGGTAATTACTGCAAAGAGAGGGAAAATGCAGCTTCCCCAACTCCTGCCTGAGATGCTCTCAGTGCTGTGTGCATGCACAAGGCAGTTTCAGAACCAGAGAGCTGGTGCTGATGCTGCTTTGCTCGCTTGCAATCACCTCGTCCAAAAGCATCGCCTCGCCTGGGTTTTCCTCCGGATTCTGCCTTTTTTACCCTTTTCGGGGGCACTAGCTTTTGGGGAAAGAGTGATCGGAGAGATCACCGGACTGCAAGTTGCTTAAAATCAGGTTGGAAGTGGGCAGGGGGGAGGGAGGCGCCTTTGGCAAGCGCTTCCATGGTGCATCTCCTGCTAACTGGGGTCTCCCCCAAACCGCGGCGGATCCGTGCGCCTCCCCCTCCTCCTCCCTCCCTATTATTTATGGGGTGATCCCAGTAAATCCCACCCTCCCCACCTCGAAATAAGCCGAGGCTCCCGATTACAAAGCAATTAATGAATCGCTCCGAATATTTTTTTCATGAATTAATCTCGATCAACCAGGACATCCATATTTTTTAAACACGGCTATGCCCTGAAAGGAGGAGGGGAGGGGGGAAAAAGGTGAGGGTAGGAGAACTTTTAGGAAGTTTTATTCTATTTTTATTTTTCCATTAATGAAATAAAAGCCACCATACATTTATCCGAATAAACGTGTGATCTGCTCCGTTAGGCAAAAGTCGATTAAAAAGTTAGGCTAGTAGGCGACGGTGAATATTTGAACGTCTCGGGGACCAAGCGGAGTAGGAAAGCGGGGAAAGGGTGTTTATTTCTCTCACTATATATATCTAGGGAGACACATATATACACTCACAGCGGGGGGGGGTGGGGGCGGGTGGGGGGTCGGGCTGGACGGGGGAAAGGGAAAGGTGCCAGGAATTAATAATAGAAGCCCACAGAGTCTAGATAAGTCCAAGGGTCGGCGATCGCAGCTGCTGCTCCTTCGGCGAATGCGCCCTCCGCGAATGCTTTTTGGGGTAAGGGCTTCCCGGGTAGGTAGTTATGTACAGCAAGCCCAGACCGCAAAAAGATTCGCGAAGGACAAAGTCTCCCGCGGCTTCCTACATCCATGCATCCGGTTGCCACCATAACATCCACAGGACCCACGGGCGATCGGCTCCGCCATCCCCCGCCACGCCGGGTCCCCACCCCCCATCCCCACCAAGTCCCGCTCCGAAAACGCCGGACCCCGCCGGGGCGAGGTGCGTGTGTGTATATGTGGCGGGGGGGGGGGGGGGGGGGGGGGTCTCCCGCCGCACCCCCCCCTCGGCGGGGCCGGCGGCGCGGGGCCGCGGGAGCGTGGCGGAGCGCGGCGTGTCCGCGGCCCCGCTCGGCGCGGAGGCTCCGGCGCTGGGCACGGGCGCTGCGTAAAGAGAAAACTCTCCCCCCTGAGCGCTAAATAAATAGAGAGCAAGCGGGCAGCTCATTGGTGCGGGCTAAAATCGTCACCCACCAATCAGGCAGCGCCTCACATTGCCTAGTTCGGCTTTTTTTTTTTTTTTTTTTTTTTTCCTTCTTTTTTTTTTCCCCTTCTTTTTTTTCCCGAAAGGGGGAGAGGAGAGGAGAGCGGGAGGGAAGGAAAGGAGGAAGGGAAGAAGAAAAAAAAAAAAAAAAAAAGCGCCCTCTCCATGCTTAATTAGTCACCGAACCTGCGACGACAGCACGTCCGAGAGCGCGGCCGGGCCAGCCCGGACCCCCCTCACCCCCAAACCCCTCTCCGGGAAGCCGCTGCCAAAGGGGCGCCGCTAAGCTAAGGACCAGCCCCGCCGCCGCGGGCCCCCCGGCGCGGAGCCGCCGCTCCCCCCGACGAGAGCGCCCCCGGCCGCCCGCCACCTCCCGGCGGGCAGCCGGGGACACGGGGCACTCGCCGCCGCTCCCTGCTCCCACCGCCCCCGTTAACGCGGAGAGCCGGCCGACCCCGGGGCGCGACCTCCCCGGGGCGGCGGGGGGCGCGGGACGCCCCCTCCCCTCCGCTCCTCAGCGCCGTAACACCGTGCTGGGCGCTGAGCCGCCCGGCCGCCGGCAGGGACACCCGCCCGGTAAAAGTTTCCAGGACATGTCACCGAACTCCAGAGGTCTTGTGCTGCAGCCTGCGGGGGGCCCGCGGCAGCGGCAGCAAGGCAAACGCACGCCCTCGCCGCGTGCCTCCCGCCCGAGCTGGGGCTGGGACCCGCAGGGGACCGGGGGGCACTCGTACCGCAGCCCGAACTCCAGAACTTGCAAGTCCGCCGCTGACCCGCGGCGGCACCGGGTCCCGCGCGAGCGGCGCGGGACACCCCCGCGAGACACCCCCGCGCAGCCCAGCCCGCACCGCCGAGGCTCCCTCCTCCCGTCCGCACCGACGCCGCTGCCCGCCGGGCGCACGACGCCCCGCGCCCCCCAGCCCCCGGCCAGCCCGGCGGCGCGGAGCGGAGCGCAGCGCAGCGCGGGGCGGGCAGGGCGGCCGGGGCAGCGCAGGCAGCAGAAGTTTGAAAACCCCCAGCACTTACCTGGCGGGGCGCGTCCCTGGCCGCTCCGGGGAGTCCCGCGCGGGGTGCAACCGTCACCAACAGTGTTTTGGTTTTTGGGGGGTTTGGTTTTGTTTTTTGTTTGGTTTGTTTTTTTGGGTTTTTTTCCCAGAAAGCCCAAAAGCAAAGCGTCCCTTCCTCCAGGTATGTATATAAGTTACTGTACTGTGTGGGAGGGTCACGATCTCGCTAGGTGCAGAAGATTCCCCAGAATTAACCCCTCCTCTCCCTTCCCCTCCTGCAACTTGTTGAGGATTTTATACACACACGCGCGCAGGCACGGGCACACGGGCGGGCACACGCACACACACACGGACGGGAGAGCAAGGAGAAAGCGAGCTCCGCGGAGTCCGGCTGCCCCCCGACGCCGTTGTGATTGGATGGTCTTTTCATGGAGAGGGGACGTCTCAAGTCGAAGTCACGATTTCTCCTCAGTTTGGAACCATCTGTGACTGGAGCCATGACGCAGCCAGAGCACATTACTCACTTTTACAGTCACGACTTGGAAATCCGTGCAGTTTCCAAGCAAAATTACACCGCCACCATTGAATTATTTAATAGGATCCAGTTAAGGGTAATCTTATGCATTGTGCCAAGAGAGGCAACGATCTAGGAGGGGAGGGCTGGGAAGGCGAGGGAGGGGGCGAGGAAGGAGGGCATTTCTTGTTTCTAATGACTGTTTTATAGAGATATATTAAGAGTTGCAATGATTGGCTACACGTGTCGTAAGGGGATTTTTTTTTTCCTTAAAAAACCAAACAAACAAACTAGATAGCGGGTCCGCTTGTAAATACGACCACGCAAGCTCGGGGAAGGGACGGTTTAGACATTAAGGGCAGCCGTGGGCGGAGTACCATGCTGTGAATTCAGGCGCTGGTATTTGATTAATTGCAAGAAATGATGTCTTTTGTATGCCTAGATTAGAGCCATTGCATGCGGTCTTGGCCGGGAGCTGCTCTCACCCCCCAACCCAATGTGCTGTGCTATACTGATGTTCATGGCCGCATCATGCCATTGTCTGCAGGATCCGCAATTGTTGCTGGGCTTTGTGTGGTAGGTGCACCATTTTCTAAGCTTGCTTTTACTGCGAGGCTGTGGCTAAACGTGCTTAGGGGAAAGCTGCTTCCTCGGCTATTGTCTGCCTTGTGCTTTTTCCACCCCTTGCAGGTCTGAGTCTGCGGCTCAGCCCCCCTCCACGGCCGATTCGGAGGGATACCATTGTGCGGGATAACGGGGTGGTGCATGTGAGTACCGGACGGTGTATCCGCGTCTCTTCTAATGCAAGCTGATGACACGTCTTTGCTAGCCGGAATGCCTGCGAACCTGCATGCTCATAGCCTAGCGAGAACTTCCCCGGCTCCCAGGAGCGATGGGGGGGATGACGGGTGTTCGCAGCACCGAGGTAACCCTGCATATCTACTCCGTACACACCACAACAGTCCCCCACTATTTCGCCTCTAATTCAGTCATTCCACCAACTCATCTGGTGAGGATATGACTAAGGACGCGAAGGACGGGCAATAATAAAACTAGATACTCGCGCACACACGGTCTGCGGAAGGTGTGAGCACCTAGAGGGGGAAAATGAGGTGGGAGGAGAAGGGGTGAGTCCAAGTAAAGCAACCTATAGCCTCTTATTTTGCGGAGCACCATCATCAGGTACAGGCTCTTTCAAACGCACGGGCGGGAAGGGCAGGCGGCACGGCGCGGCGCGGAGGGGCGGCGGCGGGGAAGCCTCCGCGGGAGAGGCGCTCCCGGGCGGCGCGGCGCGGCCCCCGCCCGCCGGGCAGCGGGGCCGGGGCCGGGCGGCGGGTTCAGCACCGGGGCGCGGACAGCTCCGGGCGGCCGCTCCGCGGGGCGCGCCCGGCCCCCGCCGCCCGTCCCGCTCCCCCCGGGCCCCGCCGGCGGCCCGGCCTCGCCCCCCCTCGGAGGGCGAAAACGGGGAGGGGGGCGGGCAGGGAGAGGGGCTCAACAGCGCCGACGGAGAGAGAGAGAGAGTTGCAGCTCGCTATTGATTCAGAGATTTACCGACAGGGTGATTCCCCTTTCTGCAAGAATTCCCTGTCTCTGGGCTCCGAGCATGCACCAAATTCATTATGTAGACGAGTATACCCCTCTCGCTTTAGAAGAAAAGTAGAAAGGAAGGGGGAAAAATGAATCCAGGCATGCATAAAATAAAGACAAGACTCACAGCCGCTCTCTGCAACATGCACAGGAAAGATCACTACTTACCCAAACGGGAACTCCTCGGTTAGGGGAGGGAGGGGGGACGGGGGGGGGGTGGCGAGGAAACCGGGGGGGGGGTGGGGGGGGGGAATCCAACAATTAATTTCCAGACAGGAGTTGGAAAAAAATACTGCGGTGATGTCCAGGTTTTCTTCCACCCGCACTCGCTTTTTATACAAGTGCAACCCTCTGTCTATTTCTGGAACGCGATCAAAACCCTGATGCTATTTTTAGCAGGTACTGGGGAAAAAAATCCACACACAAAGGCATTTCGCTGGAACGCTACGTCCAAAACATTAAATGTGCATTAAGTCTGCTCCCCTACAACACAACCACCCCCAACCAGGCACCCCCCTACCCCAGCTTCTTTCTGCACCACCACTCACAGTTGCCTCAGGTGCATCATTGCAGGGAATTAAAAAAAAAAAAAACAACCACCAAAAACCAAAAAACAACCCACACCAAACGACCCCAACTGACCGCCTTCCATGCTGTCCTATTGCACAAACCCCTAATCCACAGTTGTATTGAGTCTGTCTCTGTGCCTCTGCCTGTTGCCTTGCAAGCATTATTGTGCCTGTCTTCTTGCGGTGTCTTTATAAAGTGGGCTTTGGAAAAAACACGACCACCACGCACCCGTTTGCCATCATGCACAAATGTGGATTTCAGGCAGGGATGCTGGCTTTGCCGAGAGACAGAGATGGTTTCATGTAGTGAATTGCACCCAGCACAAAGAATGGTTGTTGTTTTTTTGGTGTGGGGTTTTTTTTTTTTAATTCTCTCCTCCCCGCCCAGTGCCTTTCCCCCCTTAAAAAAATCCTTTGTTTGGAGAATAAAGGATCTATAAATATATATATGGGGTAAAAAAGGTTGTGTGTGTGTTTGCGTTCTAGTAATTCACTACGAGGGGGAACTGGGGAAAAAATAGAATCATTAGGGCTTGCAGGCTGCAAGGAGCCAGCCTGAGACTCCTTTGCAAGGCTGCGTCAGTTATCAGCTATTGACGTCACGTTCAGATTCTCCTCTTCAGAGGCTCTAGTTCATCATAAAAGATGTCTGTGCTTAGAGCTTTGTGCTTGCAGTAAGGCACTTCAATTCGAGGAAAAGAGTTAATTAGCAAGCCCCATATTTTGTGTTGTGCAGCTCTCTATTGAGTTGCACAAAAATCCTGAGGGGTGTGCATGTGTGTGTTTGTAAGAGAGGGAGAGGAGGGGAAAAAAAAAAAAAAGGAATATGCGCCGGGGACAGGGAGATATTTCTTAAAAAACACATATATATCCCATGCAGAAGCACAGGCAGGGAGAACAATCTGCATAGCCAGACCTTGCAGGAACACCCCCACCCCCTCGCCCTTCTTGTGATTAGCATTTTTAACAAAAAGCAATTTGGATAAAAAACTCAGGTTTCTGAATATTTGTAAGGCAAACAGCTTGGGGGTAGCTGAATCTATTTTAGCATCCTTTCTTTCTGTCTCCTCCTCTCCGCCCCCCCCCCCCCCCCAATACGACCAGCAGCAGCAGCTAGTCCCCCTACCACCTTACACTTGTATTTAGCTACTGTAGCAAAAGACAGATATTGATAAAACTAGGATTAATTCTGTATATTTGTCAGGCAAACAGCCCCGTCTCCTAGAATGACGCAAATAACAGATTCTATGGCTCTGGCTTTCTATATTCTGCACCCACGCACTCTGCTTGGTCTCCCACGGAATCAGCTACAGAGAGCAATGATCCAGATTATACAGAGACAAGGGTGGGGGAAAGGGAGAGAACATCAAATGAAATTGCAATTAAAAATTATAATGCTGCTATAGTCTGTACGCAAATGGCTAAACCTGAGCTTGCACAGGGGCACACAGACACACACGCTCGCCCCCTCCCCGAGCCCCACCCCACCACCACCCCCGGCCCCGAGCCCCCTACCCCAAACCCAGGCATCAAAAGCAACCAGACAAAAGAGAATTGTCTGCTGACAAATGCGACGTTTATCTGGCCAAGAGAGGTATTTCCTTTATGCACCACACCTTTCCCAGCTGCCATTAAGCAAAACACATCTCTGAAACGACCTCGCTCGCCACTAAGGGTGTGAAGAGGCGACAATTAACACATGCAGCCGGGGAGGGGGGCTACCAAGGAGCCCTTCCACGGTCCCAGAGGAGCTAATGAGGACCCTGAAGAGCAGGTCGTCTTCCCTGTCTCCCAGACAAAGGGACACAGCTCTTTCTTAATACGCCTAAAAAAAGGCAAACGCAAAGGGCTGTTGCTATTTTTAAACACATCTCTCATTTGTTGGAAAATGGCACTTAAAGCATTAAACAATCTCCCCACCCCCGGGGACAGGGTCAGACACACATGCCAGCACCCGAGGGGAAGCCAGGGTTTATGGGACCGTCTCTTCCTCAGGTGAGCACCAAGAATTCCCTGCTGTGCTCTGCCCACCATCAGTCCACTTCACACCTCGCATGAAAAGACAAGCAAAATGCCAGGGCAATCAAGAAGACAGTAAGTTATTTACTGTCTAATCTGTACACACACATTTCTTATTTATTAACTCGCTTAATTATTACCAACTTCTTCCGCAGACAATGAATTTCCTAATGTCAATAAACTGCAATCAATGAGGTAAGGCTCTTTCTGCCTCTCTCTCTTAGCCAGATGATGCCATTGCCAACTACTGCTACTGCAGCAGCACCCGGGGAGGGGGGCATCACACACCTATACAAGACCACATCTAGGCACTGCTAAGCCTGGGGAGATAGATCAGGCATTTAAAATGATGACACGCACTCTCTGGTAGAAGTGAGCAGGCACATTGTCATTCACACATCTCCGCACACATCAGCCATGAACCCATCTTCCCAGGACTGGGAGAGGTGTTGTGCGTCAGACCTGGACCCCCCCCCCCACACACACACGTTTTCACCATATACACCTGGAAAGCTGGCCTTTACAGCAGTAGTAGCCCAGAAGCCAGGACACGAAGAAATACCACAGTAGGGAAAGACCTTATACCAAGGACAGATCTTGTCATCTCAAGACTCTAGGCAAAGAACCACACGTGAAACATACCTTCTCCGAGAGCTGCAACAAAGCTCATCCTGGATGAATAAAAAGTTAGGCCGCACAGCAGTTTAAGGATGGAGGCGTGCACACCTCAAGTACCTTCTGCCACTCAGACCCAAGAGCATTCAGACAACCCACGGACTACTGTGGAAGGAGGGGATGGTCATCTTCCCTCTGCCCTCCCACACATACCTAAGAGCTTTGCATTTCTCTGTAGTGTTCACCAGAGGAAAGCTCTTTAGCTTTTCACTATTGCAAAGAAAAGGTATGGGCATGGTTGTGTACAAAGGATGATGTCTGTGGCAGATCAGGAGCGGGCATAGTGGCAAGCCCTGCAGCTCCTGGACCTCAGGCCCTCTCAAGCCAGCCAGATGCCTGGAATTCCCTCCCTGCTGCCCTTATTGAGCAGCTCCTTGCAGTCACATCTGTGTTTGTTGTTTTTTGGGGGTTTTTTCCCCCTAAACTCTTTAATCTTAGTGAAAGAACTAAATATTTTTGCCAAAGGGTTTGTTCTTCTGGAAGATTTAGCACCATCTTTCAGTCTCAATTTCACAAAAGCAGCCTGCCTCCTCCTTTGCTGTCCTCTGCCTCTCCACCCAAATGTCTCATCTCCACCTCAGCAGAACCATCTCCTGTCTTGCCTGTCTGCTGCTAAAGGCTTGGTTGAAACAAAGTCCAGTGCCCAGGGAATCTCTGGATCAAAAAAAAAAAAAAAAAAAAGAAATGGAAACCATCCAAACTGGAAAGAATGTTTGGCAGGCGATCATGTACCAAACAGCCGTCCCCACTTCTCCTGATCATTAGAAGCACTAAAAGGAACATTTATCTTCTATCTTGATATTTTAGTTATCAGCAACCTCCTCGTTTCCAAACAATTAAGCCTCCCTACCAATGAAGTCCTAATGAGAGCAATGAATTCTGTATTTTTACCTCCATTCAACAGCAATACTGCTGATACTGGCCGAAGCAGCAGAGTGCCCATCAGCTGCAGGTATGTGGCCTTTCACTTAGAGCTACTGGAGATGCCAAAGCGGGCAGTGCAGTCTCCAATACACACAATCTGCATATCAGACTGTCCTCACCCTTGGAAATTTCCGTTCCAAACTGTGCCCTGATGGACAGCGGCACACATTGGGATACTACTATTAGTCATTGTAGTAAAACATTAGCCTGTACAAAATTGCTGCTCAAAACAACTACAATCTGTCACCTAGAAAGTAGTTTAGTTTGCAAGTAAAGCTGTTTTAGTGGTATTTGTTACTTGTTTGGGTTTTTGATCCAGCAAGTTCAAGGCTCCACCTTTTTCTCATTTCAGCCTGGAAGATGGTTTTCACTTCTCTCTTCAGGACAAGGATCAGCCAGAGGGAGCAGCGCAAAACAACGGGAAAAAAGCCTAACAATATTTTGCTGTAGTTCCAGAGTTACCTCCTCAGAGCCTTGGAGTTCTGCTGACCTGTGAACCATTCATTAATTGCTATATTCTCCTAAGCTAGTCTTACTCCCACAAATAGTTAGAGTCTAATCTTGGCCTAGTTCACCTGGGCAGCTGAATGACATGTGATACATTCCAAATATAAGGAGAACGGAAGATGACCAGAAACAGAGTGAAGTGCCACCAAGATATAGCATGAACTCACAAAAAAATTCATCTTTTTGAATATAGTTAACCTTGTATCAGGGCAATTGATAACTTACACTAGTTAACTCTTGTTAAAGGAAATTATGACACCCAGAGGAAAGAGCAATCACACTGAAATGGAAATAAATTAGAGCAATATCTATTCAACGATCTACTGGCTCTTATAGGTTGCAAAGTATAAGCTAGTGAAAGGACCTGAAGAAGAGTAATTGCTAGTTAAAACAGAGAATCAGGATCTAGATATTCCTCTTCAGATCACAAATTTGCCGCAACAAGTCTTGATCCAAAATTTCTCATGGAAAGGCTTTTTCCTTGAATATTTTTGAGGTTCTCCTCAAATATCAGGTGAAGTGCCCATCACTTTATGCTTGGTTTATCCACCCATGAAACAAAGATAGGACAATACCTACTTACCTAACCAGGATGTTCTTGAAGATATCTATAGCATTGAGATAATCAATAAAAGTCATCAGTAAGAAGACAGCAATATTATAAATAATCAGAGAGATCAGAGCATACAAGGAAGCACAAGGAGGAAAAAAGTGATTTTCCTCCAACATCAGAATAAGAGGCTGTGCAGTATGTTAGTAAAGAAAATCTCACCTGTGTCAGAAGATCAAGGACTTATTATGACTTCGGTTTATGGAATGTTTGGAGAATCTGGATGCATAGACCAGGAAACCAACAAAATAGACAACTCACGTGCTAATGTGATCTCACACAGATTGCGTTGATAAACACTTTGAAGAGTTTTGGGTTGAAATGCCAGTATACCTGGGTCGCTTTGTTATCTTTAGCTTTTCTGTCTACATTATAGAGATATATCATGTCTGTAATATATAAAAGGATAGAAACTGGATCTTCTTCCAATGGCTGCAAAATCAGACCCTAGAGACATACTTCTGTGTAACAGGGATGAAAAGAAGAAAACCATTAGCATAATGAAGCTGGTGGAAAAAGAGTACTAAGGTCTTGATCTTGAGGATGACATCAAAAGAAAACCATACCACTTTTTAATGAAAGTTGAACCTATGGAAGAAATACAGTGAATAGGCATCATACTTCAGATATAAGGAGCATAACCTTTGAGGAATCCTGTTATAAATTTGATGAGCCTTTACACTAAAATTTGATTTTCATTAGCCTTTAAAATGGAACTTTTCATGAATAAGACCCATGACCTTTAACATAACGTGAACACATATCTGGCAACCACCTTAAAGAAAGAGTTATAAACAAGAACAGAAGGATAAGACAACACTTTGAGGTGTATTATACAGGATCTTGTACTGGTAGAAAAAAAGAGAAGGCAGTGATGAAGAAATGCAAAAAATCTGCATCAGTCTTTACCTCAAGCTAGCCAGTATTACAGCCAATGGGAGAGAATGGGATATGGAGTGGGGTGATATTAAAGTAATTTAGGAAGAATTTATTTATTGAGATAATAGAACATGAAGCCAAAGGATCCAATCAAAGAAAAAAAATCAAGTACTCTCAAGGAAGAAGACAGTGGAGTGGAAAAAGAAAATACATTCCTTTAACTACATTTCATAGATGGTGAGATGAAAGACAAGGTGAGATGCCTAGGGTTGGGAAGACATGGCCTTGTGAACTCTTATCCTGACCTATGATGCTCCTGCAACACTATTCTTTCCTAATTTATTTTCTCTGATTTGTTCTTCCTTATAGTGTAGTTCAATCTGTCTATCAAAAATTACAACACAAAAAAATTGCTACTCAGCCAGCACATCCAATGGATATTCAAACAAGGACAGGATGGCAATTTTATCTGTCACTTCTCTACTTACCTTTTGCGGCAAAAAAAAATTATCTCAAATTCACACCATTCAGTAGTTCTGGCATTCCTATCTAGCTAGAGCCTGAACTTCCAGAAAGCCACATTCAGTAGGGCAGAAACATCTGGCAAACTTGTTACCAATAACATCAGGGAAAATTAAAACATGAATGGAGCACAAGATCTAGATCACATATGACTTTTTGTCTGAACATCTATTTTTATCACGAGTTAACATTTATGCACCACATGCTAATAGCAAGTTCAACCCTATAAATGGCACCAAGATCCAAGCTGTTTCTGCTTGGATCCAAGCTGTCTTTGCTGTGCACAGTTTACAAATTAAGTCACTGGTTCCCTGACTGTGACTGGCAAACCATCAGTGTGTACAGAACTTCTGGAATTCCCAGGAGGACCAGTTGGCCAAGCAGCAACAACGGCTTTTATTTTCCTAGCTGCTGAATCTTCTATAGAAAGTTACAATACTTCATGTTCTTTTACTTTGCCAAATAAATGACTATGGCTATTGGTACGTGGTGTTATTGAATCATGAATTGCAAGGAGGAAATTCATGTGATTGGACATGTGAGTGGACACATCTATAAGTCTCTACTGTTAAGACATGCTTCAGTTCCCCTAGGGAGAACTGTGACAGCTACTGGACTAACATCTATGACTGAGAAGACAAGACATGCCATGAAATTAACAGGAAGAAAGACACATTTCAATACTTGTAAGAGTATAGGCCCTTAAGATAGTCTTCAGAAGCACCACTGTGTTGCATACATCTGATCACACCACTCCTATCTGCCAATGTGTGGCCAAATGTGTGCAGTGGAACCATTGTGGTCTTCTCTATTGCATCCCCTTATCACTGGGCCTGCCAAAGAAAGGATGGGTAGTAGCTGTGTCCTTGCTCCTGGCTGTGGCTGCATTTACATTCTCTTAATGTCAGGAGATGTGTATTAATACTTACCCAGCTCATGATGTGAACTGGATGGGGAAGTGAGTATCATACATAACTTACTGAGCATTAACAGAATATCTGGAGATCCATAGATGAGCAACAGAGAAGTGCTGGCTATTATCATATGGCTATAAATGCCTGCTGCAGAGCCAGGTGATGAAACATATACTTCTGCAAATCCCTCACCAATCATCGTTTTGGTGCTGCTTTTGCAGTAATTGCAATTATTGTAGACTATATGAATAGACATACAAAGTCTGAATTATATTCCATGTAATGATTTTCTGAGTAGTTCAAGGTTTGCATATAAAAGCTATCCTGAATTGTTGTTCAAGACTGACAATGAGTACTTAGCTAAATTTAGAAACGTGTTAATTTCTGTTACTTTAATATTGTATCAGTTGATTGCTCCTTACATTAGCAACACATGTCACAAGTTAAACTTTCAAATGGGAGCCTTATTATTATATATTGGCAATCAGAGGTTAAACTCCCATTCTACTGGATGCTGTGCAAACACAGCATCAAAAAGTAATCACGTGGAACATTCTAGCCAGGAGCCAGCACCTGAAAACAGAGGTTGGGGCATTACAATAAAGCTGATGCTTATTCAGGGGGAAAGAAAAGGAAAATAATGACAGATTGTGTCATTGTTACCTAACCACCCATGATGTGGTGGGTACTGTACAAAATAATCAGCAAGACACAGTACCTGCGCCGTGAAGGTACAGCCCAAATCACAGGGCACAGAACCAAGATGGAGCTCCATGAAAATGACTTGTGTCCTGGCATGGGTTTGTATTTTGGAAGAGACGTGGAAAAATTAAAATTGCAGAAAGGTATTCCAGCTATGCAGATCATTTTGGTAAGATCACAGTAAGAGACAGACACAAGTTGATAGGAAGGAGATCTTGGGTAGAACAAAGGGGAGTGGAAAGTCACAGGTGGCAAGAGCAAGATGCACAGCCTCATGCTTACGGTGGGAGTCAACTGGAAGCTGGGGACTAAGCCTGAAAAATGGAAGAAACTGAAGCTTCTACACAAGAATTTGCCTGAATGCATTGCAATAAGGCAAGTATCAGGGGTGAGACAATCTTATCTTATTTGTGATCCTGGTGTTTCAAGGGGAAAAATGTCACGGAGTATAAAATACGCCATGGAGTATATGGATGACTGGAGCTACTCATCTTGCTTGACACTTGTTTTTCAAATGAGAAAGCAGAGGTGAGCTAACCCGGCAGTGAGACTGCACAGGGGTGTCAATGAAGTTTGGAGTGTCTTTCAGAGAGGTCCGCAATGAAATTGAGAGAGGACAATACATCTGTCAGACAGTTTGTGGACTTGTGCCCTCTTCTTCGTTTTTCTATAAATTGAAGGTGAGTCCAAGCAATAAACTCTTTTGTTCTTTCATTTATCCACTTAAGAAGTACAATATTTAGCACAATGGAAGCTTGATTGATCAATGGTCATAAATAGCATATGGTGTCTGGTAAAAGAACAAAATATATTTCTACCTTACCAGTACTTTTTGTCCAGTCCTTCTATAGACATAGTTGAGCAGAAGAGAGAGCTTTGCTTCTTATTCCTAGAGTATATAAGACAGCATGGAGTTGCCTCTCTGAAGGCTTTTCATAAGAAAGGGCTGGTCTAGCTGTCCACTTACTATGAAGACGACTGTACCTAGGTCTCTAACAGTACTATGCAATTATTGAGACAATCCGGAGAGGTACTGTGCGAAGAAATGCAGAATTTTCATCTACATGGCTGTCCACCTGACACTCTTAATACATTGCATGGTGGCATATGATACCGTCGTCTTCAATAAAAACTTCATTTTACAACTAGCTTATGCGGCCTCCTTGAGACAAGTGGCATCACAGGACATAGTTTGACATGAGAGAATCATGAGCAGCAGAAGAACATGCGAAGCAAGAGGAGCCTTGGTAAGGAATATCCTTCAGCACAAGCATCTAAACCTAGATAAGCACTTTCAGGCTAAGATCCTGTGTTGATGCAGTCCTGTTCATTGTTGGACTAGAAGGAAATGGAAGTAGAGAGAAAGGACAGGGCAGAAAAAGAGGCAGTGGTTAGCTGTTTCATCGCAGAGAATCCTTGTAGACCTGACATGAAAAGACACAGTATCTGGAATGCTGCAGAAAGGTAGATGAGCTTTGTTCAAGCTGGAGAATTCCCTCTATTGCACAAGCTATGCAAATGTAATTGTAGGCTAGAAAGTGCAGTGACTCATAGGTGAAGTGGATGTGAGAATATCTGGGTTAAAGAGAGTTTGTACTGAGAAGACCATGTGTAGGACCTCAGAAGTTCCCAGAGAAGGGGAAGTGAAAGGAGTTAATGAAAACTCATTACAAAGAGTCATCCTGTCACAGACTGCTTCCTTGAAGGGGCAAGCAAAGAGCTCCTGAAGCTGTTCAAACCTGCTGGTGTTTCAAAACACTCACATATCCAGATCAGTCAAAGATTTGGGGGTGGGGATGAGGAGCCGAGAAAAGAAAACAGATGAAGCCCAAACCTCAGAAAACCTGCTTTTTTGGCAGTAGATGGTACAGGTCACTGAACCAGAAATCAGAGATACTAATGTATATTATGAAGGCACATGCTGGACCTGAACCAGCACCCCCAGGTGATGGACTCCAGCTGTCGTAATGACGTGCAGAGGAAAGAAGAGAGTGGCATTGCCCTATGGTGTTTCACCTCCTGCAGCTTTCACTAATCAGATGACCCTGATGACATGTGCAGCAAGAATCACAGCAATAAACCACAGGATTTCCACCTTTTCTCAGCTGGATAGGCAAATGACAGATGAGGGGTGAACAGATGGCAATCAATAGAGATGATTCAAGGCCAAGCTAACTTAAGATTTCCATATTTCTGTAGGGGAGGTGGACTAATGGTGCAATAGACAGGAGAATTAAGAGACGAGGGCTCTGTAAACCCCGGCCCATTCCTGACAGATCTGCACTTCATGACAAGTGGAAATACTCGCCTGCATGACCAGATGCAAAGGGAAAATGCTGCCTCCAAACCACCTCACTTTTGACTTTCTGCACCACCTGCCATGGCTTTGACTTCGAGTGCCACCTCACACTTCTGAGGCATTTGGCCACCACCCTGCAGTTGTACATCGGGTCCCCTCTGAGGTCAGGCTGCTTCATTGCTCCACTGAGTGCCCTGAGGTTCCTCAGAAGAAAAGGCACTGCACAAGGTGTGGCACATCACTCGCATCATGCCCTGTGCCAGTTACCACACGGTATTAGTTATCACTCTTTTGGTTACACAGAAGTTGAGCAGGGTTCTCTGAGGGGAAAAGGCTTTCCACTGGTTAGAGCAGTCAGTCCCCATGGCTGCTTTAGAAACCTTCCCCTCAGACAGCAAAGACCATCCAACCTTTCCTGATTAAGAAACCCGCTTGAAATTAGCAATAAATCAAACCCACTCTTCTCAGTCAAGACATCTGTTGATAACCATGTCGAGTGCAGCAGCGTTAAAGAAAACCAGGACATGCACCACAGATGGCTGCAGCCAAGGTGGAGACCAAGACTCAGTAGCTGCTAAACCCTGGATTCTCCTGAGCTAACAGGCTTAGCAGTTTGCAAGCCCCCGAGAATTAACTGAGCAGCTTGGCATCTTGGCTTGCACATTGCAGAGCAGCAAAGTTTGGAACATGTAATTCTCTTTAGTTTCTCTATAGATCAGCTATCAGAAATTACTACGTATAAAGATTTCCCTCTACAGGTGGTTAGAGCTTGTAACAGCCTCTCACTTTCCCGCATCACTTTAATTAGTATTTTGTCTCATAATTTACTTTCTTATTGTTTTGCGTATTCCACCCCTCCACCCCCCCACCCCCCCACCCCCCCGGGCTTTCAATCAATTCCCAGTGGTAGCAAATTCTCTATGCAAGAAATGTCAACTCCCTTCCATCCTCCTTAAGCTTTAACGCTGCTGACTTTGACTGTTTGCAATTAAAATTTAATTTGCAAGCTCATTACCCGAGTGAGTCGATGCCTTCCTTCTCCCCCCACCCCAAAATGTGACAAAGTGAAAGTTGCAGCCTCTGCAAAAAGTGTGTGTGGGGTCTTAAGTACATAGCTCCCTGGCTGCAGTTTGAGCTTGCAAACTAGCATGCTTTCCTGCAGGAACATCAAATACACAGGACACACGACACGACAGCCTAGAGAACTCTTTGCAAGGAGGGGAATGCAATGTTGTCCAGTCTTTTCAAAGGCAAGCAGCAGAACGAAACAGAAAAGTCTGCTTCTTCGAAAAGCATCTAACAACTGAAATCAGAAAACTTTGCAAAAAGCAAAAGCAAAACACCTGCACACACACACACACACGCGTGCACACACACAGAGAAACCTACCTTGCAAAATCTTCTTCACTTATTTTTGTATGCAAAGAAAAAAAAAACACCAAACCAAAACAATTCCCAAACGAAACAAAAATAAATGATTCCCTCCCCTCCAAAACGCTTTTCTCTCTTCCCCACGCCTTAGCTGGATTTCTAGGGAATTTGGGGACGGCTGGGAAGAGCCGAGGGTGGAGGGGCTATATAAATAAACTAGAGCGTTTTTAGCTGTGTATCGCGAAAGGCTGTGGGTTTCGCGTAATGTGTGCCTGCACTCTTCCAGGAGAAAGGCAGGAAAAAAAAAGGGGGGGGGGGGGAAAGCGGGGGGGGGGGGAAGGGAAAAAAAAAAGGGAAGGAAAAAAATGGAAAGAGAGAAAAAAAAAAAAAAAGCCAGTTCGTGTTCAGAGCCTGACTTGGAGATAGGGAGAAGCAGCCCCCCCCCCCCGCTCCCCCGCTCGCCCCCCCGCCCTGCCGCCCACGCACCACCCCCGCACGGCCGAGCCGGCACCTCCGGAGTGACTGCGCGGGGCGGACCCGCGCCCCCGCCGCTATTTATAGCCCGGCCGCGCGGGCACATGCGTGTCCCTGCCTGCCTCCGTGTGCGTGCACCGCCACGGGAGCGCTGCCGCGGGCAGGTAGCGAGGGTGGGTTTTGTTTTCACTGCACTGCCTCTCGTCACGTTGTTTTGGGTGTTGTGGTTTGGGTTTTTTTTTTGGTGTGGTGTGGTTTTTTTGGTTTTTTTTTTTTTTTTTCCGGGGGGTGGGGGGTTGCTTTTGCAAACAGCCCCCGGGTGCGGGGCGGCGGGGGTGCGTGTGCGGGAGCCGTGGCGGTGGAGCGGGCTCCCAGCCCTTGGCTCCCGGTAGCACAGCCAGTTCCTCCAGTGTGTGCTATTGACCTGCATTGACGTCATTGCGTCATTAGGTCTCCCTTAGAAACACTGACTTTCAAAAATAGTATCAAATTAATTCAACTGGCAGAGAGAAGCCACTAGCTGGAATGAGCCATAAAACTCCAGAATCTTCAGCCTGGCTTTGCTGTGCTGCCCCATCCCCTCCCCGCCCCCCCCCCCCCCCCCCAAAGCCAAGCAGGCAGAAATCAGATTGTATGGAAAATACCACCGATGGAACAAAAAAAGAGAGAAAGAAAGAGGGGGGTGTGGAGGGAGAGAAAGACCAAATTAGATTGCAAACCCTAGACCAGCCTCTCTCCCTCTTTCCTTTCTCTCTCCCTCTCCCCTCCTTTCCCTTTTCTGATCTAAAAATATCCCCCTTGCTTGAGCTGACTGCGGTATCTTTTGTGTTGCATCTTTCTGTTTTTAGCTTTTGCATGAGCCATTGAAGGGTGGCCCGCAAGAGATCAGAAGCACAAGATATTGATCTATCGATACCCTCCGGGGCCAAGAATTAATTTTAAATGAAAAGAGATGCACCTTGATTTTGGTGGTGGGGGGGTGGGCAGATGACAGGGGTTATTTTAGGATACCATTCACATTCTATGAAGCCACAGCTTCCACTTTCTCCCTCTAGATTCATTTTAAAAATATCCTTCCTTCCTCACCCCACCTCTCTCACGTGGACCTGTGGGCAAGCACATGTCACCCCCATTCATACAAACACAATGCAACGGAGCAGCGGTAATTTGCAGAGATGGTACATTCACAAACAGCAACCCAGTCCCTTTAATGCAGGTTGATTTCACAGAAAGGACACTGCACCCCAGAGGAATTTGATTAGACTGGTGATTTAAATTTGCAAGCTGCTTATTGGGTTCTTTATTGTCTTCACCCTAACTTAGAAAAACTGATTTAATCTCTTTTTTTATTTCTTTAAAAAGAAACAGGAGAAAAATTCCATTTACACTGTAGATGGAAGACCTAAATCTTGGAACCAGTGGTAAAGGACAGTAAAAAACATCAATGGTGATCAGCTTCCCAGTGCCTGGCATCAGAGCCTTTAGCAGGCACACACCCAGGGTAAGATACAGCTGTATCTCTCCATGACCTATGCTATGCAGAGCTACGCATATGTGCCATACAGCAGATCTAATCCTGCAACATTCACAATTCAAGGGAGTGGTTTTTGGTTGTTTTTTTTTGGTTTGGTTTTTTTTTTCCCCCATCGGTGAAACTATTCAGGAACAGAGGCACTGTGCTAGACAGTAATAATTTGCAAGATCAGGCCATAAATAGGGCTCTCGCCCTGCAAACATTTATTCACGTGCCAAGTGTTAAGACTGTGACTAATCTAATTTGAAATCAAGGGGATTACTCATAGTAGTAACATTAAACTCATGCATGTTTGCAGGATCAGGGCCTAAATGATTAATCACCACTGCAGCTAGGCACTATTGGGTAGACCATTTATTACTTACAATACTTCAGTGCTGTATGTGCTCAGATCCATCCGAGAGAGTGTGCGTTGCTCTGCTGTAGTGAAGAATGAGCATCATATTCTGTTTAATGAGGAAGTATGCAACACACCTTGATAGTGGTATGCTTGATCTTATTTTTGTGATGCTGATGAGACTCCCAGTGGCCCTGGCTAATGCTGCTTTGGGCAAATCTGGAGTCATTTGAACAAAAAGTTGTGGATGTGCAGCCTGCCTAAGATGGGCATCTCACGTGTCACTTTTTTTCCTGTAATGGCTACACACGTAGTATGGCTGCAACTGTATCTGCAGACTGCCAATTACTCCAAGTTTAGCATCCCTGTGTGCAGAGGCTGCACCCCTAGTTCTGAGGGGAAAATCACGGGGAAAATGAAAGCATGGCCGTTATATAAATCATTCATTCATGCATCCATCCATCTTTGTATTACTGTTGATATTATTTTGCAAAAGATGGTTTGGTCCTGTTCAGAGCAATCTACTCTTTGGTACTCATTTCTGCTGGCACTGAGCACCCAGTGGTAACACTACTGCAAAAGTGACTGACCTTTGAGCCTGAGTCCCCACATCAGCTCATGACAAACTACTGAGTCAAAGAAAGTGAAGCACACGTGGGCAGTAAGGCACGTGCTGAGACAAGAAAGTTTCCAGGCAGCTTGCTGGTAAAATAACTTCAGTGATTCCAGGTGACATGGGACATTGGCTAAACATGAGCTGCACCCGTGCACTGCGCAGGTGAATTCTTCTTTTGACAGCTTTTGGGACCAGAGTGATGTACACATTTCTTGTGTTTTACAAGGGCACCTCTTGTCCAAACTCCACTATCTCTGGTTTAAAAACAACATTTGCGAGTTCTCTAAAATAAACAGTCCAATGTTGTTTTAGAAACATAAATCGTCAGGAAAAATCAGTAACGACTAACTGAGGGAAGATAGAAGATAGTTAAGAAAAACAGGATTAGGTTACCTGGAGCAAGGAAAGTGAATGCAGTCAAAGAAAAAGGAGCAACTTGGTCATCTGCCTCAGTAAGTCACTGATATAAAAATCTTTTAGCACAACCTGTTCTGGAGTTTCTAATTTTTTTATGTTTTGGGGATGGTGGTGGTGAACAGAGGGAAGGCTCTGGGGCATATGCACTGACTGAACAGGGGGCAAGGTGGGTTGGCTGGATGCGGAAAGCAGGGTCTGAAGGAAAGCACAGGAAGGAGAGGATAGGGCTCTGGAGAGGCAAAAGTGATAAGAGGGAGGGGGTTAAAAGGCGGCAGGAAGCAAAGACAAGGGAGTAGAGCTGGGACCCTAGCCCAGAAGTGTGATGAGAGGTCTGGTGGACAGTGAAGGCCAGGTAGGTAGTGAAGAAAGCAAGGCAGAAACTCTCTCCCTTCCTGCCACGTAAGCAGAATATATCAGGGGGGAATCTGCAGTCGTCTTCCTGCCCTTCCGCTGGGCACTGAGCCCTGAGCCCGTCTCTGGCCAGAGCCACTCAGAGGTGTTCAGACAGTGTTTTCCTTCATGCAGCATTTTTGTTTGACCAAGAATGAATCCCTCAGTGTCCAGCTTTGTCAAGCCCCTTCCCAATGTATCAGGAGCAGACCTGGAGCAGACCTTGGCTTCTGTTCCCTGTCCTGCCACCCTGCCCCTGGTACAGCCACCCCTTGCAGCACTGCCATACTCCTGCTTGCCCACAGGTCTCTCAAATTACCTCCAAGTGTGGGGTGGGAAGAAGAAGGGTAAAGCTGGGATGGATGCGTGGGAGGAAAAGAGGGAGAAGAGCTGCAAAGGGTGTATGCATGGAGAGGAAGAGGAGGTGTCAGAAGACATGGAGGTAGAAAGTATGGGTGTAATGGAGGGGATTTCAGAGGAGCTGGAGCACCATAGGGGAGTGAAAAGAGCCAGAAGGAATATGGTAGATGAAAGCAGTGAAGAGGAGTGGCAGAAGCTGAGCAGTTTGGCTTCACAAACTTCACAACCGACATCTGTACCTCACAGGGCTTTGGAGTGCTTTGTTTCAGGTCTCCTGCTCATCATACACGCTCCCTTCATGCTTGTTCTCTCCAGCTTTCAAAGGGTGCTCAGTGACTCCAGGCTACTGCCCAGTCCTTCCCCAGCTCCTCTCCAGGGCTCCAAGCTGGTATCTGCAAACACAGGATGGTGAAGGAAAGAGAAGCAGTGTGCGACACAGTGAACCAAACACAGTGTGGGGATCTGGGCTTTGGACATATAGACAAGGTTGCATCTTGGTGGGTAGAGGGTGGTGATGTGTGAACTGAAGAAGACTGGATGTTCCAAAACCCTGCTTAGAGGGAATTAAATTTCATTTATTTCCTTTCAGGAAGCAGAGAAGCAGAGAGTGGCTGAAAACAAGCATGGAAACCCTGGAGATGTGGAATTGTGTCACACATGCTGTTTGTAATGTGGCTTCAGCTCGGCCCTCTGGGTTCTGTGCCGCAGCAGGGCCCTCACCTACCATGGCAGATGCACTGGAGACAAGCACAGAGGACTCCTTGCCGAAGTCTGACATCTCCCTTTCTGTGGCAAAATGGGTAGGTCACACAGGGCAAACAGGCATAAGCTAGGCTGGCCTGCCTTCAAGTGATGAACTTACACACATCACACTGAAAGTTATCTTGACTTTACCCTTTCTACACAGATTCCTTCTGGGAGATAGCCTTGCTTACCTCTTCCAACAACCAGGAGGTCACACTGATGTACACCACCAGGCTATGGACAATTCCTACAGCAAGAGATTACTATGGGCACATGGGCCAAACCTCTGTCAGCAAACCAAATAACCTGCACTCCATCTCTCAACACAGACCTTGCACTGTATCATGATATCAGCTTCTCCAAGCTGCTCCAACAGGTAATCGATACAGCTACAGTCAACACAGTTAATACACTCAGAATAGATGCAGATAAATGCTGGATTTCCAATTTGTTGTCTGTGATTCTAATAATAGCACACCGAAAGAGAGCGTCTCAGGTCTATTTATTAGGCTCCTCAATTTTTGCTGTGCCATTCCCAGGAGCTAATGCCAGCAGGACACAGTTAAGACAGTGTTGGGGGGGAATATTTCTTTTAGCTTTTCGTTGCTGACTTCTCAGACATTGCAGTCTTGTGAATATCAGAGTTTTCTAGAAGAGCAGGGAGACACCACACTACCTGTGCAGCAACAAATATTCCGAGCACTAAATAATGGTGAAAGAAGGCAGTTCAGTACACAGAGTGCTGTATGGTCAAGTAAAGGAGAGCAGCATGTAGACAAGGAGGTTACAGCCTAAATGAGGAACCATACAAAGAAGAGCAATTAGAAAAGGGGAGGGAGGGTGGACAAGGTATGTTACCAGATTTAACTGTAGGTGGGACAAACATCTAACTATTTTCAGCTTTTTAATCAAATTGGCATCCTGTGTTTGAAGACTGCTAGGAATTACTGTGGAAGGTTCAGTCCTGGAAGAAGAAGCAGGAGATTTGCAGTCTGGATAGGCTGCACGGCACACGGGTTTAGGGGTATTAGAGGCTATCTATGATACACAGGTATCAGAGCACACAAGCTCTCTGTGTCTAGCCTAGTCTAGTCTAGAAGGAAGATGTCTTTTTTTTCCTATGAGAGGGAGGGCTACCCTCACAACTTGGAAATCCAAAGGGAAATTTCTGGTCTGCACAGAGTGCAAGGAGCCTGAGGGATGGGGTATTTATCTGGAATTTAACAAAAGCAAAATCATGATCAGCTATGGCACTACCAAAGCCCTGGAAAACTGGTAACATGGTGAAAGGCATCCATCTGGCATGCTACCTAACCAAACATGTCCCAAGGTGAGCTGGACTTCCCAAAGTTTTGCCTGTGCCACACGTAAAGTGTTGAATGGCATGATGTCGCTGTCAGCATCATGAAATAGTCACAGAGTTTCTGACAGGACACCCCTACACAGCAGCCTTGGATAGGGTGTTCCAGGCTTTAGCATACATACTTCAGGCTGGGTGTGTTTCTGCTTACCTCCCCAACAATTTTATCATTAGTGCACATCACTGTTGTGTCAGAGTGTCATTCAGCACAGAAAGCCCTTTGCAGGTTTGTTTCTCCACGGCATTGTAGCTAAAAGTCTCAGAGACACCATTTTGGGAAAACTTATTCAAGAGCTAAATTTGTTTCATAGCACAGGTAAACCCATCCTGCTTCCCCACTTGCCTTTTGTATAAAACCTCACAGCACCCATGTCCTGCTCGTACCTGTGCAGAGGGAGAGATGGTGCAGGGGGCAAAGCTGTCTTCTGACCTGCATGACCGGGGTTTTCTGTCTTATTAAAAAGTGAGATGAAAGGGCTTGAAGGCTGAATCACTGAAGCTGGATAGCGGTGGCTGTAGGCCTGGTCCTCCCCAGCACGGTTACTGGAGGAGGTGCTCCCTGTGACACTGGCTTGTCACCACAGAGCAACCCAGCATCTCCCCTCTGCACACTGTGGGTACAGCGCTAACACTTACTCTTCCTGCCCGGCTTTCTTCCTCTCCCTCGCCATCAAAGAGAGGAAGGGGAGGCAGGAATCATTCGGAGAGTGGGGTCAGACTCGCCCTCTGCAGCCCTGCCCGTTATTTCGGTGCAGAGTGTAACAACTGGTGGAAGAGCCCTTGGCTGTGAACGCATTGCCCTGGCAGCTGGAGGGGAAGGGTTGCTGCAGAGGGGATGGGCTTCCTGGGCAGGCAGAAATGAGGGTTGTTTACCCATACCTGATATTGCTTAGGACCATCCTGACCACTCCTCTTTGCCAAATTTGTCCTTAGCTGAACTCCACTGCAGTCGCTGGAGTTACAGGTGGTGAACTGCATATTTTGACTCGTACCCTGTGAAGTTATAAACTGACTCTCAGCATATCTGGCTCCATTTTGGATTTAGAAGATAGGATTCTAAAAAAACAGTAAACCAACTATTTACTGTAAGAAGCCCAGCCAGAAAAGCTCATCTTATATTTTCTTTTATTCATTGCCCTGGGAAATCTGTTTGAAAGCAAGACTTTGCAGTGGTCATTAGCAGCTCCTATTTTTGTAATTCATCAGAGCACTAGCAGGCACCTGAAGAGACCATAGCAGAGTGGGGCTAAAGCCTCCTCAGGGGTCCAGGCTCTCTGTTCAGTGCTCATCCTCCTTCTCTTCTCTCTATTCTGGCTGCCTTTTGGTGCAACCCCCCCAAGCCCAGACACAGTGCTGTAGGGCAGGAAGAGACAGCAGAAGCTGGGGAACTTACCACAGCGAGGATGGATTCAGTCATACTGGGCTAGGAGATGGAGGGGGGTGTCGAGTTTGCTTAGAAATAAATATTCTGTGTGTAAATATTCTTCTCAGCCATTAGTCTCCTCTCTTGTCTCGCCTAGCAGAGGAATTAAAAATGTTTGGCAGCTGAGCACGCTTGCTACAAAACCTTAAAAAAACCCCAACAAAGCATCCCCCAGAGCCAGCTAAGGCTTGAGCCTGTGACTAACATCCTCCCGGCTTTGGTGTTGCCTCTGTCACTACTTTCAGTGGAGTTTGGGAGCAGGATTAGGCTCTCTGGCTCTCCCCCCACCACCGCTCCCTCCTGAGCCGCAGAGAGGCCACAGGTGCATTTTAGGCCCCCACCGCTCCTCCACGCCTCGTTTCTCTGTGCACAAGCCTTACGGCCAAGCTCCCCCGTCACTCCCCATCTACCAGCAGTATTAACTTATGCACACACCATTCACCAATTGTTCAGCATTTTTGTCAATGAAGGCGCATTTTATGAATCAGAAGAGCACATGCCCCCTTGCGGCTTGCCTTGGCTCCCTGCTCCGTGCCGCCAGCCCCCCGCACCCCGCCGGGGGGCACTGGCAAGGACAGCCTTCCCCCAAACCTGCACATGGATTAAAAATAGCCTGCGGCACCCGAAGAGATGGCTGGAGTATTTGAATGAGGAACTGAAAGGAGAGCATGCTAGGAAAAAAAAAAAAGAAAAAAAAAAAAAAAGGCAGTTGCTTGAGGAATAAAGGGATTTTTATTTCTACAGGCTTTTAAGAAGGGTTTAGCTAGTTGAATCAAACTGAAAAGCCAGGCAGCTGCACGTATGCAGAATGCAGTCCCCTGTTCATCCATGGAGCAGGTACAGCACAGCAAATGGCTTCTGCCTGACCTATATGGCTCAGACACCTGCTAGACAGCATGGATGGAGCTGATTCTTCACAGCTTTTCCTCTCCTCACCCCTTCCAGTCCTTACCAAGGGATTTTCCAGGGTCAGCTACAGTAGCATTTAATTAGGAGAACCAGTTTTTACTGAGAACCAAAATGAACCCCATGACCTAATCCACAGAGGGACTCCTGAGGCGACCTGGGTACAACACCGTGATTTGGGAAATACAAGACCAGAGCATACGCACCAGAGGAGAAAAGGCAAGACCAACAGTGCAGAACCTGCTCGTGGACCTCATTTACAATTAGGCTCACATTCTGATGTTATTTGTGGCAAAACCCAAGGAGACAGAAGCCAGAACAAACCTCCCAAAGCCCCAGCATCACAGGTTGTGGGACTGTTATCTCCAGGATTGTGGCTGGGGTTAGGAAGTGGGAATGCTGGGGCTCCAATCCCAGCTATCACATAACTCCTTTCCTCGGCAAGTCTCTGTAAAAGGAGTAGTTAGTTCTCCACCTCCTGGGGGCTATGTGGCTGAATTATTGATGGTAGAAGGTGAAAAGCAATAAACAAGAAATCAACCAAATTGCTAGCATGAGGGAAGAACAGGTATTAATGTAATTACAAAAAATAAAATCTTTGTTCCTGCAAATGTGGGAAGGAGTGCAGTCTCATGGTTACCGGAGACAGGGAAAAACAGGACTCCCAGGGCTGCAACACTGGTGTGTGTGCATGGCAGCCTGTTAGGCTTGGACTGAACTCTCAGACTGGTTTGGTCTTTACTTGCAGTTGCACGTTCTTTTGTCAGGGATTTCCTCATTACTTTTGGGGGAGCATCTAGCACTGTGGGGTCCATGGGCAATACTGGGAAGAGCTAGGATGCTAAACATAAAATACACACACTCTTGTGGATGTGCGTATTTGTGACCCCTTCCAGCGTAAATATCTGTCTACATCATTAAAAACATTTTGGGGTTGGTATCTTACCTGTGTGTCAGTGCACAAGGACCTCAGTCATGATTAGGGCCTCAGAAAACGAACATAATAAGAGTTTAAAAATACATATGGTAGTGGGTGTCATGAGTGACCTTTGTTTCTTCTGCCTTAGACAGAAAGCCTTGTTTTTCAGTAAGCCGGTCTTATATAGCCTGTGGGATTTTTTTACTTCACGTGGCTGTCAGTTTAAAAATACTCAGGTGGAATATTTAACTTGAATGCTTTCCACCTTCTCCTCTCGCTCTTTGCATGAACTGACACAGGTTTCTTCTCCTGAGTGAACAGTGTCTCTAATAAAAAATATGGCAGCTAAATCTGGTATTGCTGTGTATTCTCCTTCACAGGTCTTGGTTCAAAATATTCAGTCTTGCAGAGAAAGCCCCTTCACACGCAGGGAGGTGTGGAGCAGCCAGTAAACTAGATCATCTCTCTTTCCTTGTCAGGAATGCAGAAGAAGAAAGCAGCTTGCTAAATGTCTTTCTTGGGACCAGGGGCCAGCTTTGGTGGCTCCCAAAAAGAGAAGGGGAGTCAGTCAGCACTTGGAGAAAAAATTGCAACCGCCACCTGTTCACAGGAGAAAATTACCAGGACTGCAACCCGAGTTTCTCCTCTGTGCTTTTCAAAGGTACAACACACAAGATGCTGTCTGGGAGAAGGCAAAGATGCTTGCTGAAGGATTCGGAGCTCATGTTAGAGATGTCAGGAGGGTTGCTCCAGTTAGCAAAAGCATCCTAAGGATCCAATGTAGCCCAAAATATCTTTGGTGCTTCGTGCTACAGAGAGATGAACTCTAGTAAGTCCCTTGTCTCATGCTCACTAAATTAATGAAGAAATTAATGCAAAGATGCTTCTGCTGAGATACAGTTCTTCCCTGATGTTGCCGGTACCCTGTCTCACTTCCCAACAAAAATGGGGGTGTAGGAGAGAGGTCTAGGGATTTTTCACTCTGTTGCTCAGAATGCAGTAACACGCCACTTCGAAGGAATGAACGTCTTTTCACTTGGATTTCCTGCTGTTCAAGCTTGAGTCTCCATCACACTGACCTGCTGCAACAGGAGCTGGGGGGGCTCAAGGCTAACCCCAAAGGGTGCTGGCAGTCCCCACCAGCACCACTTCCCATCACCATCACCAGCACCATCAGCTGGGAGGAGGCCTAGCCCCACTGCTGCTGGCCACCACCACTCCCAAGTGCAGTTCAGAGGGCTGCTCATTCTTGCTCACCACATGCACTCCGGTGTGGACCAGAGACTTGGTCCCCTCTTTGGTTCACCTGGGATAGCCCAGCTGAGAGTCCATGCCCACTCATGCTGGGGCAAAGGTGCTCTGAAGAGGAAATTTGCTTTCCCCTGCCCATGTCCCTGGCGCTCCAGGTAACGTCAGAGGGGGAGAAGCTCTCCAGGTCTTTGCATCTGTGCAGCCTTAAACAGGGGGTGGGAGGATGCTGGCTGGTGACAGTTTGCAGAGCTCTTTGTAGTGACATTATTTCTGCATGATAGAAATGATGAATCCAGGTAGTTCATTCATTTTGCATCCAGCATTAGGACAGTGGATGGTAAGAAAGCACCATATAAACTGGGCCAAGGTACAAGTATGGAGGATAACACTGCGCTACCCACTACCCTGGTGTAAACCCCAGCAGGGCTGGAGCAGACATGTTGCCACAGCTACACCAGCCCACCAACAGCCGGAGCTGTATTTCAGATTTTTCCTCCCTTCCTTTTCAGCTCCTTGTCACAGCGGGGATGTGACTGTCAGTCAGGTAGGGCACGCAGCCTGTCATGCCATGGGAAAGGGGGCAGCAGGGGCGGCCAACGCCAGGGCCAGCGCTGGGGAAGTGGGCTGCAGCAAGGGGGGGCTGCGGTGGGTAGCACTTACTACCTCACTGCTGGATAACCACATTTACCTGGGGGTCTCTAGGGTTTGTAACAGGGTTGTTGGGAGCTTGTTCACCCCCAGCATGTAGGGCTTATGTGCCTGTGTTTAAATATAGACTCAAGCTTGTGAAGACCCTGGTTTTAGGGGGGAGGGCAGAGGCTTGGCAGAGGGCAGCTCACTCTGCCCCAGCCCCGTGGTGCCGCAGGGATGTGGAGGGCAGAGTGCCGCTGGTGTGCCCCTGGGGCTGCTGGGGAAGGGAGGGATGCTCGCTGGCATCACGCTGGGTTTGTGTGCGGGGCCACATGGAGCCGCTCCTGTGAAGTGGGGTGTGGGGGGGTGGGGGCATGAAGAGGTGGGGGGGCTGCTGGGGAGGCCTCCCCCACTCCCCCAGGCTCCAGCCACTTGGAGAGAGTGTGGGGGTGGGGTGGGGGGGGTGGTGTGTTACAGCTAAACTGTGCTGAGTCCCTTTAAAAATCTGCAGTTTGGTGTCTTACTGGGTTTTATTTCTCTCTCCTGTTCTCTCTCGCCCTGGAGTTCTGTAGTAGCCCTGAATTAGCATGTCACGTGTATGGCATGTGGAAATGAATCAGGGGCATGTGAGGAGGAGGAGGACGCCTGTGTCTGTGTTTGCATCCAAGGATCTCCTCTCACTCTGTGTTTGCGTAGGTGTCTAGCTCCCTTCTCCCCCCTCCCATCCCTGCCTGCCTCTCTCTCCCTGCCTCCCTCTCATCCCTCCATCTGGCCAGCCCAGCTCTCCCTGCCAGCTCAAGCAATACCTCAAGCAGAAACTGCAGCTTTTTCCCTGCACCCCGTTAGGAAAATAGGGTAGCCCTAGACTCTGGGCACGTACTCAGGGGAGAGCATGCACACACACTCCCAAATGTGAGCTCCCTTTCCCACTTCCCCCACCTTCCCTGCATTTTTGCTCCTTAGTCAGCACCTCAAGCCCTGCAGACTGCACCAAGGGCAAGCTTATTAACGCTAACAAGAAAACACAGCCGCCAGCCGAGCCCCTGAGCCTGCCTGTGTTATCGGCTAGGTTGTCCTCAGCCCCTGTCAGGGAACTGCCACCAGCACACGTCTGCACATAAAGCCAGGCATGAATCCAACCCGCCCACGGGCAGGGAGGGAAATGTCCCCAGTGGGGTGCGGGAAGCAGGCAGGACCCCCAGGGAGAGGGGCCAGGCGTGGCGGGGGAGCGAGGGCTCAGCTCAGTGAGGGCTGAGGGGGCTGGAGAGGAGGCGCTGAGAGCCTCTCAGGGGGTTACTGCACATGTGCCATGGCTCTGCCCCTCTGCTCCAGCCAAGGTCACAGCCCAGCACCCCAAAACAGGGATGATGCTGGAGAAGGGCCAGGGAGCACACCCTGCACCCAGTCCCCTGTGGCAATGGGCCATGCAAGCCCAGAGTCCCCAGTCCCAGTTACAAGTCTTGCTGGACCAGTCAACACCACCACCCACCCCCCCATGGGGCAAACTCCAGTACTGCTTTTTTTTTTCAAACTCTCCCTATAGACAGGGTGAGATGGGACGCTTCTGCATCCCACAAATACACTTCACAAGAGGCAGGTCTCACTCTGACCAACTCTCAAGCACTCCCAGATCTCAGGCAAGGGTTGCCCCAAGATGTCTTCATTCAAAGCCCCCATCCTAACCAGGGAACAGCCGCCTCCCATCTCCCTCCTCGAATCTCTCCCAAACCAAATTCTGATGCTTCCAGCTTCCATCCCCTGCCAAGTGTGTGTCTGAGATGGCTCCCTTTGTGCACCTGCCCTCTGCTCCTCTCCACCTGGCACACCATGCACCCTGTTTCGCATACCTCCTGTGCTCTGCTCCCTGCCCCTCCTTGCCTTCCAGGCTTTCCCCTGCCTGCCTCTCCTTGCCCCGGGGGCCCTGTGCCCTGCCCTGCCCCATGGCCTGCCCTGTTCCGACCCCCCCCGGGGGCTGCTGCTGCTGCTGCTGCTGCTGCTGCTGCTGCTGTGCTGCTGCTGGCAAGGTGCAGCCTAGTGTGGCAGGAGGCTATAAATAGCTCCGTAAGCTCTGCTCTCATTGACACCGTTTGGACAGAGGATGGAAAAATAAACAAAGGAAACTCCATTCGAGCTGGGCTCCAAGTGGCAGCCACATTCCTCATACTAAATAATAACATATATTCCACCAAGGTGTGTGGGTAATATACAGATTGGCATGGGGGGGTGGTGGTGTTAGGGGGGAGGGCAGAAAGAGCGAGTGTGCATGCAGGAATCAAAACAAATTATACACACCCAGTGCATGTCAATATTTTGGTTCCTCTCATTCTGCCCTGTAGTAGTTAAGCACACGCAGATTGCCTATATTTAGAAAAGGGTATATTTTTAAATACTCCGAGATGGAGATTGTTTCCATTAATAATGGTGGAACACACTGAGGAGGCAGACCTGGCGAGGAGCTGTCGAATGTTGCTTTAGTGACATATAGAGGCCTGAGAGATAAAGGACAGGGCAGCAGCAGAACAAATATTTTGAAATCAAGCAGTGATTACCCTGAAGTTTGCAATTGTGTTGCTATTTTTATACAGGGGGCTGTTTGCACTGAGAGATTATTCACAGTTCCCTGGTGCAGAGACTCAGGCAGTGGAAGAAGAATTATATTATTGGGGGTTTATTTTATTTTGTGTTTTTTCCTTCTTTTTTTTAATTGAGGACAGAACATCACACTGCAGCAGAAAGGTTCAGCTCAGAATGGCTGAAAGCAGGGATGGACACACACAAAAGTAGCATTTATTACCCAATTCTGGGATGCTAACTCAGCCTGGCTTAGGAAGGGCAGTGTCTGCATTTTAACAAAATCCTTCACCCTGCCCCCCCACCCCTCCACCCTGTTCTCAAAATAACCTCTCCCAATTTTAGTATTCCTACAGGGATTTTAATAGTGAATTTTCATCTATGGTATGGGAGGAGGTAAGCAACAAAACAAGATCTGCACCATAACATGTGAGGAGATATACATGCCTGGTATTAAGAGACTGCCCAAGAAGCTTAATTTGTGAAAACAAAAGAAAGAGAAGAAAAAGAAAATAATAAAGACAAAAGGAAAAAAAAACCTTTACACTTAATTCACAGTTGGGTAAATGAAAGTTGGG
Source organism: Falco biarmicus (assembly GCF_023638135.1). Taxonomy (NCBI): domain Eukaryota; kingdom Metazoa; phylum Chordata; class Aves; order Falconiformes; family Falconidae; genus Falco; species Falco biarmicus. The sequence goes on along the minus strand of NC_079294.1, from coordinate 27,461,571 downwards.
TGACTCACCCAAGGCTATAGGAGGAGTCTGTGGCATCGCCAGGATGCAAAGCCAGCCTTTCCACCTTAGTGCAACACTCTTCGTGTGATCAAGAAGATGCTTCAATTTTTTTTCCCTCTTAGATGTTTCTGCTTAGCTATTTCACAGGCAGGATGGTTTACAGAAGCAGAAATCCCAGTAATTTTCCTATTACTTTCTTGTGAAGGGACACACACCAGTTAGAGCCGCCCTCCCCAGCTAAGGCCCAGTGAGGTGGTGGGAACGCCCCAAGGAGCCTTCAGGGCTCCTCCAAGTTACAGCCCCTCCCCTGCTGGGTCCAGCTGTGCAGGGCTCCCAGGGCTCTGGGCGGTGGATGCTTGTGGTCATGTGGGTACGGGTAGGGCTCCCCGAGGGGGTGTCCCCACGCCTGGTCTCTGCCAAGCCCAGTCAGCTTTATCCCAAAGGTCTCTTGCCCCTGGGGAGGTGAGGGCAGAGGAGGCTCCAGCCTCACTGCTCAGACACCTGGTGTGAGGGGCTTTAGCTCTTCCCCCAGAGGGGTAGAGGGATCTCCTGGTGATGTTGGGGAAATCCACTTCTGAAGGGCCATGACCTGTCCCCTGTCCCCACCTCCTCATCAGGGCTCAGTCCCACTCCCTGGACTCACCAGATGGGGACGGTTCTCTTCCTCTGTGGCCTCCTAGGAGGGAGCTAACTTCACCAGCTATGGCAGTTACTTAATTATCAGATCTGCACATGCAAATACACCCCTACCTCCTGGCAAAACCCAATTAGGCACCAAGTTTTCCCCACACTCGGGCACAGAGAGAACTGACTTGGCCCGACAGGTAGAAAAGCATTGGGAGCAGGTGCTCCTCAGACTTTCTTTTGCTTCTTCCATGGTCTGACTACTTGGTCGAGCTACTTTATCCAGTAGGATAGAGCAGGAGTATCTGGGGAAGCCATGGGGTGAGATTAATGAATGGCTTGTAAATGCTTCTGAATAAATGAAAGTTAGGTGATGGAAGATGCTGAAAAGTTTGGGAATGTGGGAGCTCCCAACTAGATGTTTGCTTAACTTGCCCTGCACACACACGCACCACACCACCAGGAAAGGACAAAGCCCTTCCTCCTCCTCAGCTGGTCTTCACCAACATCAGGGTGAACCTCAAGCTGTTAGCTCTACTTGTGAGTGTCTCGGTGGTTTTCTGATTTGGTTATTTTTCATCTTGGAGTGCTCAACCCACATATTTGAGCCTTTCCCTCACAACTTTCTTACAAACAGATACAGTGAGAGGCAACAGAACTGAGCTGCCTCCTTTCCCTGGAGGAAAAGGGGTGGATGGAGGTGGCCATTTCAGGCTAAGTCTACTACAGTTGCTGAAAAAACTTCCCTTGAAATATATGTGTGGTGTTCTTATCTATCTTCAGCTAAACATTTGAATGAAAAATGAGTCGACAGCCTCATTCCACCCGTGTGATGCACAGGCAGTGCACCCCACATGCACGCTGTAAAGGATTTGGGGGAGAAGCAGCAGAGGGATTCCCATTAAGGAAACCCCACCCACCATCTGCTTTGGTAAGGTGCGGGGGAGGACTCCTCTCCTTCCCAGCACTATGAACAGGAGATCAGTTGCCTCATGGTTGCATAATTCCCTCACTTGTTTGGGAATTCATGCGTTACTCCCATTTAGAGCCACTAAGAAGAGATCCTGTGCTTTGGGGATTGGGGGCTGAGAAACGTGGCTGGAGTGATGTAATTAGGCTTGTGCTCCTACCATCTATCTGGGACCTCATGCAAGTTCTTCCCTCTTCCAGGCTTTCTTCCCCAAGGGAAATGGCTGCTTCACCTGGGGCTGGAGGTGAGGGTGAGTTAGCACATGTGCTGTGAGCTCCCCCAGGATGGGAGCCGCAACACGGGAACTGAATGGAGTTAACCTTTTAGCACAACACGGCTGCGATATCCGCACACTGGTAAAGAACGCTGTAGAGCAGAAGACCAGCTATTTCTGGAAAACTAATCTTGCCCTCACAACCTCCCTCTAAGTCTGCTCCTTTGCAACAGAGGGTGGGATGAGATGGACCCTGGTCTCAATTATGGCAGGATGCTAACTTTTGTGGTTCTAATATATCTGCATCTACACAAGCACAGGTTTGGAAGTACACTAATTTACTACAGGCTCTCTTCCCAAACCTAAAAAGGCTCTTACCTCCTCTTTATGTTTTGGTTGTGATGGCTCATCAAGTTAATGGTGGTGGAAACTGCCCTAAGGGGGTTGTTATGGAGCAGCAGAGCTGGAGGGCACCTGTATTGCTTATTTAATCTACCCTGCTAGCTGCAGCAGAGTCAACCATAACCATCATTACTGACAGATGTCAGTTCAACATTTTTAAAGCCTTCACCACTATTCATTGTACCACAATCTCCACTCCACAGAGGACCTCTCTGTGCTGCAGAAAGCAAGTACATGGGTTCGGCATTGGCCACGCTCACATCCCCAAATGGAGAACATGGATGGGCCTGTGCAAGGTTCGTGGTCACACTACGTAAAAGAGTCTTCATGGCCATGCATTGGACTCTTAATCCAGGCAGGCAGCAACCAGATTCCCCATTATCCCACAAACATTAAGGCAAACGTAGGTTGAACCTGCACTGCAGAGCTGTTAAGAGCTGTGGGCAATATAACTATGAAAGGAAGAGACCTGGAACAGTACCTGTTATCACTTCTTTTGAAAACTCTCTTAGGATCATGAAAATCAAATTAGGGTGTAAAGGCAACGAAGAGAAATACGGCTACGGAAGACAGCTCTGAGGAAGACTTGCAACAGGAGGCTGAGGTGTAGGACGACTCCTACCTGAGCAGCAGGATTTCTATTTGCCTTGATGACAATAAGCCTCTAGCTGACAATGCAGGCTGCTGGTATGCTCTGGTGTATCTACAGGGACAGTGGCACCATGCCAGCTGGGTGTTTTATTCATACTTTGCTACTCTTATAAAGATAGGCTCAAGTGACTCATATGTCACTGGCCGCACACCACACATTTAAACTCATTGTCATGGATTTGATTTCTGGGGGTTATGTTGTCATTGTCTTTCTCCCTCTCCTCTCCCTTTCCCTTCCTTTCCTTTCCCTTTCAATTCCCCTTTCCTTTTTCCTTTTGCTTTTTCCTTTCCTTTTTCCTTTCCATATTAATTCCCTTCCCTCTGCTCTTCTCAATTTAATTATGGCTGTATAATCTGGAGATCTGCAATGCTCTAGCATGAGGTCTCTGGCTATCGAGTTTCCGTGTTCACAATTAGCAAATGGAGACAAGAAGAACAGCACTGGAAGAAAGGATTTTAGCTTAAGATACTTAAGAGGATCTGTGACGCTGTGGTCTCATCACTAACAGTAGAGCCATGGATGAGGAAGGTTTTAAGTTTCAAGCCCAAGCTTCAGGCCACTTAATATGAAAACCAGTCTTTACTGGACTTTCTAGAGGTAGATGAATGTTAAACAATTAGGAGCAGCAAAGGGTTTTTAAGCCTTCTTCTGTAGTGCTCAAGAAATGTTGAACTGTACCAATATCTGCTTGATCTTAGCTGAGAAGTTCTCATTTCTGGTCAAATGCTACTGAACAGTGGCTTTTGAGCAACACATGCCTGAAATTAGTGTTTTTTTCATGTTCTGATTATCAGTTCCTGTTTTCTCCCTCTTTTCTCCCCCATCTCATGCCACATTACCCCCAGAAACTTCTCTCCCAAACTTTGCACTTGCTCCTAGACAGATCCTTGCAGAGGGCAAGGGCCTTAGGTACAGTCAAGAGGAAGACAAGAGGCTTGGAAAAGCCCAGGATGTCACCTAGGGTGCTTCCCCCACACTTCCATACTGCACTGGTGTGTGGAGAGTGCAAACATATTAAACACAAGGTACACCGATTAGCAAGATCAGGCAGAAACTTGCTGGCACACTTTTGAACTCGGTATCGGCCCACCATACTTTTCATACTGTATAACGCCTGAATGTCTCATGCCACATTCCTGCAATGCTAACTAGGCATCTTCAGCCTAGTGTCATCTCATTTTAGGATGAATTCAAAGTATAGATTCAGAATGGTACCATCCCAGAATTAAGAAAAGAAGAGATAGTGTTTTGGGAAAAGATTTCAACAAAGTGATTGGATACAGCTCGTGAAGATTTTCGGTTTCTAGAACAGATGTGTAATCACAAGGAATTCCCTACCATAAATCCTTTCTTCCCAAGAAGTTATTTCCCCTTTTTCTGTTGAGGGAGAAATTTCAATTTCTTTTTTGTAATTTTCTTGAAGCACGGTAGAGTGAAAACTAGCAACTATTATACATTTGACTTTCTCAAGGTAAACATCGTACCTGCTATGACCTACCTGTCTCCAAGGATCTCCCCTCGGTCATGGGAATTTCACCACCATCTCAGATGCTATGGGACCTCTTGCTCTGGTCCTGTGCTGTATCATGGTAACTGGTTATCAGGGAAAGAGAGAGCCAGTGTCTACACATCTCCCATACAGATACCAGGCACCCCAAGGTGCTAGTCATGTCCAGTCAGACCTAAAAGTAAAAAAAGAAAAAAAGAGAGAACTCAAAATTTGCTGACTACTGCGAGAAGGACAAGCTCATTTAGGCAATGCTATACCTTGATTGTCATGGCAATGGAAAAATTCTACACTGTTCCCAATTTTTCTTGCTGCAGCCACAGCTGAGACCTGCTACAGGCTGTATGCCTGCACAGGTGGTCCTGTGGTGAGACACTGAACTGCCCACAGGTGCAGGGGAAAAAAACCAAAATTGAATAGGAGTATGCGGTACATTGGGGAAAACATCAAACCATCTCACTGGGCTTAAACATGGGACAGATGCAGTGACACAGTTCCTGAAGCAAGTCATTCCGGTTTAATTCCCTCCTCAGCAATGATGCTCCATTATAGAAATGAAGGATAATGCAGATAGCCAAAAGTGTGAATCTCCTAGTCGGCTTTCTAAATAGCAGTTTCCTAGAAAGGCAGCAAGGGTCTGGAGGCTTGCAGGCTACAAGTCTCTCTGCCCCAACATGGTACCAAAGATGGCAAGAAGATGGAGGATATTTGGTAACTGCAGTGGTCTGGCACTGCAAGTTTGGGAAAAGGAGGAAACGTGACTTGAAGGTTAAAGTCAAAACTGAGAATCCCACCTCCTAATTTCTGTTCCAGGTACTGCCCCACCTTATAAGGTGGCTTTACACAAGTCCCGCCTGTGGCTCACTGCTGCTCTTTGCATAAGGGGGGTTAACAGCACCAGCTATCTCCTAAATGAAGGTTCCCGAGACTGAATGAAGCAGTGGCTGCAAAGGGCTAGTAGGAACCTTGGTTAAGGGATGAGGGTAGCAAAATATTAACCGGTTGGTAGTAGACACGTAACAGCCTCCCTTCTGTGTATTTACTACAGGAAAGCAAAGAGGAAAATTACTCCGAGAGCTTCTACTTTTCATTTTGCTTTAGACTTCTGCTGCCTATTTCTTGCGTCTGCTTCACAAGCAAAATTTCTTTGGATCTGTCATATAGGCAGAAAAATCCTGGGCCAGGGTTGCGGGGTTATTTTTGGGTGGAGGCAACTGCAGATAGGTGCTAAGCCTATACTTGCTAATCTCCCTATCTAGTTAGATTAAATGCTTTTATAGCACACGAAATGTGCTGCAAAGTAGAAACTAGAAGGCTGGCTTTGTTGGGCAGGAAAGAGTTAATCCCTATGGGGTGCTCATGTACGTCAGAGCAGGTTCCTGTCTGTGCAGTGCTCAGCTAGGATTGAGAGCTTTTGTTCCTTGTTGTTTTTCATGATTTCTTTGCATTTAATAGTGTTTGGAATTTTTTTTACTTAAACACATTTTAAAGAGCATTTCAAGCTGGCAAATGGGGGGCAGACTGAGAACCCTGTAGAATGCAGTCCCCTACGTATCCTAAGATTATAAAGAGCATCATAGACACGGGCAGGACAAGTCCCCACCATGGCCACGGCTTCTGTGCCTTTAGTGCCTGTGCCACACCCTGCAGGGGCAAAATCCCAGCTCCTCTCCCGTCACCTTCCAGGGGCCTGAGCAGGGACTAATGAACGGTGGTGGGACCTGGGGTGGGGATGCTTGTGCCACCTCACCAGCTCTGCCCCTCCAGGTCTCCAAACAAGCAGCTGTCACCGGTCTCAGCGGGACTGGGACCGGTGACCGACGAGAAGCCCCGAAGTGTCGCTCCCAGGTCCCGAGCAAAGCCCGGCCCTGAGCGTGACTCTTCTGTCTGATTTTTGACTGAATTTAAATCAGTTTGGAAGAAAGTGGTATCATTGTTCTCCAAGCATGAATCCAGCCCGGAAGGTTTGAAGCTGACGGAGCCTGAGGTAGCTTCTGCTCTGAATTACAGACGTTTCAGGACACGCGGTGCTGGATGGTGCCTCTGCCTCTCCCAGAGGCCGGGAAGGCAGCAGGGACTCCCTGCAGGGGCTGTCCCCTCGGCTCGGGCAGGCTGCTGTGAGCAGCTGGAGGGCACGCAGAGGTGAGGGACTGAGCAGGGAAAGGAGCTGAGGAGGGTCCATCTGAAAGAAAAGGTCGTGACATATGTGGAGATGAGCCCAGCTGTGACTACGGGTTGGGCCAAAATAACAACCCACAGCGAAAGGCGAGGGAATTGTGCAACGCAGCCCGAAGGGCGGATCGGCGTGAGGCTGCACAAAGGAGCATGTCGGTGGTCTGGGAGGGTCGCCAGGAGAAATCTCCTGACGGGCAGAGCTTTCCCGTGCAGAATCTAGGGCTGGAGTGAGTAACCCCCTCAGAAATAAGATGCTGGACGCCATCTGCCCGGGAGGGGATCTCCAGTAACACTGCGTCGCCTCTGTGTTTCCACCCCCAGCACCCAGGCTCCCGCACTCCCCGCTTAAAAAGCTCCAGTTTTCAGGCGGTGGGGGCTGGGGGAAGGTCCCCCGCAGCCCCCCGGTGCCGTTCACCGGGCGGGGAGGCGGGGGCGAGGCAGGAGGCTTCCCCGCAGCCAGCGCTGGCCCCGGAGCCGGGGGTTCCCAGCCTGGCTGCCGGCCCCTGCCCGTCCCGTCCCGTCCGCCTCATCCCGTCCGGGCGGCGGGGAGCGCCCGGCAGCCCCGCTGCGCTGCCGGAGGGGAGCGGGGAGCGGGGCCGGCCCTCCCCGGCCGCCCGCAGCCCCCCGAGGGCAGCCCGCTCTCGGCTCCCTTCGCGGCCGAGGGGCCGGGCCGGGCGGCCGCAGCGCTGGGCGCCGCAGGGCCGCGGGGGCGAGATGGCGGTGGGGGCCCATAGTTCCGTGCCTCACGCGTGGCGCGGATCGCGGCTGTGGTGACCAGCCTGTCACCGGCTCTGGAGGCTGCGGAGATCTAGGGACTGACGAGACAGATTTCGGGGAAGCCCCCCACACGGGACGGGACGGGACGGCACGGGGGGGAGGAAGCTGAGCGGGGCGGAGGGGCGCACCGACGGCAGCCGTGCTGCCGCGGCGGCGGCGGGCACCTCTGCCCCGGCAGCCCGAGGGACGGGGGTCCCGTCGGCCGGGGGCGGCGCGGCCGGGCCCGGCAGCAGGGGCGCGACGGGGCTCCCGTGCCGTGCCGGGCTGCGCGGCGCTGCCCCGCCCGGGCCGGCTCCCCCGCCGCCGCAAGCTGGGCTCCGGCTGCCACCTGCAGGCCGCGCGGGGCGACGGCGCCTCCCGCCGCCCCCGACCGTGGCCCGGGCTCCCCCCGCCGCGGGGCCGGGCCGAGCTCCGGCGGGAGCGGGAGCGGCGCTTGGCCCGGCCGGCGGGAGGTGCCGGTTCCTACCCCCCGCCCCAGACGCGGGAGCAGACCGGGGCGTCTGGACGCGACGCGACACGACGCCCCCTCCCCAGCACGAAAGGCTCCTGCCCCGGGTGCGCGTTCACCCCGAAGCTGGGGGTACGGGACGGTCGTCGTAACCGTCACCGCGTCGCCCCAGTGGCCGCCGCCAGCGGTGCCCCGGGGGCACGCGTCCCACTGGCTGAGGAACACAGGGGACGGGCAAGAGCTGCCGTGGATCAGCGGCGAGGGGCTCGCTCCGGGCCCCCCGGCTGGGCTGGCCGGGGAGGGCAACGGGTGGGAGGCGGCGGCGCCGCAGCGCGTCGGCACAGCACTGCCGGGGGGAGCCCCGGGGCCGCGGGTGGCAGCCTGCCGGGCAGCGCCAGGACGGGACCCCGGCCGGCAGAGTGGTGTCGGTGGGGGGCAGGGCAGGGGGGCGTGTGGCACGGCCGCAGCTCGGGACACCTGATGCGCCCAGCCCGGCGCGGGGCTGCGGGGCCCTTGCAGCACACAAGCTCCCCAGGGGAGATACGGAGACAGTCATTTGTGGGACATATCCACATGTCCAGTGGGACAGGACAGGTGTACCGGGATGGGACAATTCTTACCTGCGCCCTGTAGGACAGGCCATCACTCCAAGTCCAAATGTGTCCAGAGAGGAGGCAATAATAATTTTGTCCTTGGCCACTTTCTCATCTTTGCTTCAGCTGCCCTTTCATTAACTTAGAGGTGCAGGGAACAAGGCAATGTGTCAGTCCATGCCTTTTCCTGGCATGGAAAAAGGCAGAAGCACAGCAGGGGTGAGGGAGGTGAGGGGAATTGCTCCACAAACCGCTGGTCACACCTCTACCTGCTCCTCAGCCCCTTCAGCTACCAGGTGGGTGACAAGAGCATGGCTGGAGGGGGCTGCAGAAGGGAGCAGACAATGAGGCTGGCTCTTGGCCCCCCAGGTGCTCTTTCCTCTTCTTCCTCCCACTCCTCCCACCTTCCTCCAGCTGCTGGTGCTGCTTTTTCCTCCCACACAGCCGCTCTAAGAGGCTGGAGGAGATAGTAAGGAACAGGGGAAGTACTTAGAGGCTGACAGCTGCCACTGCCTGGTTTCCTTCCAGAGCCCCATCTTCCTTCGACCTTCACAGTCTCCTCCATTTGCCCAGAGCTGGCAGCAGTGCTCGCAGAGGTGGCTGAGCTGCGCAACGTGGATGAAGCAGAGCACAGAGAAATGTGTGTGCCTGCCTGAGAGCTAAAGCTGGTCACCACAGCCCTGAGAAGAAGCCACTTTGCTGTGTGTAAGGGAGGACCCTATGCAGATTAAAAAAAAAAAAAAAGAAAAAAAGAAAGAAAGAAAGAAAGAAAGAAAAAAAAAAGAACGAGTAAAAGTTACAGGTAGACCCCTCCAAACCCAAGCTGTGCCAGCCAGGAGCCGTTTTGCTGTAGCCCTCGGGAATAGCGTGCAGGCAAGGGATGAGACAGCAATCAAGGGTTGCTGGTGGCACTTCGAAGTGAAAGAGTCACAAGGATGAATTCATTTCCATCTTACCCACTGTGCCCTTGTTGTTCACCCTACTAAATAACTTTTTAACTAATACTGTGAATTCATCCACACTTTTCATTCCCCCCTCCAACTTCCTAGTGCCATGCTGACAATATTAGAAAGTCTTGTTCTTCTTGTTCACTAACTTGAAGGGCTGTACGTTGAAAGACAAATCACAGTAACCTGGTAAGCTAGGACATGCTATCCAGACTGAAAGAACTACAACTGCCACTTAGCCACTCAAAAAACCCCAACAAACACCCAAACAAAAAACCCCAAACACACCAAGCTCAGGGCTAAGCCAATAAATAAGAAGATGGAAAGAAAAGAAAAAAGCCCTGTCCCTGGATTCTTGTAGCTAAGGGGCAGGCTGTACTCCTCTGCCTAGCGCTGAGGAAGGTTGGAACTACAGTCGGTGCAGAAGGGGTTTGTCTTGGCTTCTCCTTTGAAGAGTTTCTAAGGAAACTCCAACCCTTTCCCCCCTCCCCCTTTTCCCCCTCACTCCCCCCCCCCCCCTTTTTTTTTCCTCTTGCAGGTCCTCCAGTTGAAGAAAAAAAAAGCATACACTAAAATATGCCCAGTTGTTTGTTCCTCTGATTAAAACGTCTTTGAACCATTTTCAGTTCGTAAGAAACACTCTGGGTTTCTAAAAGCACAAAATATCCTGTTCATGAAAGGGACACAGGGCCCTGTCAGGATACCAGCATCAGTGCTGCACTGACCTGATCTGCTTCTGGGGAAATGCCATCCTGCCTGCCTCAGCTGGAGAGGGCTTCAGTCAGGTTGTAGCCACCCAGTTGTTCCAGAGCTTTTAGTAGTGCTCCTGCTAAGGATGGCTATCATATACAGATGCAAGGCAGGGCGTCACTATGGAAATTTAAAGGCAGGCCCTTGTAAATCTACCATGAGGATAAGAACCCTTGCAGAGCTCTTGCAACCTGATGTGCTGACCAAGCTGCTCCAAATAATTAAAATTGCCCTGTGATGACAGTCAGGGATTAATTAACCAGGGTTTGGTAGATCATTCCATTGACCTCTCAGTTCACTGAAAAAGACCATAAGGCACTACTGTAATCAACAGATAATGCACAGATTACAAAGGTTTTAGTCCCAGTTTTCGTTATGGCAGCCTAATAGTAATAGGACTGGCTCAGTGAATGAATTAGTGATTCATTTTATACCCCGTGGTCACAATTAATCAGTGTTGTTTCTCAGTAGCGCTATACCCACACAGTCGAGTGCTGGTATGCAAAGACATTGGTGTGGTAGGGCAGACAATGCCATCTAGTACAACGGCTTTCAACAAAAGCATTTCTTGCGGCCCCACTGAGCTTGTATGCCCTGATGCCCCATCATCAAACGATCATCAAACAGGTGTCCTCTTTCTGTAACCTGATAAGCTAGGGCACGGCATGTACTTTTTGTTATGTGAATGAGTGCATCCATCCATGCTTAGGGATGGACACACATGCCATCATGCCATCCACTTGCACAGAAAACTCTTCCTCAGATGACCCCACGGGCAGGCATGTCCCTGCGCCACACGACACAGACCTCACTGCACCTGCAAGGCCCTGAGGAAGGGGGCAAGAGTGCGTGGGTCAGACTTGCATCTGGTATATGGGCTGCCACCCTGGTGTTAACACCTTAGTTACCTGAATCACATCAAGACCTTTCTTTTCCAGCAGTATTTGCAATCCAGGTGGAAAAGTCGGAAATAAAGCAGACTGCAGACACTGTATGGTCTCATAAAAAAAATAGAAATTTGCTTTTGAGCAAGTGTTCTACCTTCCCAAACAAGTCAGTAGGCTAAAAGACAAACCAAGTCTAGTCAGGCCTTGATTTACTCAAAAAAGCTAGTCTTAGGTAAGCATGTAATGGTAAAGGTGAGGGAGAACAACTGCTCATGGACTCTTCTAATGCATGAAGTAGGAAGCATCACATGAAAGTAGCAGGTTCCAAACAAAGAGATAGTTCTTCACCAGAAACTAAACAGAGTTCTGGAACTTGCAGCCATAGGTGACTATGAACACTAAAACATCAGAAAACGGACTGGCAAGGTCATGGCAGAAGACACCACAGTATTACATGACCCCGCTGAAAAGGAGGGATGGCAGCGCACCCAGGTGTTGGGGCAGTGTGGTGGAGCGGAGGGCTCTCAGGCACGCTGCCCCAGGTGCCAGGACCTCCCTTGGCACTGGTAGATTTGAGGGTACTCTGGAACCTTCCGTCCCATCATCCAGGGGATGTTTCTGTGCTTATGCTCATCCCTTGGCAACCACACCTATGCTGGATGGGGAGGCTGAGCAGCTCTCACCTCCGAAGACTACAGGGATATAAGCCCATCTGAATGTGCAGAGGACTTCGTGTCAATGGCAGGTGCCCCACTGTCTGCGGTGTCTTTGCAGCATAGGCTCACAGCTTAGGTGTTTTTCTCCTCCTTCTCTGACTTCTCCAGACAGCCAGGCCTTCTTTGTCCTTCTACTCTGTCTCATCCTGCAGTCAAAAACAGTCTCTGATGTTGGAAGCCAACCCTTCGCTTCCTTGCTCTTAACCTGGACCCCTTTCTCTCTCTCCTCTGACAGTCTCACCACTAAAGCCTGCTTTCTTGTCCCTGTTCCCAGAGAACACTGTTTCCCACCTTAGCTCCTCACACAGCAGATGGATAAAAGTGGCTTCCTCCACCCATTTATTTTGTTTAGGTTGCATCTGCCCACAAGTTAGAGTCTTAATGACTTTTAAATATTACATCTTTGCTCCTCAGCAGGCAGATCACAAGACAGTACAGCAAAAGGCACTCATAAGACATAGTGGTAACACACGCTATCATACTGTAATCTGTAACACCTGCAAGCTCAGGGAAATAATTTCTTTTTAAAAAAAACAACAGTAGAATTAGACAATTACAGAGAGAAGATTGGATTTAGATCAAAAGGCAGGATAGTAAAAAATTCAGGTTAGAAAGTTTTCCATTAAATTGTACTAGAATGATGACTGCTTGATCTGGCAGACAGTACTATCTTCTCCCAGAAATGTGGATTGCTTGGATTTATGACCAGCAGTGGTGTTACCATGGAAGGACTGCAGCCAGGTTTGGCTGAGCAGCTGTGTGATCCCTGGCTATGGAACGAGTTCTACAAAGTCTGTAACCACTGGAAGTCTACTGTGGGCTGATGTTTGGGGCTGTACACCCTTCAGTATAGTTTCACCCTATGAAACACCTGGCATGCTGTGGGCACAAATAAAGAAATATAAATAGCAAAACTCTGTTAGACTAAGAATAACCCGATTCTGAAGGACTGAATGTGGAGAGAGCAGCCTGAAACCAGATTAAAGAAAAACCCCTCAATAAATCAAAACACCTGCCTTAAGACAATGCCCCTAGATTATAAATGCCACAAAGCTAACTCACACTCACCTGTATGTGAAACTGTTCCTTCTGTGGCACTGTCACTGCACCTCCTCTGGGACTGTTGAACCCAATTACTATTATTTTTACTCTGGAAGCCAGAAGCAGATCATTAGGTATAAAAGGCTGAAAATACCAACTACTTGCCAAGTTCAAGGGGCTGCTTTTTTAAGCAGTCAGCCTTATCAAAACACTGTTTCTTATCAGTCCTGAGCTTCTCAATACTTAAAAATGAGAAAAGCTTAAAGTACGACAATCCTATCGATTCAGACTTTCACTTTCTTAACATTGTATCTGTGGAATAGAGGTTGTACCACTCTTGTGCAGATTCCCTAAAAATAATAATAAAAATAAATTGCCTTTAAGCTCACTGCCTGTCCTTTCCTGGTAGTCATTTGCTGGACAACCTTCTGCTGGCTTTCACAGATGACCAGCTATCAGACTTCGGCAAGACAACCACAAACTGATAGAAAAGTTTTGTAAGCCTCAATGTTCATAGACCCATTTGCTTTGCTTGAATCAATACTAGCACACTTGAGTACATTCTGCAAATTAAAAGTGGACACCCCCACACCCCCCTCCCCTTCAAAAAAAAGCAATTCCACAAGTGACAATGCTTGCTCTTTGGGGACACTTCCTTGAAAAGTTTATTCGACCCAAACATGGCCAGCTGGTCTTCTAAGAAATGAAGGCAACCTGTGGCACTCCAGAAGGACACCTCTAAGTGATGCCTGAGATGGAAGGACTACCCTGAACCTGCCACACAACATCCAGTAGCTCTGGAGAAGGGAAGGAGCTTGCATTTTTCTGAATGCCACGGGATATTGTTCTAAAACATTTTCACTCTGCCAGTGCTGCTACAGAGACTATTAAACTCTTCCTATTCTCTGCTTCATGGGTTTCCACACGGTTGTTTTCAATTTGTGTTGCTACTACTTGTATTCCCTGGCACTACAACTGTTTCTCATACAAAGACATAAACAGCAAGGATTCCAGCTCCAAAAAACCCCATATGTTCTAAAAAAGACGTCAGATTATGTGTGGGAGGGAGAGGTGCAGTGAGGAGGGGAAATGCCTTGCCTGAAGTCACACAGAAGGACAGCCATAAGGGTAGGAACATCGCTATCCATGAAGCAGGTCCAGACCCAGGAGGTCCCAGATTGCCAGCTGGACACGTTCATGGCAGCTACTGAAAATCGCAGGAAGCAAAAGCATCACAATACTGCAACAGAGCTAACACAGCACCTTTGGCTATATCATACAGTTGTTAGGGAGAGGTAATGGGGTTTTTGCTTGTTTTTAATCTTTTTCCTGTAGGAGGGAAGGAGGGAGGGTTAGAGAGCGGGGAAAGAAGGTTGTAAGCTCCATAAGAAAACTTTTCTGATTAATATTTTTAGTTTGTTATGAAAATTGGCCATCATAGGTGATGCAAAGTGTCCACAGGTAATGGAAATTAAGATCCCAGCCTCCACTGCATTTAAAAAATCTGTTGTTCGAATGTGATGCTATAGTCACATTGGATGCTGACATGGTATTTTGAGGTTTTCTTTTTTGTATGGCATCAGTGCAGCCCTGACCAGTACAACTAAGCCATCAGTGGTGAATCAAAACCACCATGCCATAGAAGTAGCCGATTCTCTTCCTGTAGTTTTTTTGCCCCCCAAAGCCCCTGTACATCAGGAGCACGATGCTATCTGCAAACAAATGGTGTCTTTCTTTTCTCCCATCTATACTTCATTTCCAGGTATGTGCTGAAAACACTGCGAAAAACATTTTTTCTGGAAAGGATTTTGCCATTTGCTTATGGTTATGTCATCCCCAAATTAGACTACTGTGGTGATCTGTTTAGCAGAGCCAATCAGTATGAAATGAGTTACTAAGTCTCATTATCAGAAATCATGCTGAAGTTCAGTTGATCAAAGGTACCTCAACAGTCAATGGAAAGGAACAGGCAGTTCAAACAGGCAATCTGTCACCCTCTACAACAGGGAGGGTGGATCACCCTTGCAAGATACTGATCTTTTCTGTTTACTGAAGACAGAGCCTAGACAACTACCTTAGCTTATTTTAAAATAGCTTACATGAAAGGAGATGAACGTCATCATCCCTAAATAGCTAGCTCATCCTGCAGGGAATCCTACCTTTGCTCCATGAAATTCCCTGGCTTCCCTTCCAACATGCTGCCCAACTTGTCTTCTGTTCATAAGATCAGCATAATTAGTTTTTCTTTGACTAACATTTGAACGCAGCCAAACCTCTCCAACCCACTATTTCCTTGCATTTAGACAGGGGGCTGGAAGACATGGAAATGAGAAAGGAGAGCCTTCCATTTGCCTTCTCCAAGGGCGAGCACCAGTGCTCCCCAGTAGATTCATCAATGGGTCAAACCTTTAAGACACCCACTCTATTGCTAGTGTTACGTTAAGTTTATGCTCTCAAGCGTATCTTCTTGTTTCCCTGCTTTGGTTTATGTACTGCTTATGCAGTACACTTTGAGGAATTACCTAAGATTTCTGAAGATACTGTTAAGAGGGAAACATGGGCTATTTTAAAATTAGCTGTATGGCAAACAGCATACGGTAACAGTAGCCAAGTAGCAAAAGAACAGCTGTACACAGAAATTTTATGAGAGTAAGGCAGTACACATTCCCTTATAGTACTTAACCAAGATTCAGAAAAGAATTACATAAAGTTAGACTACTACAGTTTTCAAGAACATTTTATAAGGCACAAGTTCTCTGGAAATGCAAACAGAGCAAAGAGAGGAATACCCTGCTACCTCCTAGGTGGTGATACTGATTTATAGTATGGTCATGCACACAAACCCCAGGTGTTCCTACCTTTTGTATGATGTCTGTATACAGTGCACCTTGCAGCATTTCTTAATAAAAATTAACTAAATACTGCAGTAAGCAAGATGTAAATTGATACGAGTATTAATGGCTAATTTTAAGTGCCCATCAGTGCTGTCCATGAGCATAATCCTTGGTGATCCAGAAAAGGTCTAATTTAAATCAGTCTTCCGTCAAAGCCAAGGATGGGCATCTGCGCTCCACATATTGCTGCTTCAGGTTCTTAAGGACCACCATTGCTCTTCATTGAAATCTCTGCATCTCCCATCATCAGTGAGACCAATGCAGCAGAAGAGATCAGCATGTGGCAATGACTTGATTTGACCATATGATACACTGGGAAACCAAGTAGTAAGGTGGATCCTCTGTACCAAAAGAAGTTTTTGCACATTACATTCTACAACTAGCACATGAAATGGAAGACTTACCAAATATATTTAAGCGACTCCCAAGTATTCATCAGCCACCATAGAAGTAAAGAAGATCAGTTAACAACACTGGATAAAAGCATGTTGTTTTAGTTCAGGGAAAAGCCTTTGCTCTTTTTTTCTGCCTCAAATGGAACTTCTTTCCATTTACTTGCACCTGCGTTACTGGTTTCCCCTCCCACACCTCCACATGAGAAATGTCTGTAATTCATTATCTCAGTCCATGACCCTAGTGGTGGTGTATCTGACCTTCCTCTTGGTGAAAGAGAAAGTGATCTTCCTCTTGGAGTATATACAGGTACAGCTACACCTGCCTCCAGTCAACAATATCCAGCCTTCAAGTAGGCGTGGGAAGGGAATAAAATTTGAAATGCTGTTGGCTCTGCTGACAAAAATTTAACACATTCACCGATTTTTAATAAAAATCTACCCAACAGTAGCAATTGTTTATACTTCTGTCAGGCTTTCTAGATGAACAAAAGTAACTTGCAAGAAAACAGAGGTAAAATTCACATTAGCACTACTCATTTTCAATTACACATAAAAATAATCGGGGATCCTTTTATGAAGTAAAAAGTTACAGTATTAAAAAAGTTACATTGACATCATAATTTTCACTGTTGCCATACCTGCCCTTGATTTGCATCACTGAAAGAGGGAGAAGATTGAAACAAAAGAGCAAACACTATTAGTTCTTTACAAAATCATTAAGCAGTATGCTTAACACTAAAAGCTGGGGGGTAGGTCCCACGACAGACAGCTGATTTAGTTAACTTTCCCTTATTTCCTTCTGCCACTGAAAAGGAGTCAGGCACAGAGGTGCAGGAGTTTTCCATGGATATGCAGAAAATCACTGTCTGATAAGCAGCATTAAAGGCTTTCCTGCCCCCCAGCTCTGTCTGCTCCTGAGGAAATGTTGCAGACCACCCAGCCCAGGTACTTGCAAACGGCGCTTGACATAAACATAGAGGAGAAGCTGTAATTTGTTCATAAACAACTTATTTTATTTCAAATATGTGCCCTTGTTGATTCAACAATGATGTCTGGAGAATCATGTTCTCCACCAACCTAAGAGACAACTGATTTGGAAATCTTCCACCTGACTTTTTTTGCTGATGATAACTTGACATCGCCACCCTCCTCCTCCTCGGCAGCTGAAAGAATGGCTCAGAGCGAGCATAAACTTGCACCTTATTTCAAAATGGCTAGAAATACAGTGAACAAAGAATTAGTAAATCAACCACTCAGGGAGGCAGAGGGCTGTGAATATACAGACAAATATAAAACATCTTACTGGGATTTTTGCCAATTTTTTCCCTGCAATTAAGATTAGAAACCACTTTGACTTTAGTGTCCTGCTGTTCCCTCCTCCTCATTCCCTCCTCACCCCCCAACAGAAAGAAACAATTTAAAAAATGCTTGATGTTCCTAATGTTTTTTTATACACATTTAAAATCCTGTCCCCCTCCTTCCAAAAAAGCAGGTAATGGGGTATGGAGTGAACAAGACTGGACAAAGCATGAATTCCACATGGATGAACTGCTGATTACCTCGTCTTACTATTTGGTACGGGTCTGTGCTCTGCATTTCCATTGACCTAGATTATAAGACATGAAGCAAGTTACTTTGGATGCAGAAGCCAATCTGAGCATTAAGGAAAAACTAACAGTGCCTGGGTTCTGGTACAGGTGGTCATGGACTCATGGAAATTTCTTGGTTTAATATTTACATGGCTGTTTTAAAATTATGGTCTGTGAAATATGTTTTCCAAAGATGTTCCTATATTTGAGAGGAAAAAAAAAGAACCCTTGATCCAAATCCCATCTCTTTTTAAAAGCCTTGTTAAAAATTTTGATTCATCAATTTATCTTAGCACACTTAAAAGCAGAACAGAGAATAATGACATTTATAAAAAAAAAAAAAGAGAAAGATGCTGATCTCTAAGGAGACCGTCGCTCTTTTTTCATAAGTAAATGACACTGGATGGTGCGGATTCGATTCTTTGCTGGGGCAAACTCTGGCTGAAGTTTTAGTGTTGATTCATACCATTTCATCGCCTTTTCAAACTCTTCCTGTAAAGAAAGAAAGATAGATTATGAAGAGTCAGACTCTAAACCGAACATATTTTCTGTGCCTTTCCTGTCCTAAGTAGTTGAACTGTATGGTATGCACAAAAGAAACTGAACCAGTCCTTGTGGTTTAGTATTTTTTTTCCCCCCTTCCCCAAATAACTGATATTTTCTTGGGCTAACGACCCAATTCCGCATACTCCATGGAAGGGAGCCAAACCACCGCTGAGCATTTATTGACCAATGTTCTCGCCTCTTCCTTCTAATAGTAGATCTCAGCATTCTTACTGTAAAAGTAACTTTTAAAAACAGATTCAGTCAGACTTTGCTTAGATCAAAACTTTGAAACCTTGGACAATGCAAAAACGGGAACTTTGCTTAAAAGCCTGCTTTTTTAGAAGCATCTTGAAATTATTTTTAGAAGACTACTCAAAGCAAATAAAGTAAAAACAAACCAACACCCCCCACCCCAAACTTAAAGAGCATACAATAGCTAGACAATGTCCATTGATAAGCTGGACTCCAGAACGGTATTAGGAAGCATTCATGCTGAAATAACTATTTGTTTATAGCTGAAATCTAATTACCTATGCCACCCTGCTTTTTTATTAAATAGGAAAGCATGTGAACACCCAATTGTGTATTAGAAGAAAAATGAGAGGGGAGAAGACCCAAAAGATGCTCACTTTTTCAGTCACTTTCAACACTGTTTTTGTTCTCTTAATTTCCTTTTCTTGGTAACTTTATGTTTACAATAGAGACAATATTCATTTCTAGCCACATTAGAAAAGCTAACTAGATGAATGTGAGTTGTAAAGTCTTGATTTTTTTAAAAAAAGTATTTTAATACAGTTGCAACAGGAATTATATAGAAAATCCCTTATTAGTTTGTGGGAGCACTGACAAACAGCAATGAAAACAAGAATCAGATTTTTTCCATTTTTAGAAGCAATCATTTACACCTGCTGTAATCTGATATTACTTTGATGTTCCTTTGGATTCCCGCATTGATAGTTTCTACAGCATTTATCCAAAGTTCTCAGTCCTTAACGTGGCCAACTGTTTCCCCTTTGTAAGGCAACTTAATGGAAAATTTTGCAAATAAAGGAATGTTGGCCTCGATAATGTTAAACTATTAATTAGCATGATATCTTCTACAACCTATTGGTCAGTCAGCTCTCAAATACAGCAGGTTAAATATCATGTAATAAGCCAACTCGTCTTTATGTTTGTATAATTTGATCCAGAAGATAAACTTTGTCCTGTTGCTACAGTAAGTTCTTACAATGAATATAGGGCTTCACTGAGAAATCTCGCAGACTCAGGGAGAATGAAGTTATTCTTAGGTGCTGTACTGACTTTAAAAAGACATTGGCAACTCAAGTATCAAACATGTACTTCGTTTGTTTCAAACAACTGTCCGAAGTAATACCTTAATAGAACAAACTCATGCCTTTCTTCAGTTTGCTTCCATTGTGTGTTTGATGGCACTGTGCATTTCAACTCTTCTCAACCCTGACAGCCACAATACATGATGACCTGCTCAACTTGCCCTGTTATTTCCATGATCCCCTCAATGACAGAAGCAAAACAGTAAGGACAAATCTATGACAGGTGATGAAAATGGTCAGGGATACATATACTTTTGACAAACAAATATATCAACTACGTCTCAGTTTAAGGGTGCCTCTTTTGCCCTTTAAATACACTGACCCTGTTACAGATAAGGATGAAATACACAAGACAAGAATACAGCATTAATAGGATAACAGGAATAAGTATTTTGCATTCAGAGTAAGCACTGAAAGCTAAATTGCAGATTAGAATACATAGCCCATATAAAGAAACTTAAGTTCAATCTGTAAATTATTCTGAGAGTTGATAATCCAGATATCGAAATTAAACTTCCCTTGTGTTTGTTCAACACAACTGTAAACTGGGTTTTATTTATTAGGTTATGCTCAGCTCTTTGGGACAGACCCAATTTATCATTGATTTTCCAGTATTATAAAAATACCCTGTGTTTAGATGGGCAGCCAACCCAAATTATCAATTGTTTGCTACTGTCTTAACAAAGCTTTGTAGACAGTGTTCTGAAGCCAGCTTATAAAAATGTTGGCCTTCAAGCACTAAATGAGTAGTAAGAGTGAAATGGGTAACGAGAGTTTTGGCATTGAAAAAATATTCTTCTTGCTGAAAAATTTCTTGAATGCTGCTCCTTCAAAATTATTTGTGAGAATAAGATTTTTATATACATAAATATACTTTACCAACAGACATAACTAAGTGACAGCACACTCACCATTGCTACGTAGACATTTGCTAGTGTGAAGTGATTAACCACAAAGTGTGGTGCTATTTCCACTGCCATGGTGGCCACAATGATGGCATCATTCCAGAGTTTTGCATTGTGGAAGATGTTTGCTAGGCTTATTAATGGTACATCCTGGAAGAGGAAAGCAAGCGATAAACAGTGAGGTTCCTTCCATTGAAATTGTCTCAGGATCAGCAAGACAAACAGAAGACTCCACAAACTGGCCACTCTCACCTGGTTACTATTCACTACTGGTGACTTTGAAAGTGATATGCCAGACCTATTTTACTATGAAAGGGCATTTGGACCCGAGTTATAAACAAAACCCCCTCACATACACACATCTGCTCACAATAGCAACAAACACTACTGTTGCATAGACAATTCAAAAATTAACTCACTTAAGTGGTCCTGTAGTATGCACATTTATTTTTCAGATGCTCTTAACACTAGTTTTCTCCCCAAAGATGAGATGCATTCTCAGAGACAAGATAAGCTGTTTTGTTTGAGCACCTTCCTTCAGCTCTTTCATAGATGGGAAAGGAATACTAACAAAAGAGGACAGCAGAGAAGAAAAAAAAGGGTCTAACCATTACTGCAACTGATGCACTGTTTTTTATCCTGCCTCTGCCACCGAACTCCTATATGATGCTGGGTAACAGCTATAAATAAAGTTTTCTCAGCTAGTTACTGATGGTATGGTTTTTTATTTCCTGGATTTCCAGACTATGACCTTGTCTGACTAAGAAAACTGTCGAGCCCTGTCTGCAGTAACAAACTCTCTGGGAGCTGGGCTTCACACCTTCAAGGGACAAAATACTGCTTAGCAGCAAGTCTTAGGTTCCCTCAACAGGACAATAAAAAAATCTGGATGTATTTGATCCCTGCCTCGTTGACCTCCACAAAGCAAGGAGTACATCTGGTGGATAAGTCTTCATGTTTGTAAAGCAGATACTATAGAAGTCAGAACCACAAAAGACAACCGCAGGAAAATTAATTACCTTTTATTTACAACAGAAAAGGCATGAGAAAGTAGCTAGAGTGCATAAAACCAAAAAGTAGGATAAATCAAAATACTAAATAGCTGTTAATTCAGTGCTAACTCCCACTGAGTTCAAGTTGCAGCTGTATCTGCAACTTTACCCACAAGTTTTCTGTGACAAGACCCAGTTTTCTTTGGAAGCAGCTTCAGTACGGAGGACAAAAACAAGGCACAGATTCGGAGCCTGCCAGACCCAAGCAACACGGTATCACATTTCTAGAGAACGGCACTACTACACCATAATCTTGTCAAATTGTAGTTTCCAGACCATAGTCTGACCCTTACAAGTCACGCGGCTGAGGGTTCCATTTCTGAGGAACAATCCCCAGTTACAAAGACAGGAGAACAAGCAAGAGCTGCTTGTGTTAGACTGTGGTTGCAACCTCGTTTTAAAAGGACAAGTGCAGAGACAGAATTACGGGAGACATAGATACAAAGGATGCACAGCAGGGATGCGCATGTCTTAGTTGAGGCATTTCTACTCCTAATGGTTAAATCCTCCTAATAATATCCTGAGAGTGTAAATTACTTTGTCTCCTGATTTTCAGAGAACCATTTAAGACCAAGATTCAAAAAGAAGTATACATCTTGCAATGCTGTGCAATTTGTTGCTCAGGTCCTAAAGCGAAATTTACAACGTTGAGTGAGGAAACTATACTACATTTATCAGTTTGCAAGGGGGAGACTGGTGTGTAAGAACAGACATCATAATGCTCAGCATACCGTGTGACACAAAGCACTTCAGTCAAATGAAGCACGAAACACAAGATTATGGCCGAAGTACTGTCTTCTTTTGGAGTAAAGCACAGAACTGCTGCACGAAGTCAGGCACTAGTATCCTCCTGAGATTCACAGCCCGAACACTTAAGATTTAAGCATTTAAGTTATTCCTTTAGATATCACCTTCTCCCCTCTTATAAAAGCACAACCAGAAGATAAACTCCCCTCTTTAAAAGCATAACCAGAAAATACACTCTCCACATCCTAGGTTAGAAGACTTGTCCAGACAAAGGCTGATGAAGATTCAGAAGTCCTATGTAACGAGGAAGTTCAAGCCCATGTTGCTCAGAGAGGTGCAACACCCAGCGAGCTGCAGGAAATTCCACTGAACCTCTTTTGCAGTTGTCTTTTTTTTATAATTCTTTTTCGAAAAGAGACAGTCTAAACAGGTGATGAAAGTCGTGAGGTTTCACCACAACTAGCTAATATCTAATACATTATAAACGCTTGATACACACAGTGTTTGCCTTAACGATAGTCTGTGAAAGCTCTATTGTGACAAGGAAAACATTATTTCGTCTGAGCAGCGGGCACATGTGCACACACCTTCATGTGATGGGGTGCATAGTGCAGTGCTTGCCGTAAGCAATCAATTGCCTTCTTTCCTTGGCCTTTCACCCTCCAGTAAAGAGCTGCCATGCTAGAGAGGACCCATGAAGTCTGATTCTGGCAAAAGAAGAAAACAAAAACCAGTCATGTAAACACCTGTAGTGAAGAGTCTTCCCATCTTTCATTCTTCTTTATTTGTTGAGTAGAGGGTGTTACACTTAAAAATAGCATTGAACTACTTTAAAGCAGCAAAAAGTTTATCTAACAACGTATATGAAATAGTCAGGTAAATGAGATTGCCAAATGCAACATTATCTTCTCAAGGAAGGAAGAGCAGTTAAATAGCTTTGAACAGGAACAACAGCTTCTAACCACTCATCTGATGTTGAGCGTTTAGATGCGTATACACATTACTCAATGTAAAGCAAAAAATGCAGCTGAGTTAGCTGATTGGACTCATAGGCTCTCTGTAGTCACTGGAAAGAGAAAGGATGCTCTGGGATGCAGCTCAGCGCAGAAGCCTGACAAGCCTAGCTGATTAAGTGGTGCCTCTAGCTGGCTGACTCCCATGTCACGTTGTTAGAAAGAAAGATACTATGTGCTTGAATTCTGTGGACTGAGATACACTAAATGAATGTTTATGCTCACATATGCAATTAGATAAGTAGCCATCTTGACTTGTTTGATTAGCTCTTGTGAATACTAAATGAGACTGGTAGACAGAATAACCGCACTATGTTTCCAAGGCAGCTAGCCTTACTGAGAGTTTTCTTTTCTGGTCTCAGCCATTTAATTTTCAGCTTATTTGGATAAAGCTTGCAGAGGGAACTGTAGCATATAAGAGAAAAGGTTAGTATACATCTAAAGTAAAAAGAAACTAAGTCTTGTAACATGAGCATAAGAGTAACGTCTTTCCTTTCTGGGAATGACAAAGCTACATTGGCTTTAGTTTCAAAGCACAGTAAGTTCCTTAGCTTTCAGTCGAATAGGCTAGTGGCATCGAACTGTTTTGGCTGAGACCTCTTTTCTATAGCAGTTTGGGATATCCTCCCCACTAGCTGTAAACATATAACACAAATCCCTGCATTCCTATCTACCTTGCAGAGCCTCAGCTGAGGTCCTCAGTAGCCTAATCTAGCTAGAAAGCTCGACTTTCTCTGGGGAGAACAGCAAATGCCAGGAGCATGCCTGGAGTGTTGAGCCATGGCTTAATCCAACTTCCCATAAGCTCCAAGTCAGTGCAGCACAAAAAGCAAGAGGAGTACCGAGAACTGTTGAAACAGCTTCATATATATCAGCAACCAGCGATACAACTCACTACAGGGCTGGAAACACTGGGAAAATTTGACAAAATTCAGTTTTAGTAGAGATATGCTACACAGTGTAAGCACAGGATATAGCCCAACAAAACACCTGTGAGGGCATTACAGATGCTGAATAGACACAAATCCCTAGTTCAAGTACTAATATGTTCCTTGACTAGGATTTCAGACAAATGGTTCGAGACTGGATTGACCACTATGTCAGTCACGAGTGGTAAAGCCCAGACTTCTCATTTTTCTCATACCTTTTCCAAAGCTTTGGCTATTCGAGTACCAACTTGTTCTAACGACTGTGGTGAGTACTGGTCTTTGCCAAGATTCTGTAGCACCTGCAGAAGAGGAAGAAGAATGCTTAGATGCTGGAACCAGGTAAGAGATGTCCCTCTCTTGTTGGTTGCTTTTTTTCTCCAGCCTTTTACAAATGCTGTAACCTGTTCCAACCTAAACATCACAGTCTATCTTGAGTTAATACCATCTATACCATCACACAAGGTTATAATTCCATAGCACTGAATACTGAGGATGCTACAAGTTTTACGTATGCTCAGTTGGACTGTTCTTTCACTAATTCAACCATCGAGAGCTATAAATACAAAGACACTAATAGCGCTTTAGGACTTCCCTCGGGCCATATCATAGGTGGCTGGGAAGACATTCTGGTAAAATACAGCTTTGCACTCACACACTGCATCTTGAATCTGCCATGGTACAGCCGTTTTTGTGTGACAGCCTTCATCTCTGGCATACCTCTTTCAGCTGACTTTCTCCAGTGTAATGCAAGCTGGCCCGACTAGAGACACCTTGCAGGTGGTCCAAAGTATGCATACTGGCTGGTAGGTTTGGGTTGCAAAGGGGCTCCATGGCTGGCTCTTGCAGCTGTGTAGCAAAATCAATGTGTTCTGTAATGCTACAAAGGTCATAAAACAAGTTGAATCAGTCAGGAGAAGAAAACAGAATAGTCACTACAAAGTTCTCTAGTGAGCGTAAACTGCCAGAAACTGCCCAGAAACTGGCAGAATCTCATCTGAATAGATCAAGAAGCAAGAGAAACTGGATCTTCTGTCAGCACATGCACTGTTCTTTGCAAGTCTATTGATGAAATACCACATAATGTTTTCAAACTTCTCTGAAATCCTGGCAGTTCTTTCTCACTCTAAAGAATACTGAAATCTTCAGTTTATGCACACCGAAGGCCATGTTACTGTCTTGCTTTGTGTGAGTAACTTATTTAAGGTTCACATACAAGATACTTACTCAATGTTTTTAGCAGAAACAGCCAGCCATGTGCTGGCTACAGTTGTAAGCTCTACCCTTCGGAGTTTCAGGCATTCATCAGGACTTGGCCAGCCAAGGCTACGATAATCCCGCCGTTTTCCTTGAGAAAGGGAAGGAAAAAAAAGAAAAAAAATCCACAAACTGTCTGGAAGCAGAAAGACATTCTACTTCAGTACAATGACCTACCAGTGGATACATTCCCTGTGTTATAAAGGTTACAATCCTGCAGCCAGATTTAACATTCCTGAACCTAAATGGACTGAACTGAACTTGTAGCATCCAAAGATAGGACTGGATCCTATGCAAGACAGATCAGGAGGTGGAGTTGTACAACTTATTTCATTACACTTTTTCAACAGCTATGGATTAAGAACAATTGCCGCTCTTGTTTACAGGTAATGTCTCTGCTTAAATGTCCTTAAAGAAGTTCATAAGTGAGTCATCATTTATGTTCTACAGCTACAGTAAAAACTAATAAAAGTTGATTGCTCCATCTTCTGACAATCCCAGGTGAAAAATATACTGCAGTTTCTTTTCAATTAGTCGTTTAAGACAGACAGTGGCTTTTACTGCATTCTTACACTCAAGATAGCAACATTTCTGAAGCTATTACACAATTACACTTCAGCCCTCCCATTTTGCAGAAAAGTTAACTGAGGCAGGGAAAGGTTAAATAACTTGCTTTACATTAACAAATAGATCACTGGGAGAACCTCTGAACCAAAGCCTAGTTAAATCTTTTCCTTACATTTGGTGGATACTGTACCAAGTCCTAGGAATCCAGCTTGTGTTAACTGTGAAACATCCAAACTGTTTGGAACCTAAGGAAAATTCACTGTAGCCGTATATTTGCACAGTGGAAGCCAAGTTTAACAATAAGCCTGTCTATCGCACCAGCTACATAGAAACTAATACTGAAATACTGTCCAACTACCTGAAATTTTGCCAACTTGGATGCAAATCCTATTTACCATCCAAAGTACAGTAAACTGCTTCACCATATCTGTAATACTGTGTCTTTTGTAAAGTATTCTGATTAAAGGAAAATAAACGTCAAGAAACACTGGGAAACTTCAGAGGGGAATGATCAGTTCTCATCACCACCACTGTGAACCATCTGACTGTGAGTTCTTATTTGCACGAACGACAAAAGATAGTGAGAGGTATGGCAACACCAGACAGGGACAGACCAGTAGTCTGAGAGGTGGTCAGACACAACTCAGCTACCGTCATTTCCCTGTTCTACCAGGAAGCCTCCAGGTGACCACCAGTACATTATTTAAGCTTTTGATGATTTAGCTCTTGCAAAGACAATGTCAGCAGATCCTGGCTCACAGAAGTGTTAGGAAGATAACTACTTTACAGTTGAGGGATGCTCTGTATTAAAATCACAAAAGCAGCTCAGAGGGAGAGAAGATACACCAAGGAAAGGACAGGTGTGTACTCACAAATGATAGTCTGTTTTCATGTAATCCATCCCCCCTCCATTTAAATATTTAATTCAATAACTTATATTTGTCAGTTGCTAAAAAAGAAGTTTGTTAAAAATTTAATACAAAAACCCTCAAAATGTAAAATTACTTTCCAGGTCATCAAATTGTCATGGACTAAAATGTATTGGAGAACACACCTCTGCTTACACATCAGCCCTAGAACATTAAGATTTTAGCTCCACTGAAATCAAGGCAAGACAAAAAATATGGGGCCCAATTACTGTGGTTCTCTTCTTTGGCTTCATTAGGTTCCAGCAGCTTTAAATTTCTTCACAAGCAATCATGTGCTGATGATTTCTGTCCACCTGAATGCACCAGTGGAACTAGCCTGCACCACATTGATAGACCACTTCCCAATTCCTGTTACTCAACTAGCAAAAACTCCATCTCTCTCTCCAACTCTCCTTATTTAAGTTGGTACAAAACTCTGCTGTAGCTCCAGTCTTCTGGAAGACAGTCCCTAAGTTTCCTCTTATAATATCACCAAGCCAATTACAGCATGACACTGAAATTTTCCATTTATTTTCATTAGACCAAGCTTTCTGTTTCTGATTTGTTTCATGTACAGCCAGTAATCAATTCCAGCTGTCATCCTGCATTTGTCTTCGAGGGGGTGTGTCTCGTCTGATAAACTAACTTCTCTGCTCATGCAGTTTTAAAGAAAAAGATCATTTAAACCCCATCTCTCTTTTACTACTTCCACTCACAGTATCTACCTCTTTCATTATCCAATCTTACCACCTTATCGCCAGAAGTTCTGGGAATTATCCGCTGAATGAAAACTTTAGGTTAAAGTTATGTTGCACTTCATGAAGAAGGTGCAGATAGAAGACATTTCTAATTTTATTACATACTCATCTAGAAGGCACATTTCACTACATAGTCTTTTTGACTCATTTATGGTAATAAACTAGCGTAAGACAAAAGCTGCAAATGACTTGCTTTCTCTAGAAGCAGCAGGTTACCTATTGGTCCAGGAGAAGGTATCTTTGGTCCACTGATCTCCAGGGCAGCTTGGTAAAAGTTTTCGTTTTCTCCATTAGTCCCTTCTTCCCCATTTCTCCCAACTGGCTCCTGGAGATCCAAGCTTTCAGCTTTTGGTTTCTTTAAACGTTTGACCTGAAAAGTGATCTACCAAAAGAACAGCATTAGCAAGATTAACAGTAAGAAACACCATGATTATTATCAGCTCCAATACACTACTTGTTTTAGCCCAAAGATTCAATTTCAAAGATGTTACAGATGAGATCTTTCTCTCTCTCCCTCCTTCCCATCCCAACCCATTCTCTAAGCCTGCTCACTTTCACTGCATCACACCATGCAAACAAAGCACACAACTTCAAATCTCCAACACAGGAGAAAATCAACTCAACTGCCGGAGAACTGAAAGGCATTTTTCATTACACATTTTGTTTTTACATGATGACAACAGATATTTAATTGTTTTTATGCTACCAGAACTTTTGGTTAGGAGCTGTTCTCCTTTATAACTGTGAGCAAGAAGTTTGAAGGCAACCAGCATCATTCCACACCTAAACTTTTGCTCCTGATAATCAAGACTTTATGATGTCAGTTTCAGTGATGCAGAGGCCTCTGCTTTAGAAAATGGATCCAAACAGCTTGTTCATTTCACATAATCCATGGACCAGCTCTTTTAGGCCAACAGGCAAAGCTCCTAGACATAGGCTGGTGTTAAACCCCCTGAACTGTCTTCATCTTTCCCTCCTCCACAACAGTAACTTGATACAAGACTTAAGTAAACTCATCCAAACTTACCCATTCAGCTTCATCATCATCACCACAGTCCCCAAAACAGGAGCTAGCCAGTCTGTCCTGAGATCCCTTCTTTAGGACCCGGATTCCCTGCAAGTCCATCCGACGACCTTTTACCTCCAGTGCCCCTTCAAAAGCTTCCTGAGGCCAAGAGTTTTCAAACTCATCCACCAAAGCCAGCATCTCTTCAGACATCTGATCATCTTCTAAACCCTCCATTCCTTCCGAACCATTGCTTTCTGCAGTAACTGCATCTAAGAGGGAATATCATAAAAACCTCAAAAAATATTTTCCTGGTGCTTCCACAAATCATATAAAAAGGATCTTTTTTCTGTGACCTGACTTTTCCACTTGCACAAACCAAATATCACCGACTACTCACTGCACGCTGCAAGTGGAGAGGGAGGCTGGAGAATCCAGACTTCCCCACTGCAAATAAGCATCAACTGTTGCTTCAAAAATCAACACCTCTAGAGCACTTTCATCAGTTTCCTTTCCAAATCAGAGCTCTGCCTGTTTGAGGGAGTAAACGGGTGGTGTCTTTCTCTACATATGTGCATTAAACACTGAAAAAAACCTGTCTATATCTTAACCATAGACACTCTTTTTCTTCCCTTCTGTCCAGCACAGCTAATACATAATTCACCTGAGGTCCAACTAAAATGAGTCTGTAGACTCTTGCAAGAAACGACATCCTTTACCTTGGAAAACGTCTAAACCTTAATTTAATTTTTTTTCTTTATTGAATACATTTTGATGTTATACTTGGAGAAGAACAGTGAACAGAATGAAACTGGTTTTAAGGGTTAATCGTCACCTTACACTCAGAGCAGGTGAAAACATAGTTTCTTGGAAGAAGACAGATAGCTCTTCCAAAAAATCTAGAAACCAGTTCATTTTCCAGCATTGTTTTTTTTGGTAAGGTTGGCTTACTTTCCAGTTTCAAGAAGGAGGAATCCCTTGCTGAACTCTCAGTAAGGACTTCTGGATCCTCTGTACCTCCCTCAGACTGTCCTTCTGCCACTGCTGTAACTGACTCATAGTGGTCATCAAAGTATTTCTCCTTGTCGTGACTGCCATCTGGATTTTTCTCATGACAGTGGCCTGAAAAAGAGAAATTTACTGATACATGATATAAAACTGCTCCTCCTGGGCAGAAGCACAGAAGCTGCACTGCAGAAACTACAGTCTTCCAGTTTTCTCTGCATGGATTAACAGAATAATTCGACAAGGTATCAAAGGCTGCATTGAATGATTAAAAAAAGCTGATCTGCCTCTTGACAAGGCCAATCATCTAAAAAAGTTACAGGGAACGATGGTATTAGGTATATACTGTGAACAACTAACGAAAGAATAATCAGTTATCTTTTGGGGGAAGGCTGCATAGTACACAGGAAATGACTGTGTGCTGGTAGCCACTCCCCATGAGCATCCCCCAGACATATTTCTACTGATAATACACCACACGTGGGGGTTGCCTGCTGTACAAACTGCACTTAGACACCATCATGCTCACCATGCTCACATGCAAGAGAAAAAGGGCCAAGGCAGGATATGGGATTGCCAGGCTCTGACCTTCTGTGCCAGCCACAGACAATACACAGGTAAGACCAGCTTGTTAAATAGACAGGCAAGAGCTAGGAGTATTAATCTGTGCCGAAAATCAGACGTTTGTTCAGCTGAAAATTTAACGTCTATAATTCTGTGGTCAGGTTACAGGCTCACATTCCACCAAATGCAAAGACCTAGGAGTAACATTGGAAAAATCCAAATGTAGAACCAATAATGAGCAGGTAAAAAAAACACCCAAAAAACTGTGCAAACTTTCAACACTAGCCTTTGAGCACACTTCAGTGGGATTCTGTTAAGCTCTCAGAGAGTTTAAAGGGTAGCCACCTCCAACTTCACAGCAATATTTTTAATCTCAAATAAGTTTTAACTAGAGATCTCAGATTTTCTAACAATAACCACTTGCCAGTCTTCCAGGGCAAGAAGTGTCTGGAGAGCTGCTCCTCGGCCAGCCCCCAGAGCCACAGAGGCAGGGACAGGCCTCTCCACTGGCATGGTAGGCTGGGAGCTGCCTTGAGCCCCACCGCGCGGCTCCGAGCCTGAGACATGGACAGGGACATCTGCCTCCCATCGCATGGGAAGCCTGTTACCACAGACAAAAACACAATCCATGTACCAAGCTGCTCTCTCAGACCCCTCCCCCTCCTTTATTTCAATCACTTGTGAGTGAAAATAGCATACATACACGAATGAATTAAGCAGCACATAGCGCATCAAAGAAAGCTTAAATTAAATGCAAGATTCTCAAGTACGTTCCCCATTCTACCCTCATGAATGCAAATTGTATTGCTCCATGCATATGGAAAGCATTATTTTTTTCAGCCGGCAGCACAAAATATGAAGAGTATGAATCAAGCAGATCAGTGACTCCTTTCTTCTCCACACAATGATGCCGTGTTACAAAAGAATATTTTTAGGTCACGCACTTTCATCAGGCCAGCGGGCCAAGAGGATGGCTGTAACTCTTGTGTAAGGGCAACTTGTTCCACCACTTTCAGCAAAGCAAAACCATGCTCTTTGCTGTATGCTCGCCACTTTTGTGCCTGTGAGCACTCAGTTGGCATCTCTGGAGGAGAAACAGGCCAGTATTTTCTGGAGGCTGCTGCGCGTCACCAAAATCAAACTATATTCATAAACCCTCTGTGAAAACTATTCCTTGCCCTACCTTTTCTGCTGCATATAAAAAGTTAAACATTGTTTTATGAGCAAATATATAAACCAGAAGCAGTTAACTTCATAAACTCTTCTAACATGTCATTCAGTTATACTCTGCCTTTACCACTCTGTCATTGACTCTCTTGAATCCCCTCCCCACCTCCCTCATGCTGCCAACAAAAAAATAATTGGTTTCATTAAAAAAATGTAACATAATCACTTCACTATATGGATATCCTAATTTTTAATTTATGAGAACTGGTGTGCACAGAACCCTAAAGCTGGAACTAGTCCCCCTGCCTGACATCAAACCAGCCTGGTTTCAATGCAAGGTGCTTCTCAGTAATGTGATGACCACCATTCCCCTCTGCTGAAAGTCAACTCATCATTAGTATAAACAAAAAGCAAAGGGAATGCAAAACAGACAACTATTTTTAATTATAAATAAAAATGTCAAAAAGATAAAAAAAGCTGGAAACAGCAAGCAGGAGGAAAACAACACGATGGGACTTAAAATTCTACTTAAGACCAACTCTGTTAGCATTAATTTATAAACACTG
Organism: Falco biarmicus; assembly: GCF_023638135.1. Classification (NCBI taxonomy): domain Eukaryota; kingdom Metazoa; phylum Chordata; class Aves; order Falconiformes; family Falconidae; genus Falco; species Falco biarmicus. Next base: position 27,429,669 of record NC_079294.1, on the reverse strand, counting down.
ACAGCTAAAAACAGACTGGATGAGAGTACTGGCTTTCTTGGGATTTGAGAGCTGCTATATATAGAATCCTGAGTGGCCTAATTTTTTCTGAATTGCTGTTTTCAGTTGTCTTGACGTTGCTGGAAGGAAAAAAAAAATGCTGGCTGAAAAACCAATGGAAGTTTAATATCTCTGATGAGCGCTCCATGGAGGTGGTGGTACCCAGACCCGGCAAGTCAGAACTTTACAGCTTGTATCAGCAACATCGCCAGGTAAGAGCACGATACCAGTGAGGGAACACCACAGCCCCACACTCCAGGTATGCTCACCAGCTGCAGAACATTAGTTGTATCATTGCAATACTTCCAAGCACCTTAGCAGTGTGAAGGACAACGGCCACCCTACAAATGCTCATCTGAAGATCATTTAGTAATGTTTCACATACATTCTGGTTATCTAAATACGCACATGTGAATTTTAGGTGTAAAGTCCTGACACAGCGATACCGCAGCTACAAAACTTGGAAGTCTAAAATTACTTCATAATACTCAATCAATACAGCTTACCCCATCCTGAAAACTTACTAGAGAAGGATCCCTGTCTTGCTCATTTATTTTCTGAGAGTAGCTGGTGCCACTTTTCCTATTGATTCTGCAGAGCTAAGAAAGCTCAGAGGAAAGTGGACCAGTTTGTCCTGCCTTGTGTATTATGAGACCTGGTTACTAAGTTCCAGGAAGTGGAACAAAGATGCTACAGAGATGATGACACAACATGAGTGCCTGGGCCTTTATTTAAGTGATGTAAATAACAAATAAATAGTCTAATTGTGCCAGGTTAGCGTAGAAATTGGAAGGGGGGGAAGAAGAGAATAGTTCCTAAATTATAAAGCAAATCCATCGGAGAAAAAAAAGCAAGTACAAACTCTAAACTGAAGCATTGATACCTTGGAGATTAAAAGGAGAACACAGTATTACATATTAAAGGTGTCTCTTTCTCATATTGTTGTTCATAAATTTTTAAGGCCAATGTGAATGCACCTGTACAGCATTAGCACACACAGACATTTTAAATATAGAAAAGATCTCGTAGATCATTCATCCCATCTACCATCAACCACCTTCTTGATGTTCAGGACCCCTCCCAAATGTCAACCAAAGCTGTGGTAAGCACTGCAGTTGGCAGGGCTAAAAAACCCCTAACAGAAAGACAGGCTTTAAGTTCTTGTTTAGGAGTTGGATGATTCCAAACTCTGAAGTTGAAAGCCACTTAGTGAAAGGAAATAAACACCCAGAGTGTTGACTTCTGTAGCAAGGAAGGAAGAAATGCTAGGAAGAAGCCATGCAGTAACTGAAATGGAAGACCTGTGTTCCATCTATAAAGAGACAAGTATTTACGCTGAACCATACTTCATATTGCTACATTTCTCAGAAAAGTCACACTTGGAAACAATTCTGAACTTCCCTTATTAAATATAAACTTTTCTGGTACCACCTAGTTGGGGGTTTTTTTTTGTTTGTTTTGTTTTTTAAGAGCAAACTTCTGTCAATTTAGGTGACTCCAGCCTCAGACTGAAAGCTGCTTACCTAAAGCAAGGAAAGAAATGTGAAAAGTACGGAAAAGAGGAAAGATGAACAAATAACTCCCGCAGTAGAAGCATGGAAGTGCTGCACCTTGAGGAAGGTCTTGAAAGTAATCAAACTTCACCATTAAAGAGGGTATTGTTAGTTTTCAAAATCTAAATTAACTGCCACTGTAGCTGTTTGCATGTTGTGGTCCATCTGGCTGAGAGAATGAGGCCTCACTGAGTATTTCCACTGTTCAATTCCTATACACCAACTTAAGATGATTTGGAACAGCGCTGGAAATAAAAAGTAAAATTATCTCCAAGTGTCTTTGGTTAGCACATTTTACTGTTTTTTTTTTTTTTTTTTATTCTTTGTCAGTACAGAGCTTGCGAAATATGACATTCCTAAGTCCACCATCCATGTTCCAACATACCAGGTTTAAGAAATTATCAGCTCTGAGCTTCTTATGATGAGACAAACTAAATTCCTGGTACTTACTTAGAAATTACAATGGCAGAATAATGCTTCAAAACCAAATGTCAAGTCATTTAAAATTTGGTACCAGGTACTGTTTTTTTCCTACCACTTGGAATAAGCAGAGCTGGATTATCTCTTGAATGATTACAGGAGTCAAGTGACTTATGACTTGCTGTAGTCAGTGACTTGCATTGGGTTATGCAAAATGCAAGTTATCTGGAGCTAAGTGTCACTTAAGTGATGTGCCCCTTTACAGTTAAACAATGCAAAGACAGAACTCTACTTAATACACATCTAAGTCGGTTGTCAGAGCACAGAACAAACTGAAACCAAGCTGCCAACAGGAGTTATTAACTACTTATTTTTTGATGCACCCTCAAAACTAGTATTGCCCACAGATAAATTCAGCAAAGGTAGATCTCTTTTTTTTCATAGCAGGAATGATATATCACTGGGGCTTAACGGAAATAGGTTTTAATCCCTGCCTGCAGATGCATAGTCTCATTTACAGACATTTCAGGAGCAGTGCATCAATTAGCAATCTTCTTTTTGCTTTTGCTTGTCACTGCTTACTCAGATGCCGATAGACAGGAGTCAAAGGGGTGGTGTATTACCACTTTACACAGGGAAACGTGTTAACAGTACTGCTCTGAGGTCACGTGAAAACTGCAGGAGTGCCCACTGCGTATTTAAAATGAGGCTAAAATATACTGATTATAGAAATTAAAACTGAAAACCAGCATATTGTCACCCTTCATTTTTATAGAACAAGTCTCGTTCAGTGCTTCATGTCACAGATAATTTACCAGGGTTTACAGAAATAATTCGGAATGAACGAACTCACCTACTGAAACAGTTTTGTGTATCTAAAACTACTGGGATCTCAGCCATCAAAATTTGGGCCTAACCAGCACCTGAAGAACTGTCTTACTTTCTGCACCTCGGTGACTTCACTGCGATGTGACATTAACAAGCCAGGGTAGTTATGGGGAAATGCTGTTTGAGAGACCATCCTTCAGACAACATATAAAACATGAGCTTGACTTTCATGGCAATGTTTACACAGATGATTAACACACTCCATACCAAAATTACCTCAATGTTTCAAGGTGAACATGGTAATTTTCTGAAGATCTTGTGAGACATTAACAGCAACCATGTTATTGCAATCACACATGAACAGCTATTGGATTGCAAAGCATTTTTAAGGGAAAAAAGAATATCCACGCCAGTTATTTTGAGATGAGTTTCAAAAGCAATAGAATGAGCGTTAACTGGAGAAGAGACCCATCTTTAGCAGCTATTGCTACTCTGCTCACCTTAGTTACAAATTAACATGGGTCTATGAAGATTTTGCTCTAAAATTCATGGATTCCTTTTCTTACTATTTTCCTGAATAAATACATATTTACACTTCAAAATGAATGCCATGACTGAGCTCTGAAAGCAGAAACTGCAAACCACTTAGGCCTGAACAGGATTGTCATCAAAAACATTACAAAGGTCACAAGCCAAACTGCTGAACTGCAAGACAGCACTGTGCTCTAGAAGCAATACCAAAGAAAATTTGGTGCTTTCCACACACACACGTAAAAAAAAAAAACAAAACCAAACCCCCAATCAACCAAAGAGTTCTCACTTTATTTTTAGTGAAAAAGATCAACAAAATAACAAACGGAGCAGGGAAGTAAAGGGAGAAGAAAGTTCCTAATTACAATTACCTGGCTATGCAATACTCACTGGTGAATGTTTGATAGTTCTGTATTTAACTGAAGAGAAATACACAAGTCCTACTACATATTCAGTGTGCACTACAGGACCCAGGAAAGATACAAAGCAGATGGACAACCTACACTGGCAGAAGCATAAAATTGTTGCAGACTTGAAAAGCCAAACACGCAGCAGTCTGTCTGCTCTTTCTGAGCCCAACAGTATCACTGCTGGTTTCAACAAGGCATGACCAAGCTCTGTAACCGTAACACAAGCGTACCTCTGGTACCTTTCACAGTTGCAACACACTGGATAAATCACTTAAAAAAAAAAAAAAAGTATCTACTATCCCACCTATCATCACAGCTACTATGCTACTATTCTGGAACAGCAAAGGACAAATTGTAGTAAGTTCCATCTCTGGTCAAGTTTTTAAAGCTAAATATCAATATGGGTACTGGCAGAAGATAATGAGAGTAGTGTTCAAAATTCAGACTAAGCTTTTGGTGTGTTTTCTCCCCACACAGAAACACTGTTCATTTTTGGTTTTTTTCTTTCATATAGACCCTCCTTTGCAAAACTGGAAGCTACAGGACAAAAATAAACATTTTCAAAGGACAGGACATACTGCTAACTGAAAAATAAAACCTAAATACAGTAAACAAATAATGAAAAGCAGTATGAAGTATTTTAAAAGTTGATTTTCATAAACTCCTACCTCTTCTCTAAATTCCTCCCTTAGATGAGTGGTCAGTGGCCTTTCTTCAAAGATGATAAGAGGCACGCTCAAAATTGAGTAGTAAGAAGAGCGTACTACATAACAAGCTTCCGTTTGATGCATAGCAAACAACAGGATGATGATTTATGTGGTTATTAGACTCAAGCACACAAAACGAAGCATATAAAAGTTCTTTTTAAAATTATTTATTCCAACAACAGGTTTTCAATTAAGAGGATTACATAGTAAAACAACTGTTCTCACTGATAGGGAAGTAGTTTTAAAATCTGATTTGTAGCCAAAAGATGCCTCTAAATTGGCTTAGTTATAGATTTCAAGATTATTTATTTGTGTTATTACAACAGTTCTGATTAAACCTTTTAAAACATACAAATGCCAACAATACATAACCAGATTTCTTGTTCACATTAAGTGAAATGCCTCACCATTGTGTAACAGACCAGTCCCTGGTGAACAAGACATACAAGTTCTCCTTGTGAAATATAAAGAGGAGATAAATAAAACATGGAAAAAATTTAGAGGAAGCCAAACCTGTTTAAATTAGAACACAATGCAGTTTAATAAGGGCCATGCATGCAAAACATCTTGAAGAATTCAGTAGGCTACTTTATAACAGAATAGAAAATGTCAACCGCTCCCCCCCCACCTCTTCCGTAGTTAAAAACGGGGAGGGGAAATCAGAGAGGTTGACTCCTAAAGCCTTCACTCTCTTCCTTCCTCACCACCCACTAAAATAGGAGCTCTTTTTTTTTTCTAATGACGCACATCTAAAAGCAATAACTTGCTCTATGATGCCTGGTAATAGGGCCCAAAACACTGAAACATTTAAACACCTAAATTTAAACTCTCCAATCCTGCCAGTGGATAAGAGAGACTAGAAAATGTCTCTTTGAGGGGACCCTGGTCCTGCAGATAAAAGTAGGAAGGTGAATAGCACTCCAGTCTGAATTTCAGCCTGTGCCTCAAAAATAGCTTGATTTTTTTTTTTTTTTTTTTGGGGGGGGGGGGGGGGGGCGCGGTAGAAAAACAAATCACATGTATGTTCTGAAGACAAGGCTTGTCCTCAGTGACTCCTCCTATGTGCCTTTTTTTTTTTTTTTTTACTGTCAGATAAGGAAATAGTTTCTCATTAATTCCTTAACAATAAATACTCACCCACAGTAGATCACGGTACAATGTATGCTATAAATATCAAATGACTAATATTTAGTTCCTTGCACACAACACACTTCTGATACCCGTTTCTGATTAAGCTATGGAAATTCTTAGATTAAGGATCACTAGCATAAGCAAAGGTAACAGTGGCCTGCATTTGTTTTGCGCTTGTTCTGATCTTTCCTCCATCGTAAGCCACATACCTCTTCTTATGTTAAACATTAAATGTTTTGTTAGATCCTGTTAGATTCTACAACTCAAGAACAACGGAGAGCAACTCTGTACCTATGAACTCAAGTTTGAAAGGGACTTTCAGTACAAGAGTAACCCATTCCTAAGAAATAGCATCATGAAGTTGAACTCTACAACAGTTCACTAACACTATTACAAATTACTGTTAGCTTTCTTTCCACATCCCTCAACATAGCAGGCTGACACTATAAAGCCAATTAAGGGCCTTATGTGTGCATCTTTTGACTACTACTCTGTCTGTAAGGTTTGCACCGTATATCGGAATTTAAACAGCATTCGACAGGGTCCTGATTTCATATTTTTTATTTTAAGAAAATATTTTTGATAGGCTGTATTTATGTTTATCTGTGTATGTCTTTACTAGGTCATACTGCTCAACAAGAGCATACTAATATTCAGACCTGATCCATGACATTTTGTAGATATTTTTTGGATAGATATCTATGCAGTCTTCCTCCTAACTGGAGATTAAAGCAGAGACACTGACACACTCAAACAGCCAAAGAATGTATTAACTGGTCAGTAGGTATGCCCCTAATAAATCCAAGACAGTTTTTAAGTGCTTAGCAGTTTGTTTGACAGGCCACATTTTACATAATTCCATGAAGAAGCAGAGTTGTTGCTGCAAGTGAGATAAAAAGATCAATTCTGGTTTTGAGGGAGTGATGAACAAGAAGTGGACTAGCCTTTTCTTGAGTCCAGGTAAGGAATACCTGCAGAAGGTTAAGTTTGACAAGAATACTGCCAACCACCCTAGTTTAGGATTCAACAGGACAATACTCTCCTCACACTGCCAGGAGAGTACAAAGCTATAGAATAGTGCCTGCAGAAAGACTAGGAATGTTTGGAAGAATGTCTTTTCTCCCCAGAACTGCCGCATTCAAGAAGCATCAATCTCTTCCTCTAGGGAAACTCTGAACTGTCCTGGTTTCCAGTCACTAGTAGCCAAAACAGATGATAGATTTAAATCTTTGAGGACAGTCGGAGCACAACGCAAACTCACATGAATCAGGCAACCAACCTTAAAAGGAAATAACAAATCAATAAAGTAGACAGATCAGAGGTAGTTAAGTGCCTGGCACTCCACGGCTCAGCATGCAGTGCTCATTTCAATCTGAGCACATGGCATCGCATGCTGCTTTGAGACAATCTCAACATGACTCATTACAGGCTGAGGCTACACATCACCACTTTCCAAGTTCTCAGATTTAAGCCAAGTGAATACAGCCTTCAAGGTCTTGGCAAGTTGTTCATGACATTAAACTGTGCATTGTCAGTCCTCCCATATGCGAGGGCCACATGTCCTTTCTCTTCCAAATGTGCTTTATCCAACTCACTAATTCAGACTGTACAGCTTTACTATGAAGTCATTCTTGCAACCTTGCAACTACATCTTCCTGGAGATGTAGCTGGGGAATTACTCTTCCTCCTAAAAAGGCTGTTAAACACATGCAGTTATTGGATCTTTTTAAAAAGGTCCAGCTCCAGGCAGTGCACACTATTCAGGTTGAGTAAGAATTTTTAGCAGCTATGTGCATGAAACTGCCACTGGCAAAAGCAGTCTCCTGAAAAGAAATAAAGACACAGACAGTAGCAAATATGTCTAATTTTATCTACATTCCTATCAAAAAAAAAAAAGCACCAAAAACACTGCAGAGAAATGTTAATATGTCTGATAACTGAAGGTATCTGATTTTGAAAAAATTAGTTGGAAAGAGAACCCTTTTTTCCCTTCCATTCTAACCCCTGATGATCTTCCTCCTCCTACATGAGCATGTAGTTATGCTGAAGTAACTGAAGGATCCAGATAATATATCATGAAGAATCATTTACACTATAAAGGCAGATAAAAACGGGAAACGTCATATTATATTTAGTTTAATACTATACTGCTTTTCCTTCATATATTAATAGTTTTGCATCAGTAAACTCTCACTGAGCTCTCCTACAACTCTAAATTCCCTTCTGCTGTGCTATTTCCATTTTCTCAGTTACTCCCGCAGCTGAGACCATGACTTTCTTCTCCTTCCTGCACTAGCTTGTGTGTGGCCTTCTGATCCTGGGAAAAGACAGAATAAACACAGAACACTAAATACTGCAGGCATACCATCCTCAACAGAGCATGATGCGAAGTGAGACTGATGACTGTTGGGAGAAGTTGTTAGGTACACTGCCGTAAATAAGCAGAGTAAGTGCGTAAGCTAGCAAGACAGACTTTGCATGATGTAAAGAAATCCCCTAACATTAGCGTAAAAAGAAGCTGCAGACCAAATTCACCCATTAGCATGTTTAAGAACCACAAGAGAATGATACTTGAACAACACAGATATACTTCAGACAGCATTCTTTGTTTGCTGGTTACAGAAACCTTTAAGATGTGTAACAGCTTTCCTGCAAGCAATAGCTTAGAAGCAATGTGTACGAGCAATGGGTGTACAGCTTTTGACTACTGGTGTAGCTAAAAATGCCATGTTCAATAGAGTACCACATTCTCTGATTTTTAAATTTAAGAATCCCAATCTATACATCCCTGCACAGTTCTGAGAAGAAAAATACATGGCGCTTGGAAAGGAAAGCCAGGTTCCAATGTGAGCTTGGCAGGGTCAGGTCCTTCACTTTCAAATTCCTTCAGCTGCTCAAGAGACACTAGTCAAGGACTTTTCAAGGAAAAAACTGATATATACAGCAGACAGCAAATCAAAATGTAAAAAGCATTAAAAAGCCTGCGCCTGGTCAACTGCCAGATCATAGCACTAAAATCCTAGGAATGCTGTGATTATTGCAGGAAAGGTGGATGGTAGGAACTGCTTTTTCCCTCGCTGGTCTAGCAGTACAGAAATGGTGGCACAAAATTGGAAGAATAATTGGGTCAAGTTATTCCCATAGAGCACATTCTCATAAGAGATTTCTCCAGGATCTCCCAGTCAGAGGCACATCTGATATCTCTTGACACCCCCATTCCCTAGGGACGTCTGCCTCATTCTCCGTATCTCCCTCCTGCTTACTCACTTAGCGCTGCGGAGCCCAAATACAGTGACCTAGATTCCACTTGTGTACCACCAACAGATCTTTCAGTTGGACTGACAGGGTATGATCTCCACTAATGTTGGAGGGAAAAAGAACTCAGCCTGATTTTCAGAACCCAGGTGGAACCTGCAGGATGAACAACAGGCATGTGGGTGCACACATGTGCCTGTAGTGGGTAGAAATAAGCAACTGGGTTCTTTAACTTAGAATTGTAACATTGACTTTAGAACTGCTACTGTTTAAGTCAGAACCCGCTTTCTCTATGTTACTGTTAAATGACAATGCAAACATTTATCATGATGCGTTTGAGAGCTCTTGACAAGCTGTTTGCCTGCTTCATAGAGTTCTGTTTGTTCAAAAGCCCTGCCTGGGTTGACTCTTCTGTTTATACAGATGAACTCTCCCATATGGCAATGGTGAGAGAGTAAAAGCAACAGAGAAACGAGCGGTCATAGATTCCATCCCTTTCATTAATATAATCGGATAAATAAGAATACTAACATTTGTGGTAGTCTAAATAAGGCTTGGGAGCACTCATGAACTCTGCTGTTACATGATATGCAGGTCAATGAAAGAAAAAGCTGAATTTCAAACATACAGTAGTGTTCAGTTCAGAATCCCATACAATTGGTATAGATTCTAGCCTCCTGCTTCAACTAAAACAAGATTAAATTCTGAGCTAAGTGCAACATCCTTTACCACAAGAGTAAATATCCCCTCTTTCCACCTACCTACTAAGTGATGAGCATTCCTTGAAGAAACAAGATACAGCAGTTTGAGAAGGAGGAAACTAAAATGCTATTATGATAAAAACTTCCAAAAGGACCTCATGCTATAGCAAATGGGAACAAAATTCCGTAGCCCCTGCCTGGGACGATCAAGTCAGTCATAGCTTGTAGGGGATCACTGAGTAAGTGAAAAGTACATTTAAAAACACATTCACATCTTTATGTTTTAACACACTATTGTAAAGGAAATGTATGTGACGCTTTTGCTTAAGTGTTTGTGTACCTGAAATTGCAATAGGGAACTCAAAATGATTGCAGCTGTCAAGTTAGAGTCAGAGGCTTAAACTGTGATGTTTATTTAATCTTTCCATAAGCTTATTATTACAGTTTCAAGCACAGATTCTCCTTTCAGGTCAACCTCTCCTCTTCAGGTCAATTTGCTTAAAGGTCTAAGCTTATTAACTTGGTAAGAACTTAAGTGCTGGGGGACAAAGGAAAATCCATACACTTAAAAGATCAAATGCCTTTTCCCCATGTTTTACTTTAGGAGGAAGTACATGAAATAAGACTTTTCATTTGATGTGCTATAGGGTATTTATACCACAAGAGGGCACTAAAACCATACTTAAAGCAGATAATTAAGCTACTGCTGTATGTATTACAAAACTAAGTCACAAAGTAAGGAACCATCCACTGCTTTCAAACATACACACTCACTACATAAAAGCATTCCTCTATCTTGATGGCAGGCACATACATTTACAGTGTACTCGCACTACCTCTACTTCCAACAGAGCAGCACAAAGCTCTTTGTAAAAGCACTGTCCTGCCAAGTAATGAAAGACAGTGAGAGTAAAGAAACTCGAAGCTTGAAGCAAGTTGGGCTTCCATGTTTTCAATACCAGTCTATTAATAAAGCTTAAGATTTTGAATTTTGATCTTGTCTAAAAGAACGTGAAGTGCGTGAACTCACAATGAAGTGGAACTGTCAGAGGGAGATGCTTACAGTCAGATGAAAAAAAATTTGAGTACAAATTACTTCTGCTTGTCCAAGCAGCAATTCTGTTTACACACATAAGGAGAAGTCCTATGCAACAGCAATTAACAAATCAACATGTTTCAACACTAAAAATATGCTTCTAGTATACTGTAACCTTTTTAATAATGCTTGAAAACATCTGAATGTTTGCATCAACCAATGAAGTGCCAAAGGAACAATCCCTTAGGCCTCAGTCAGATATTCTTCTACAGACTTTATTACATTATAAAAGCTACTTGCAATTTTTTAAGCCATAAAGGTGCGCAAAACAAATCCTGGCAATGCACCACTTCAGTATCAGACAAAAATAACGTTGGCTTTCTCTACCAGCTTAATGACCAGTACAAAGCCAAAGTACCTCATTTCTGCAGCTCTGAAAGTTGGCTATTTTTTCATATTAAGGTTTTTTTACACTTGTTATGCAAGTCTCTTGGTCCTATTATCTGTGTGTCAGATATGGCTGCTTAGGTATCTGTCAAGCAACAAAATTTCTGCTAATTAGCACGCTCCAGGAACTGACTTCCCAGTAACTTCAGAGTTAATCATTCAGTAGCAACATGCTTAACTCTGGCCAAGTCACCCCTAGGACCACCGCAGGATAATCCTGTAACAGTGAAGTCTTCCGACCATCTTCTCAGTTATTTGGGAACAAGGCAGTATGTGGCTGTGGGTCCAAGTAACGGAGGTATATGTAGCAATGCAGCACTATTGCTGTATAATATCCCCATCAGCTGCAACTGACTGAACTCCTGCAGTTGCCTAAAATACATGTCATAGGTGACAGAGTTGTACTAAATTTTGGACACTTCACATACCTCCTCCATAAGAAAAAAAACACACCAAAAACCTTTTCAAATTTAGAAATCCTTTTACAATGAAAACATTTATATAAACCTCAAAATAGGAGGCAGAAGTTAAATAGAAAAATGTTGGTCTGAGATTTTTAATTCCTCTTCTCACATGCATGAAGTGACTTGAGTTTAAAATACAATTTTCTATGTAGAACAGTCCTTAAGTTGGGGGGGGGGGGGGGGGGGGGGAAGGAAGTACCGGGCAGCAGAACAGACAGGAACAGCATATAAACAAGCATCCAAGTCAACATTAGTGTATCGTTTCCAAAGTCCTGCGCTAACAGCAAATGTCCCAACATGCTTGAGAAAATTCCTATTTCACTTATTTGAAATATACACCAGGCACATACTGTAATAAAAACCTATAAAAAAATATGAATTCAGAAATTTGATCCCATATTCCATCCCATGCTAGCATGTAACTCCCACTGACCATTTGTTGGATTCTGCCAATGGCTCACGGCAGCAGAGCAAGGAACTCCATGTCTTGCTAGTTAGTTCAGTTCTTGTGAATAGAGACTTTTGACAGGCGAAGCAAAAACCCAGCTATCACATGGGCCTACAACCCAAAGCACAGGCAGCCCTACTGCTGTTACTTTCAGAAATATGAAATGATCACTTCGCAAAACAAGATACTAAATCAGAAACAACATTTGACATTCCAATTTCTTGGTAAATTTTTCAGCATAACATATCCATCTCAAAGGATATAAATAGTTATGACACGCCATCAAGTGCATAATAACAAGAGGACAAACTAAATTTGGTTATCAGATGTCCCCAAGCAGCAACACATGATCTGAAAGGCTGTGAAAATCTCCTGAAGTAACAATCCAGTGATACAGGATTGTCAAACATACGTTTGATCTACGTATTTACAAGTGTGCTGCATTAGCTGTACACCTAAAGTCCCATTCAGAAAGGTGTGTGGAAGTGTGTTCAGTTTGCGTCTTGTCATCAAAACGTGCCTTCCAGTCTGTCATGGAGCCAAACAAGAGCAGACTATGTAGTGTTACGAATCTTATTAAGTCTACATGATATGAACATTTAAAAAAAATGCTTTAAGTGCAGCAAGTGATGTTAAATATTAGCATCTAAATACAGTTTTCATTTTTTTAGGTTCAGCACAGTGGCTGAAAAATTGTACATGCTATTGCATTACATATGCAAGGTCAAAATTCAAACTTACAATCTCTTTTCAATTGTTTTCTTTGGACTGAAGGATGAACAGAAGACTCCCCAAATTTCAGGATACTTGTAAGTGCAAAAGGTAATTTCTGGGAGTGCATTCTCAAAATAATTCTTGTTTTGGAGACTTAACCTCACTTTCATACAGCCTGTCAAGGTTTCCCTCGAGTCAGCTAAGTTTACAGTCAGGGAAAAAGTGTTTTCCCAAACCTTCTAAAAATAAGACAGACAAATCTACCTTTCCATTTTTGAATTCTCAGTTTTGACTTAAACCACAAATCATCATCAAATTTCAATTAATCAGTATGTTTATTTTATACTCTGCACAAGAACGTACAAAGAACATTTACACTATTTGTCAGGTTTCTTGCACTCAGACAAAAGATGACCTAAAGGGTATTATAAATAGAAATGAAAAAGAAAGAAACATTACGACAGGAAGAGTCCCAGAAAAAGGCAAAAATATAAATAAAGAATAAAATACTTGAATTCTGGAATACTGAAATTTAATCAGCAAACTAACATGCCAAGGCACATCCACGCTCTCTTGATTTAGCAGCTTCACAGATTCCTTAACAAACAAAACCAACCCCAATATACCAGATGAACATATTCATGCTTACTTTGTTAACTTGTGGCCAAGCTAGCAAAAAAGGAAAGATAACACTTTTCTCATAAGCACTTCTGATACGGGTTTCTCCTCAAGAAACAAGAACTTCCTGAACAGCATACACAGGAATAGTTGACCTCAAAATGAACATCCTGTATCAAGAGTCAATGCAAACAGCAGCCAAGAATCAGACACACTAAAGGAGCCTATTTTTAAGTATTACAAGTTTCTTCCTTAAACGCATACAAAAAAGAAGGACGTACAAGATCACTTTGGTGCTCAAATACAGCCACTGCTCCTTATCACCTCAGTGCTGTGAACATACTTCTAAATTACTTCCTGCTTAACTTCAAAACAGAGTGACTATCATTAACGTCTGACTGGAACACTTTTAAATTTGTAAGTTACAGCCATTTTTAAAGATCTTAATATAAAGTAAACAAACATTGACTCTTTTTTCCAGAACAGCGGAAGTGTCTCTTGTGATGAAATGTGCAAGTTCCACTACTGCTTAGAGTGTCTGCTGGGATTTTTAACAGAAGGGCGATCTGACATTAAGAGATTCAATGAAAGGTACCAGTGTAAGAGCTGACATTATGGAAGTTGGTAAGCAACCCGTCAGTGGGGCCATAATACCACTTTACTACACTACAATAGTATTATTCTAATGGCATAGTCCTGGAATTTCACCTATAATGGCATCATCCGTATTGTACCAGGAGATATGATGGCCTCTAGTCTATGTTTAGACGGCATAATTCTAGATGCTAAATCAGAGGAGGTTACTCCACCCCTTTCTGCTGGAGAGGGAACTGGAAAAAAAAATAATTCAGAGGAAACCCTAGCAATACTAAAAATCAAAAGCATTTCTCTCATGGGAGGTTTTCATTTAAAAACAAAGGAAAGATTAGACGGAAATCTCCCTTTATTAACAACTTGAGAGAAGGAATTAAAAAATATACTCATAAATGTTCTTCAAGATTGCTCATGAACAGCATATTGGCCATATACAAGTACAGACAAAATACTTGAAATATTCAGTGGGATTCACTGAAATAGAAGAATCCATCTCCAAAAGCTATTATTGTTTGTATTGTTTGGTTTGTTGGTTTTTTTTTTTTTTTTCTAATACAAGTAGTCACTAAGGAAAATAAAGCATTCCATCTCAAATATTTTAAAATATTTTTTTGGGAGAGACTGGGTTCAAAGCCATTCTTACAGATTTTTGGAGGGTTAAAAGCAGTGACCACAGACCCCATATAACAAATGTTGACACAGTATAGTCTATTTCTGTAAAGACTGAACACTAGAAAATGACATCCAAAGCACTGCAAATACTGAATGGATACGGAATAAAACTAAAATGCTCTTCATCAAATTCTTCCGCTTTAAAAAACATATCCATCTGACTGTAAAAATTGAAGGGATATACAAATGAGCTGTCGAGTAGCCCAGCAGTAGTAGCTATGCACTTCCATAAATACTGAATCCAGCATTCCTCATTTACCAGTAGAGATATCAGTGAGGCTATTAAGGTATTACTGACACACTCAGGAAGCAATTTGCACTCAGTGGCAGCCCTCTAGATATTTAAGAGGTCATCCTCAAGAACTTCTTAATGGACTAACTTTTCCATTAAAAGCAGTGCCTCAACCTTGGTCCTTATAAGGAGAAAGCACTACAAAGCCAAAGGGAGGATCCTTGGAAAAAAAGCAGAGTAATCATGAATTTGAGGTGCAACACCCAAAGCAAACAGACACTATCTCACTTGTGGTCTATATTTCAGCAGTTGCTTACCACTGCACACAGAAGAGGTGATGTTGTACAGAAAAGGATAAAACTGTAAACAGCGGATCATCTTCAGGCTGCTTTCGCACTCCAAGCACTTGGTCGTCAAATCCAGTGCACGTCTGAAGGCCTGCAGGGCTCCACTAATGTTGTTCAGAGCCAGATAAGCATTTCCCAGGCTCAAAAAAGTCAGGGGCTGCAAAGAAAAAAGCAACATACCCCAGCATAAGTATGTTCACTGTTTAAAATTGAAGCCAACTAAGAAAAACCCCTGCCAATTCACACTCTCCCAGAATTTGGCTGGAAAGAATTTAGGTAGCTTCTTAAACAGGGACTGCCTATTCTTAGAATGGCGATACAACAGCTTGATGCACTGGTGCTAAACAAAAGCTGTTTTGACATAAGGTTGTGTTCAGGATTCCATCCTCCTACAATGAAAAACAGCTGTTAAATACACACAAGCTGAAATGAGGCATTAAATACTTACTTATAACCCATCATAAACGTAATGCTTACTGCACAGAGTAGCAAAGAACTAAATTGAAATGCTAGAAAACATTTTAGAATGATTGAAAGTCAGCAAAAATGTAAAAATATTACTAGCGTTCTAGCAGGACAGATGCATTTTATTTGTCAGAAGTATTCAGGATTTACTTGAACAGAACCAAGTTACTGAAAACACCAATGTCACACCAGCTTAGGGGTACACATTTATGTTTACTTTCAATTCTTTATAAAACTTAATATTTCTCTCCTCTTCTTTTGGCTAGTCTCACCAAAATACGTGTAAGTTTTCAGAGCCATCTTAGCTTGTATTATTAAACACCATTCAGAAAAAGGTACAAGCTGAGCAAGAGGATTTTTTTTTTAAAAGCTTTTGCTAATATAGCACATCCTTCACTCCCTGTAGCTATAATTAATTTTGATTTGCATTTACTGTCCTTTATATTCCAGGAAATACTATTCAGGTACAAATTCTCCTACCAGATTTTTTGATATAATAGGTATTACAGGACTGAGAATGCCTGAAAAAAAAAAAAAAAAAAAAAAAAAGAGCAGGCATTACTGTAATGAGGTAGAACTCAACAGTATTTTTGAAGAAAAGCCCTGCTCACACAGCATGGTCCTAAGGATCCCCAAGCTCCTCCCCTCCAAGGCTGTGCTTTCAAGTGTTCTTCTTAAAGTACATCATTCAGCTATAGTTCTTTCTACAGTTTTTATTTTTGCACTCTTACCTGCTACACAAATGAGCTAACTCATTTCCAACAATTGCAAACTTGTTTCTGAATGCTATATTCAAAAAGCTTATTCTCTTTTAGCTTTTTTATGTGCTAGACGGCTGGTGGCCCAGCAGGTTTAAGTGCTCTCTTTATCTACCTACAGAGGCAGAAGAACAGTAAAAAGTCACTTGAACTTCTTACTGAAGCATCTCAAACATAAGACCAAAATTACTTTCTAGATGAAATATGTCCCCGCCACACCCCCACCCCCCGCTTCCTTTTTGCAATTGTTCTGGCCAGTCCAGTAGTTTAGTTTAAACAGAAACCTTCTACATGACACAGGTGGCAACCTACAAAATGTTTATAATGTTACCACTCAGAAATACAAAAACCCCTTCTGAATCTAAGGTTGGAAGTAAAGTCACCAAACAACTAGAACACGGCTTTTCCTTTAGGTATATAGATGAAGTCTAGGGACAAATAAAACAGTACAGATAAAAAGTCAAGTGGCACAGAAAGACGTCTATACATCTTGGTGACATACGTGCTACTTCAAGGGTTTTAAAAATCAAGATACAATCCTGTCAGCATTACAGACCTCTGTTTTAGATGAAAATGTTGCCAAAACACCAGGATTAGATTCCTTGGAGCTGCTGCTGCTAATACAGTTTCTGGGAGGCAAAAAGTCTGTCACCTATTTTAGAAGAACTGCTCTACATGTTTACATTATCAAGAACCAACATCACCCCCAGCATGATCAAGAATTTAAATGAAAAATCTGTTGCAAATCACAAGCTGGAACTTGAACTGCATGCACAGGAAAGCAAGCGCAAGTAAGTAATACTCATTTAGAAAATAATGAAGGAGAAGACATTCACCGCTGAACAAACACAAGAAACATCATCTTACCTCAGAGGCATTGATGGCCAAAGCCTTCAGCAGGAGCCTGCTGGCATCCAAATGAAGACCATAATGAATCAAGAGGTTAGCAAGATTGACCAGAGGGATGTCCTGATATTCATGTGGGGCCAAATTAAATGCTTTTTGCAAACAGGTGATAGCAAAGGTGCTATTTCCAACGGCACGCCAGTACAATCCAGCTTCATTAAGCACAAGCCATAGAGGATCTTCTGGCTATAGGAATGAGTCAGGGAAAAGGATGAAAAAACCCCCACCCACAAAGCGGTGTCTCAGGAAGACAGAATTGCCTGCTCTTTGGTAAGAAACAAACAAAACTCACCCTTGCAGTACCTTATCAACTACGTACAAAGTACTCTTTGCTGAGACTGCTCTACTCTAATTGACATGATTTACAGTCTGAACTGTAGTCTAGTAGCACCTGTTGCTCACACTCGACTCTTACGACTCACTTCTATCGTGACCACAAAATCCCTTAAATATATAAATGATAATAGTTAGCTCACTTCAGGAAGCAACATTTGTGAGCCACTTCAGAGTCCTGGAATTACATTAATACAGATCTATATAGAAATGTTACAATTTGAAGGTCAGGCAGCTTTTAAATTGTAGTTAGATGTGGTTCCAGGTCCTAGATCCAACATCAAGACTACCTACCAATTCAAGGTTTCAGAGTTATTTTTTCTCAGATTTAGTTATCTATTTGTCTAATGAAAGTTGGCAAGTAACATGCATTAGATACTGCTTAAAGATTATAAAATAGCAAGCAACAAAGGAGGGCAGCTGGAAGAACAGAGGAAGCGCCAAATACACCTTGAATGTTCCTTCCTCCTCTTTCACCTATCACAGAAAACCAAATGCTCATCCTAGAGAAGAAATAGCAAAACTTTAAAATAGCGACAGATGGACAGAGCTATGTAAAACATGCACTTTCAGATGGAGCAGTTTCAAATAGTTTAGAAACACATTATAGTTTTTAATATTTTCAGCATTCTGTTACCCAGTTCTACGAAGAATTTAAGTATAAAAGCAGCAACTGAAATTAATGTCCAACCTACACAGCTGAAGCCCAAATGCATGCATGAGTAGGAGACATGCAGCTACGATTAAAGCAGCAAAAACGGATAAGCACCTTTACAGTACAGTAGTATTGTATTAATGCAATACAGCTGGCATTACAGTAACACTGTTGAAAAACTTAATCAATACAAAGACTTTCTTCCACGTTTTAAAAACAACCTCACCCAGGAGGGTTCTACCTATGGTTCAAGATGAACCAGGAGACACCAACAGGATTTATTACCTCTTCGTTTGGAGTACCTTACATAATCTATAATTTTAAGAATATTGATCACTGTTTTCAATGTACATAGGTAATATTACTTCCATACTACTCATGCCTAACTCCTCACGGAATTACATTCCATACACAGGTCCCAATGACCTTTCTCTAACTAAATCCTCAGCAAGTTACTAGCACTTTGTTTTTTCCAATACAAAGATACCAACTGTAGCACTCCTGCTCTAGAAAGTTTATCATTAAGAGAACTGGCATGACAAAACAGTGTTCTTACATCAGCATCTAAATGACCAAGTAGTCCAGACTTTTAGCACGAAGGCAACTGAATACTACAGCTAAAACCAAAATACCTATGCACTACAACAGTAAGACATATACAGGACTGTTCTGAACAACATAATAATGGGAATCAACTGCTGTTCATTTTTCTTCTGGGTAAGACAGATGCACATAGTAAATGGTAATGATTTTAGACTAAAAAAAATACATAAATACACTGCCTTGACATAACTTGTACAAGAGAGTTAATTTGAGATTTATCAGTTTGACATGTCAAAAAGAGTCAACCTCTATCTCAGTTCTTCCTGTCATTTGACTTGTGATGACTCTCAAAGGCCTCATGCATGATGGAGGTGGCATTCCACAGGGTGTTATACAGGTGTACATCCTTTGCCCCAGAGTACTAGTTATCCTCACAGAAGATTGACAGAGGGTTGGTTTCTTTGGAGGGGGGTGGGGGGAAAGGCAGGGTAGTAGGGAGGAGGAAGAGCAAAAGCCAGGCTTGTAGGGAGGGCTGAAAGAGGAGTAGTTCCAAGCTTTTTCACTCCGTTAAGCAAATGGCTGCCAGGATTAGCTAATATACTGCGGCTCCATGTCCTGCAGTCACAACAAGAACATGTAACTATAAGGCTGTTTGGTCCACACTAAGCTAAATTAAATAGATACTTCATATGCTTGCACTTCACTTGTGAACATGAATTTTTATGTTTCATCTTGGGTACAGGCAGCAAATACACTTACTACTTGCACATCACTGACATCTTTAGAGCTATAGAAATGCATTAAGTAAGGATTCTGAATTTATCTCATGCTACAGTTTTTGACGTACCTTTTTCATTGCATGATTTAGAAACGCTCCTATCTTCACCTGTGTAATACTTTGATTGTTGATACGAGAATGCAAAACCTGGACAACAAAGGTTTTATTTTTATTTTTCTTAAACAACTGAACACATTTTACAATATATATCTACATGGGTCATTAAAGCTTCACTTCCCTAAGTCTTCTCTTTAAAAAAAACAAGAGTGGGGGGCAGGGGTGCGGAGGAGATACTGTTCTAAACAGATGATGTGAACGTGTAATGATTAAAGCAGCCCATCTCCAGAAATCAGTATGAAGGACTAATCTCAGCCTGAAGTTACCACCTTGGTAGAATACAGTAGTTATTTGAAACCCCAAGATGATGAATCATGTCAAGTGACTGTTAGAAGTTTTAAAAGAAAGTGGTAATTTCAAATAGCAAATTAAATTTCCTACTCTGTGTGGTTTTAGTCAGCATTTGAAATAAGTCAGACAAACATTATGCTGAGTGACAAGTTCTCCCTTTCTCCAGCCCTGTTAGAAAGCACCCCTTTTTTAGAAGTACTGATTGGCTTGTGGTAAGTAATCTTTTAAATATCAGAACCTTTCATGTTCTGAGTAATTTTTTTAAGGCAATAAAGGGGAGAACTTTAAAACAGAAGAGAACCAATGAGAAAATGCCTCTTACTTGTCTTGCTTGATCATCCGGCATCTTGAATTTCAAATTTAGGTTACTGTCTAGCTCCTTGACCAGTATGTTTAGAGATTCATTGTTACGAGCATCAGTAATGGAAGAACAGTCCGGTGCCTGGGTTTCTCCATGCCCAACAATATCTCTTGGGATACTCAGGATTGGCTGGATTCTAACAATAAGCAGAACCAAGACAAATTAATAGCGCGTGCTGCATGTCCCTGATCTGTAAATTTAAGATTCAGCTATGTATCAACTGACAAGCCTCACACTGTAGACCTGCTACAAGACATGAGCTGCACATCAGAGGCGTTCAAGGACCACCCTTCCCTTGAAAAGTCATTAATAAATAAGGTCTTTACTTTCCATTTTAAAGCACAGAATACCGGTAAATAACAGACAATGCAGTAGATATAAGACACAGGAGGTCCTCATATTATGCCAGTAAGGATTGTATGAAGTTTAGGACTAAACAAATGTGAAAAAGAAAGTGCTGAAGTTTTTTAAACTGAAGTTTGATTTCAAAAACATCAAGAGGTAGCCAAATTATTTGGGAAGAACATTCTAAGTTGAACACTGTTTTTAATTCAAAGGAAGCTTCAGAACATTTGTGGATAGGAACCTTTGGTTTAACATATGCTTAATACCAGAATTACACCGACTAGGAGAAGAAAGCTTTCTTGTTATCACTATTATAATGTTAAGTATTATTGCAACATAGACACATTTTTTTTTATCCTATGTAACAACAAATATTACTGACTATTCCACAAGTAAGCTGGTTTCCTACTTCTGCCCCAAAGAAACGAGCCAGGGCTTTGCACTCCTAATAATTTTTTTTATATTTTCTGGTCTTCACAATTTTCTGTTATTGTAACTAAGGCTAAGAGGATGCATGCAATCTACAACAGTTAATTGTAGTTATGAAACAGATACCTCATTTTCTCTCTCAAGGTCTTCTTTTTTATTTTTAAAAATATGATCTACAAGACATTCAGACTTATGCTTAAATCCTCATTCTTTGAGTAATACCGTAGATATTTCATAAATTCACCTTGTATGAACAGTCAGGGAAGAATCACCATGAATTGGATCTGACTGTTACAGCAAAGATGACAATAAAACACTCTCCTTCTGTGGAACAGCCAGAGAAGGCAGTCCGAACACATCTGTACTGTTGATTACTAATTGCAGCCATCCTCTCCAGAAAGAAAACACTCATTAAGACAGTGTGAAAATTTACAAATATGATTTTAAAAAATCAACACTTGCCTGAATCCCCTATTTTCTGGGGGCAAGAAGTAAGTTGGCAGTTCTTCTGGATCAGGAATTTTGGGAAAAGATTTCATGCACTCTGTTCGCTGAGGCCAAAGAATATGCTGTTTGTCCTAAGGGGGAAATGAATTATTTTTTATTATTTGACCAACATTTTAAATATTCTAATTAACAAGCTAGTAAGAACATAAGGAAAAGTATGGAGAAAAAAAAATGCAGAGATCTTTAAAACTATTATCTTTCCATCTTTTGTGGACTATAAGCAGTTTAGTTTTCTATCTTTACTCAGCTGTACTGCTTTATTTGCAGCAGATATTTACAGAGGTGACTAAGAACACCACCCTCTGATGTAGTGGAGTTTCAAATGATGGGAAACTGGTACAGAGACACTACAGAGATGCTTCTATGTTGAAGAAATTCAGAATGCTACATTCTCCAGTGCTGCCACACATCAAAACTGTAGCCCAATGCTACTAAGTTTCACATAAACAAGATCCAATCTTTCACAAATCCTCTTTGAAAGGGCAAAGCTTGGCCTCTTCACTCACTCTACTGGACTCTACGCTCCACACTGACACAATAGAACGAGCAACAGGAGAAGACTGCAAGGACTGGCTGTGGTGGCTTTGGTTCGCATGAAGATCCAAATTCACAGATGTCATACTAGAAGTTGAAGAGTCTTCACCAAACTAGAAACAGCAGAAAAACAATATTTAATAAAGGAGACTATATTACGGCTGAATTTCTGTACATTATTTTTCCCCCACACTACTTCTGTAGGTAAGCTCATTGATGAGCTGAAATTTGGATAGCAGAAAGAAAATAAATGGAAATCTAAGCCTCCTGATCCACTCACACCATGGAAAAGTAATATTCATGTTGTAAATAAGTCAACAATGAAAACACAAGTGCAAATCAATTAAAAAAATGCTTAAAGGTACCAAGCAAACATTTCTAATAGACCACAAACAAAATCTACTAGACTGCATAGCTCTAGTTCAAGTCAGAGTTACTAAGACTCATGGCTTACAAAATTATCTTGATAATCTGAATTTATAATTATTATAATAGGAAGAACATCCATGAAGAAAACAGAAGAATTATTCCTGCTTCTTAAACTACTTAAGGGGAAACTCCAGAACATACTCCACATGGCAAAATAAGTGAAACCATAATGTTTATCTGAAGTTTTAACACAGCAGCGGTGTTGCCTGGGTGGCTGTTGTTTTAGATTTTTAGTATTAGTATGCATGTTGTTCCCAATACTCCTGCCACAGACATCCTTGCTGTGCTGTCTAATTCAAGGTATACAATCAGCAACTACTAACAAAACCAGGCTAACACCTTATTTTTGGGCTGCAAAAGCACTCACTAGATTCAACACCACCGAGTTCTGCTCTTCCATTTGTTAATTGCTTATGGCAGGTTTGTGCTCCTTCTGGTAGGAAAAAAGATTAAATTGGAAGGAGCATGCAAAAGTTGCGTAGCTTGAGTCATACGACAGTGTAATAAACAAAAGAAACTACGATCCATTTTAAGGCTGTTGAGATAAGTGACTAATACAATATTATTTTAAGCACACTTCTATCCTGTTACGTTGGAATATCCTTTCCACTAAAGAGTAATTCTTGTTCCATATAGCACATGTACATTAGAAATGAACACTAGAACACTAACTCCTTAGAAAACCTTTACCTCTTGGTTAACACTAGCTGCATAATGCTTTTTCCTGTCCTCTCTGAAGGAAACTGAGTTGGAAAATTAAAAATTATGCTTCTGCTAGCATGTCTGAAATGGAGTATATTTACGTAAGAGAAATCTGTAATTCCTCAAGTGAGGATTTTTGTTCTTCCTCAAAAGAAAAACTTGGCTGTTCTGTGCAGGTTGAAAAAGCAAAGGAGCCAATATAGAAGTGGCTGGTTAACTCACAGGAAACTAAGACTTTGGACTAAAATAAAGTTTTTTGATTCAAATAATTCTAACATTTCTCTTTTCTAAGCACAACTAAGTCTTATACAATAAATGATCTAGATTTCTATAACCCAGTCTATCTCAGCCTGTATTACTAGGAAAAGAAACTAGCACTACATACTTCACACTCTGGAAAAGACACTAAATGACTTCTCACTATAATTAACACACTCAAAGCTAATCAGGCAAATGGGATGCAAGTTGAAGCAGTGGTATCAATTCACAAACCTGGACATATTCCACATTTTCAAAAATGTCTCCGCGGTGATAACGAACAGGCTGGTCCCACTGGCAGTGCAAACTATGCTGCTGGTTGCCCAGTCTACAAATCTGATGGTTCCCTGCAGAGCACAAAACATTTTTTCTACTATGTAAGCAAGGTTTCCAAGGAGACAAAGACAGCATACAATCAATCCCTCCACCCCCAGTTTGGTCTCAATCCTTTTTATTTATTTAATCAACACAGAGTAAACTCCGTCTTTGAATGACTCAGAAAAATCCCTGTTCAAGAACATACCGCAATTCCTTTTTTAAGAAGCAAAACACAAGAGCCATGCAGGGCCATCTTAATACATAAAGGAGATACGTCCTGACATTAATCTAAATATGTGCTATTCTTCATCACTATAATGAGGATGAACTCTAAATAAAGTTTTACCTAATTGAGCTTCTTTTGCCATCTGTGTCTCGTGAATGATGTTCCTCAAGATTTGTTCCTCCTGGATGAGCTTGTACTTGTCTAAAACATCTTGTTGCCTAAGGTAATGGTCATGCTGCTTCTGATATTCCTTCAATTCATTTAATGTTCGCTGAAGTGATCTTGAAAATTCAACAGTAGAAAAGATTTACTTTGAACCTTTTTTAAAATACCAGCTTTTCCTACAGTGTTGCACATTTTCAACTTTGGGTTTCTTGAAGTATTCTTATGAATGAAAGTTGAAAAATCATTATTCTATTTGAAGTGTAAATAATTGCTGCAACAGAACAATAGAAGTGAGACTGTATGAATTGCCACTAGGATGCTGTTTTAGTTACCTATGCTGGGCTTCCAATTTTTGCTCAAGTTTTTGCTGACATAGGACAGCATGCTTCCTTTTTACAGCTTGCTCAAACCCTGGTTTGGCCTGTAGAGCATGATCGTAACAGAGGACCGAGTGGTTGTACTCTCCAAGCATCTGAAGAATGATCGAGAGAGAGAATTAGCCATTGTTTGATAACATTTAATGAAAAATACTCCACTCTTAAAGAAGTCATTAACTCAAATTTTAATTTGTGTTAACAAGCAGCCTCTCATTTCTGAAACTCAAGTCACTGTATCATCTGCTAGAGAATTTCCCTGGGATTTATTTCCAAGTGTAGATAAAAACCTCTGTTGAAAGGCAGACTTTGGACGAAAATATCTTGACAGAATCTTAAATATTAAGTGTGAAATGCATATGGAACACAAGACACATTGTAGAAGAGCAGAGCATTACAAATCAAGCTAGAAAGATTAAGAAATATTCAGTTTTCTACAAGTCTTGGAAAATAAAGATAGTATTTACTGCGTAAATATTTCCCAAAGTGTAATAGCTGGTAAAGAAGTCACTGTAATCCAGAGCGGCATGGACCACAATAGCTGCATCTGCAGAGAAGTGAGCCCGGTGCAGAATATTTGCCAAATTTACCAGTGCAATATCTTTGTTTTGCCTAAAAGAAGAAAAAATGAGAAGAAAAAAAGAAAACTCAGTCCTTAAAGAAAGTCAGACTATGTAAGAATCATGCATAAGGACACATTTATTCATCAGTCATATATTAAATATGTAATTTGATAAAAACGTGTCTAAGCTATATATATGCCTAGTATAGCACATAAAGACTATGGACAAGTAACAGGGATTATTCCTCAGGATATAGTTTTAGAAACTAAAACCTGTTTATACTAATTAGGATAACTAGAGAAGAAATCTGAAAAGACATATTTATTAGCAATTCTTACCTTGAAGAAAAATGCAGGGCACGCATGGCACATTCTACTACTTGGTACGGCTCATTCTTTATTCGCCAGTAAAAAGAAGCCATATTATAGAGTACCCAGGAAGAGGAGTTCTGCAGTAAAGAGAAACACATGAACTGTACTAACTACTAAGACATGAACTAAAAGCTTATATCGGGACTTTAATTACTATGGGATGGAAAGCTGAGCACCAAACTTCCTCTAAGTTATCCTCTTCCTCTGGAAAGCTGCCATTTGGCAATAGTGATGAATGTTCAGGAAGAATGAACTAGCATATAAATGTATTAAACAGATTTCAGTACTATTGTTTCTTCTTTGTTCTTTCAGTACCTGCATTTTTGTTTAAAAGCCCGTATTACCTTGACAGAGCAGTGAATATGGCTTGCCAGACCATACCAATGTCATTAAAGATGACAGTAAGTATCTATTTACTGGCTTTGCTGATGCCTTTTCCTACCTTTGCTTGCCTAGCAGAAAATGTTTTTAGTCTGCCTTTTGTAACTTAAATGTAAACCAAAGATGTATGTGCAAAACTAGTACTGGATTTGATTGCAAGTCAGGCATACCTAATCTTGTGAGACCTTTCCAGCACTCTTTTGTGCATACAGAAAGATTAGAGTTTCGTACCTTCATTAGCCCGTCATAAATACGATGACCTATTTCCTCTATACTTCTTCCCAGCCTCCGTGACAAGTATGTGAAGATTGGATCTTCTTTAGGTAGCAAGGGTGCGGAAAGATTAACTCTTTCTTGGACACCCTAAAATAAAAATTGAGTAAAGGTATTTGCTGACACTTTAACTAGAAGTAGAGAAATAGACTCAAGAGCATGACTCCCAGGAAAATTTAGTGTTTTGTTATTTCACATTCCTATCATCCTTTCATATCAGGATCTCAGGGACTTGACAGGGTAATGTCACCTTTGACAGATGAATAATATATATTACTATAGATAGACAAACTAGAAGCAGCCAAAAGCAGCCTCTGCTTGTGAATGCTATAGGAGAAATACTAATTTCTGGTAGCACTGTGTATCCAGCAGCTACTGACTTCACTCATGATCACTGAAGCACTTAACGTTTGTCAGGCTACATGCACACTATTAGAGTATCCCTACATCTCCTCTTTCTTCCTTCATGAATGACAAATGTACTCCTTTCAAAAGTACATCCAGACCCAGGAACAGAGCCAAAAACCTTCAGTTCCTGTTTGTATGTAAGAAAATCCTTATTTGTAGATAAAGTGTTATTTTAAAGACTTGTAATAAAATAAACATGAAGGTATAAGCACTAAAGCTGTGTCCGCATTAGAAAATTTGCTTTGTATTAGCAAATTAATTTACTAATTATCTTTTACTAAAGTAAAAAACTAAAAAAAAAAAAACCCTTTCTACTAGTAAAGAACAATTATCTCATCCTCTGGGTTAGGGCTTGGCATTCAGATACCAAAGAGACCATCAAGCATGTTAGGAGCTACTAAGAAGTCTGCAAACAATTTTCTGACCCTGAATCTTTATACAGTTTAACGACTCTGTTCAGCACTCTCCCATTTTCAACTGAAACAATTCACAAGTTAGAAGCATTTCCAATGGAAGTTACCATTTTACTAATGAAACGTGTTATGAAAACAAAATACTCAATTTTCCTAAAAAATGCCCTGTATAATAAGGCAAACAGTAACAAAAGAGAAACAGGATCTGTGTATCTGATGGAACTGTCCTCCTATAAGCAGGTGCTTTAACTGGGGCACAACTGTGCTTTTAGAAAAACGTCTGAAACAGTCTTGAAAGATTACAATACCTTTCAATCTTGACTGAGAACTGCCAGTAAGAGTTTTCTATTCCTTTTCCTGATGGAGAAAAAACACATACTTGCATTTGCTCACTTACCCGTAAGTGCTGAAAAGCATGAATACTGTATGGAAGATCTAGAACTTTTGTACAGTCTGGCTGCTGCAGGTCTGGAGGCACTGGTGACTTTGTGTCTATATAGTCTTCAGGGCTGAGGACATAACAACATAACACAGCAGACTCCAGATTAAAATACTACTAAAGCTCATAAGAGACAGTACTGTAGTCAACAGACACTGTATTCCGAATTGACCATTACAAAAATCCCATGTTTGAGCACAGCAGACCATTTCTGATGTCTTCCCAGATTTCAGTTGTATCAGGATGTCATCACTACAGGATAAAGTAAATAAATTTCTGTATGCTTTAGAGAGAACATCAACATTTGGATAGCCTCCAATATGTATCAGCATCAACCTAGTGTACCACTACTATGATTAATGATCTACCCGCCAGGCAAATGGCAACACATGCAGATTAGAAGACTCTCCAACTGAAACTAACAAACCCCAAGTATTAGTGAGAAGCCCAAATGAAGGTATCTGAGGATAAAATTTTTTTTTTCCCCACTTTGAGTACTCATCTGATTATGTTAAAACCCATGAAACTACAGAAACACAGCAGTCAGCCCTGAAGACGTTACCAATGAAGCTGTCAAGCTCCCTACCAATGTCAAGCAGACTGTCCACACATCATTTACTTGCTAAGCACAGGGCATGAAATACGACCAGAAGGTTCAACAGCTTGGTAATCAACAGAATTTCATTCAAATTTAAGTCAAGACAGTTTCCACTACAAGAAGTATACATCTAGCTCAGAACACTCAAAGCACACTCAAGCAAATTCAACCCCCTTCTACATAATGCACTTCAGTTTAATTCACATGCCGGGTCATATCAGTACAGAATTACAGCAGCAGAACTGACTGGGAACCTGGGAACAGAATGGAGATGTTTCAGAGTAGGGCTAACATGGGCCGTTTGGGGGAGACAGCATTTCTGTGTTGTACCCTTTTATGATTAATGTCAGAGGTTGTTTCAATTTTATTCCACGCTAAACACAAAATAAAACAATTGTCATCTAAAGAATAGTCAGTGATAGTATTTTTCTTTTTACTTGCATTTAGAGGTTTTGTTCATTTTCTCATTCAGTAAAAATCTTAAAATAGAAAGCATCTCATTACCGGATATCTTTGCTCTCTAAGGTGATGTATGTGCCATCGTATAGATCTAGGTCCCCCAAGGGCACCTTTGCTTTAATGCAGTCCGGATCCTCTTTATTATGCCTTTGTTCCAGCCCTGTGTCTCTGTCCTCATTTTCCTCTATATGAATCTTTTGAGCAACTAACTGTTTCTGTAGGAATAAAAAAAAAAAAAGGAAACAGAAGAATGTATACTGATGAAAGCAAACCCTACGGATGCTAGGAGTTGAACAGTCCAACTTCTTCCTTAAAACAAAGTCTATCTAAAGAAATTCTAAAACGCTCTTCACATTTTGGGAATATTTCCCTACATTTTATAACATCTGTAGGACTTCTTTTGATTTAGATGGAATATAAATACTTTCATTAGAGATAATATGATTTGAACAGGCCCTTATTTCTCCTGCTGTACCTAAAAAAAGGGCTAATAGCATTCCAAATTCATGGTAGGCCACTCAAAAAAAGAAGAAACAATTGTTAACAGCACGTCAACTTTTCTGTATTTGAAGCCTTTTCCTCCACTGTAAGACCTCATGGAAATAACATTAGAGATTGCAAACAAAATTAACTTCTTAACCCTCCAGTGTGCTACGTACAACTGAGGTGGCAGGTTAATGCAAGGACTGAGACTAATTTCTATACATCAGCCCATCATGTGCCTTAGGAGCTACCTTTGGTGCCATAAAGCTCACCAGCGTTAATGACTATTAACAGTGAATGGACTAACGATCTGTCCCAGCAGAGTAAGCTGTATCTAATTCTCACCCAGATCTGCAAATTGTAAACCCATTAAATATCATAAGGATTTGTGTATGTTGGAAAGAGAAGAACATTTGCATTTTTAAAGCCACACATTTGATTACACACTATGCAATACTAGAGAGATATATAGTAGCAACTTGTGCAAGATCTTACAATACATAATGTCTGCTAGAAGTCATTTGTATGCCACAAATTGTACATTAGTAATTTCCAAGCCCACAACCCATGTCCTTTTTCTGAAAGGCTTAAAACTATTGTTCCACCCATAGCTAGAATGTCCACTACCACAAAAATAACTATACCTCGATGAGAAAGACTGGCTGAATACAGTCACACAAGGGGCAGTCCTGCTAGTTTTAATCCCTTCCAGTGCTCCCATTCACCTAAAGCTACCCCTGGTGCTCATCTAACTTCTCAGTGAGCTAGTTGCACTAATTTGACAAAACCAAAGCTGGCATAAGAGAAAGCAGTGCATGGCCAGAAGAAAGGCTGTGAGCTGTTAGCTTGCCCAGCCCATATTATATTTAAACTTTAGTTTAAGTTATCAGTTCAGGTTCATTAAAGCCCTTTTTAGAAGGGTGTTGTCAGACCCTTTTTCAACAATAAATGGGCATGAATTAAAACAGAGCTGACCTGCTCTGTATTCTCCTGGAATATAGTAGTTCGCAACAGAATCCAGTATCTAAATGACTTGACTTAAAATGTTAGGATTTATGGATAACAGGGAATGATGCAACTGAGGACAATGATAACCAGTTGAGCAAACTTGAGGCACAAAATTCTTGAGATCTGAAGAATTCTTCATCCTTTCACTGAAGCAGAATTACACCAATAATGACTTCTATTCCCCATTTAAATCTAGCACTAAAAAGCCAGTGAAAAAAATTCTGCATTTTCAGAAATCAGTTAGTATTTAATATTATACTTTACCTCCAGTTCTTTGAGGTAGTTAACTGTTGTTTCTTGTCTCATGAGTATTACCAAATCATGTGGGTTCCTCAAGTTCATTGGTGAATCCACCTGCAAGACATTTCAACAGTCCATCACAGAAGGCATTCTCCTAATTAGAATAATTTTAAACGGAAAGAAGGTATGTACATTCAACTACAGTTTGTCTGTTCAGAGGTTTTCTGTTGACTCAGCATTCATAATAAGTCCATAATTTAAATCTGTACTTCAAACAACACTGTTATTTGAGAATCCAAAGGAGACCATGCTTTGATTTTAAACCTATTTTAATTTTTTCAGGCATACAAATTCTAAGTGTAAGAGGCAAATAAATTTCTCACAACAAACATTACTAGGAGCACCCACTGCTGAAATACTAGATACCTTCTATTGCAATCACAAAAAAAAAAATTTGATAGATTTAAAATTCCTCCATTTCGTCCCTCAATAGGCATAAAGTACTTCAGCTTCAAGTCAGCTCCTTCCACGCAACTAATTTAACATACCAGCTTAGCATTAAGATCTACTGCCTTCAGGATTAAGACATAAATGAACAAACTGAAGGGGCAGGCAGATGAAGACTAAAAACTGTTACAGAAGACCGTGCTACAGCTTCCATAGCTATGCACAGGAGTTGGCAGCTCAACGAAGAGCAACATCATAGGTAAGTCACAGACAAGAGTGGTTATACGCCAGACCTTTATTGGTCCCTAACTGGGCTCAGTAAGCCATGGCACTTCACAGCTGGAATACCCCAGCCTTGTCCTCACACCAAATCAGTTCTGCTGCCTGCCTGGGTGGCGGAAAGTCACTGCAGTGTCTTGGTGCATGAACAGCTGAGCTGATCAAAAGGCTCACCACAGTCAAAAGACTCACCTCCAGGCTTCCACCCCGCTCCCTCGAGTCTGCCAGTGTGATACAAGTTAGCCCTGCATATCAGCTCTGGAGCCCACCAGGCTCTCTTGGGAGCTAACCCAAGCTCTGCAGTTGAACGGGACCTAATTCCCTATCAGTTGCTTTACTTGAATTAGTAAATTAAATTAGCTCAGGGAGGATTCATTGAGTATGAGAACAGAAGCAAGGAAATGGACAGTGAATGTGTGATCACAGGATGAAAGATGACAAGGACAGCAAGATCTTGCATTTTTAACATAATGACTGTTACAGTACACTGTCTACACCAAGATGTTCCTGGATCTGCTCAGTTTCCATTCACGCTTTCAGGATACGGAGATAGGTACTGCATAAAGATGTAAGCACTACCTGTTCATTAGCGCTGATACCTCTACAATGGCTGTCCACGATATCTATCCAAGCTCGGTGACATTACAATTTAATGGAAAAGTTTGCCATATATACATGCACAGGAGAACCTCCTGAGCTCCAGGTCTTCATTTTTTGTCAATTTTCTAAACAACCTGGACACATTTCCGGGACTCTTTCTTATTACAGAGAACTGCATCTCCAGCAGGACAACAGCAAGTTTCCTGGTCATCGTGTGCCCTGCCAACAGATCAGGCCTTGAGCCATGTTCTCTTGGCTGTGAGTCAGTGAAGAAGCTCAGATCTACTTTCTTTGGACTACTGACTATGAAGTCTATGTTCCTTGCAAGCCTCCCTAAGGATCCTGTCCTCCAAGATGAAAACATTTGGCCCTTTTATCCCCCACGTCAAAAAAACCCTAAAGGTGGTTTTGGCTACATTTGGCTAATATTCCTTTCCAATTCAAAAGCTGAACTGCTTCTTTTAGTATGGAGCCATTTTCATGGGTGGCTACTGACAGTCCAAATACTTACACATAACTTTTTCTGCCTTAGCAAATCAATTCTCTTATATCACCAGATGAATAGAAAACGATGGGTGCTATTGACACCAGTTAATTTTTACAGCATGGATTCAGAGATTATTAATTTAACTGTTGTCAATAAAGGATGACCAAGTATCTGCAACGATCCAGAGAAGCACAAAAAATACCACGTTAAAAGAAACTAACAATGCTGTTAGTTGAGGTACTGAAGTCTACAGTCGTATTTCATATTTTCTCCTGTGGGCTCCACCTCACTTTGAACTGGTTGCACACAAACCCAGAGTTATGCACTGAATATAGCACTTTTGCTAGAGGCCTCATTTGCTTGAGAAAATACTGCAAGCGAATGAGAGATGAATTGGCAAAGAAAATAAGGGGAAGTTTTACTGTGTTTAAGGCACATAACCACCCATTCCAAACCAGCACCGTTCCTCTGACATGTAAAGACTGCGTGCACACTACACTGTCACTGAGAACAAAGTCAACTATCAGCTTCCCTTTCAGTGACAAGCTGCATCTGGGGAGAGACTTTTTGCAGAAAGTTACGCTGGCATCTCCATTTAGAAAGCTTTATTCTGAAAGATGAACAATCTCAGCTTATTATTCATTCAGAAACATATTCAGGGACAGCTGCTGGTTTTAACTTTTGATAAAACACTCTCATGGAAGTTAGGTCTGAATTTAGTGTTTGGGAATTTGAAGTGGTATGTTACCTATCCAGCACGCATGGGTTGACAGAAAAGCAACGCAACAAGTACGAAATTCTTATCAACTGTTACCTGGCAGCAGAAATCAAAGTGACAAAAACAATCAAACAGCAGTGTCGCTGAATTAATGCATAAAGTTGTGTCAACCCATCAGGAAATCAATCTCAAGTCAAGCAGCATGCATGGTATTTTTTAGATTTTCACTTCTGGATCTGATCTCCATTTGTCATCAGCAAATGAGCACTTTCTAATAATAGCAAACCCCTCCAATCTAGTAGAAAGTTTATATTATTAAATAACCTTAGCAATGCATAAACCAAAAGCTCTAAAACCAAAACTTTAGTAGTAAATCCAACCTTACATTTATTTAACTTGATCATTTCTGACACTGAATGTTCAAGACTTCCACTGCAGAAACTATCAGAAGACTATCTTTAGCTCCTACAAATAAAGCCCCATTTTAGGTGCAATAATTTCAGAAAAAGAACTTGAACGGAAAAATTAAGCAACAACACTGGACATTCATGCAAAGTTTGAAGCATAAGCCAGCACATTCGATGCATTCAGAGCACTTTTGGCAGCTTATAAAAGTGAGCTGAATATACTATATCAGTTCTTATACTCTTCAGTTTATACATTTATAATACGAAGGCATTATGAAATGATAACTGAGGAAATAAAAAGCATTCAGATCTACAAAAAAAATGTGGTATATGACAAAAAGTAAAACATGCCTAATTGAAAATCACAGGAGAGCTTATAAATTCATGCCTGCAAAGGAGGAAAATAATGCCAACTTGGCCTTCAACAGACATCAAGTTTGGAGGATGACTGTGCTCAAGCTTAAGAATTTTATAAAGTGCAGTTTCCTGATCTCATTAGATTGGTCAAAAAAGTAGCCCTGCTGTCAAGCAGGGGAATCCTCTCTTTTCTTATTACCTTTAATTTACAGCTCCACTGAGAAACAGGCCAGTGAGTTCAGCTGAAAAATAACTTTAAAGACTAAACATTTAGTTTTCAGCCAGGTCAGCAGGCTAGTCTGAATTGGCCTCAGGTGAGCCCTTCATCACCCCCCACTCCATAGCCACAGCCAGGTGGCTCTCAAACTGCAGCCTGTTCCTGTCAGATCCAGCTAGCAATACCGTCCAGACTTCTGGTTCGTCATCCACCTTTTTACAGCGTCCCTCCCCAGATCAAACATGCTTTCTTTTACAGTGCCAGCCACCAATACTTCATTTGCCATCGAGGGCAGTAATGTCATCTCATGAGGAATTTGGCACGGTGAGTAGGTAGCAAGGAGAGATATGCATAATCTACACAGCAGAGGTAACAGTAAGCACCAGTGGTAAGGTAAGTGGGCAGCAGCACATGCCGAAATAGAGAACGCACACTCTGAGCCCTGCAGAGCTCCCCACTCCGGTGCTCACACTTTACCCTGTCCTTGCTGCTGGTGCTCGAGTGCCACCTACCACCTTCCTGCTTTCCACTGCAGCCACAACCCAAACCCCAGAAAATTAAACCCTGAATAAAAACGTAAGACATGCCAGAACCTTCCTGTGGGCTGCCACTTAGAAAAATTCAAAAACACAAAACACCCCCCAAAGATTTGGAAAAGCCCTCAAGAGCTTCATTCACCTGTGAAATAATTCTTTAGTCAGAAATACAGTAGCCTAAATAAAATGTATTTGATGAATACCTGGAGACTTTTCTGGATTACATCCCTTCCTGCAAGAAAAATACTCTAAGTAGATTTTAGAAGACACTGGTTTGATTCAGTCTCATTACAGCTCTTACAGACACTTGGCGCTTCTAATAGTCACCCAGAGACTGATCTGGCTGTGGAAATACCTCCCGTTTCAAGAAAGTATCTAAAACAAAACAAGAGACTGGTTCCACCAGAGAAGTTCTGCATAAAATATCAACTAATTTTTCTTTTATTTATGTCTGTTGCCTTTCCAGAGTTGAACTACATCTTCATGGCATCCATTAGAGAAATTAGTTCTTTAGACAGAAAACAGTAAGCAACATGAATAGTACTGGATCACTTTGAGGAAAAAGCACACTATATCCACAGTTGCATGTGACCTTACGGTACAAAAGGTATGTATTTACTAGCTCATAGCCATAGCTCCCCTCTTTTATGACAGCTCAAGTATCTGCAAATAACTGCGTACTGAAAGCCTCCTGCTGTGAAATAAAGGGCATACGTGGCCCCCATCTTACTGAGCTTCACCAGACTTGCTGAAAACAGTCCTGGGACCCCTGGAATGAGTAAGTTTGTATTTGTCCTGAGCGCTGCTGAAGATGTGTGTGGTACAGTGTTTGCATTTAATGTCAGTTTCTAAACAATTAACTATAAGGAAAACAGGAAAACAGAACAAAACTTTGCTCTTGGAACTAGCATAGGTCTGACTTCAGCAGTTAAAACCTTACTAGAGGGCAGGCGTTATTGCAAAAGCTGTCATGCTTTATTTCAGCCCTGAAACAGCTGCAATTAAATACCCTAGTGTTTGTTCTCAGGTCCTCTTTTTTACCTTAGGATTGAATCTACTGCCAGGCAGCACCTGGTCTTACTTTAGCATGCTATACCCTCTTCCCTGCACGCAGAAAGCTGCGGATACACTCCCTGCCCCATGTTAAAAACCACTTCACATTTGATGCTTCCTGTCACATTTAAGACAGAAGCTGAGGATGTTACCATAAATTTAAACTGCATTAGAAATGGTATCTTCGCTTTTATGTGATACAGGACATTGGCCTGCTAATACTACAGACCCTTCAGACCTTCATGCAAAGCCTGTTGTGCCTCATCATCTGATTGGGGGAGTCAGACAAGCGAAACACAGACGCTGTGATTTAGCTCATCTTCTGCAAAATGTAAGCCACTTCCCACAAGACTCTGCGGGGTGAAATGGGATAGGCACAGCGCGTGCTGACAGTAAGCTGAGTGGAGACTCTTGCACCTGAACAGATGCTTGTTCCAACTTATTTTACCTCAAAGCATTAGGCTGATGGCAAAGCACCACATTCATTTAGTCTTCCTCCAAAGCACTGAAACTGTGACAGTCAAGATGAAGTGCTTGAAAAGCAAGGATCTGACTTCAATTCAAACACAGTAAACACGAAAAAATGGTGCTGAAAAGCTTTCCTTGAACCTCTGACTGGCAGAAAGCCTGCCAGTAAGCCACTTTTAGAATAAAGTGCTCTCTGTTTAACTTTGTCCAAAGGTGAAAGTCTCTTTATAAAGCACAGCTCAAATTTATTCACTGTCACAAAGTACACCAAGAACCTGATTCAACAAAAAACCAAACCAAACCAAGACATCAGAGTTGAATCAAACCCTGAAGTTTTAGAGAGTCCTCTGTGTTCCACCTGCGTATACCAAAGTCTCTGAATAATTAGACTTCTAAGTTTTGCCAAATCTTCTGGTATATTTTTTGCCATGATCCAGTTACATTGGACCAGGAAGTAAGTATTGAAAATGATTGTCAATAAATGCTCCAGTCAACTATTTTTAGGTAAGGCTTTTTTTAAAGAACTGTGGAAATCCCCCTATTAAGTGAGGCACAGGAACACCAAAATCAGAACAGCGAGTAGTGCCTCTACCCATCCTAAAGGCGTTCCACTGCATGCAGAAAGCCAATTATGACAGAAAAAAGCTGGAAAAGATACTACATCAAATGATAGCATACAGCAAAATGGGCTCCTCATTTGTTTTATAGGCTTGTTTAATAGATACTAGATCTTTTGTCACTGTACTTGGAAAATGAAGGCTTTTCCCACTTAAATAGGCTGGAACTCCTTGCAGTCTCAAGCGGAAGCAAAGGAACTAGAAATCAGTATTTGCCTTTTTGGTATATTCTTGCTGTCTTGAAATACTTTACACTTCAACATGATGCTAACCATGGCATTTCTGAAAAAGCCACAAAAAATTCTATATAGGTTTCAGTACCAGACAAGCTACAAAACTGGTAAATATATGCTTTGGCTTATCCAAATGATGAGCTGGGTGTGTCAGAAGATACTTGTTCCAAAGGATGTCATTGAAAAATTCACACAGAAAAATGACATTGAATTAAGCTTTTCTAATAAGTATTGAGGCATTTAAAATCTTACTGCTGCAGAACCTGTTAACAAACAGCATTATTACGTGTTTGGATATTACTAAGAGTAGCAGTGCTACAGGGAAAACTGACATTTTACACACTTGCAGCACATTTAACAGTCCTGTGGACTTCACTCTTTTGGGCTCTGATGGGGCCTTCACCCAAACATGTGCTTGGGCCACTTCCAGGCTATCCTTTTGCTATGAAACGCTCAATATGGGGAAGGCATGCCTGGCACCAAGCACAGCTTTCACCACTGAATAACCAGTTTTGAACAGTTGATTCATATCATCTTCTCAGTTTGTCCTACCCTTATTTAAAAAGTGATGAAAACAGACAAGAGGCCAGGAAATCGAAGGATGTGAGGATGTTAAGAGAAATGGGACCTGGGAGCCACTCTGTGCCTGGAAGACAAAGGCCACATGGAAACGCCAGGAGTGGGGGAGCAAACCAGACACTGTGCCTAAATACAGCCAGAGCCACGGCTGGGGCCTTCTGGAGTTACAAACAGAACCACTTCTGTGTACATTACTATGCCGGGCCAGATCCAGACATTTTTGTATTAAAACTTCACTGTCAGCAGTCAAATCCTGGCATAAGATTACCTGCTAGACTGCAGCAGGCTGGGAGGCACAGGCACCCACAGCTGTGTTTCAGCAGCTCTTCGGATCTGCCTCAGCTCCTGCACCTCAGGTGCAAATCCTTCACTGCTGAGTTGAGAACAGTGAAAGGTACTTCACCACCACCCTCACAAGAACAACAAAACCTGCATTTCTGACTGCACTCCACATACAGGCCACCACAAGGACTACTTTCGTCCAATCTGGATCTAGCTGTGACCTTCACGGCAATAAAGAAGGAGGCTGCGCTCCCCTGCGAGTGAGGTGCAGTTCCAGGTCAGCTGCACCCCATCAGGAACAAGGACGTTAAGCATCTTCAGCCATTCACTGGCCAGAATGTTTAGGTTCAAATGAAAAGGCAGAAAATCTAAAGCTGTTTGGGTTTTTATTTTTTAAATTATTTTTCACACTAAAGGCCTAAATCTCACAGTTTTTTGGTGACCAAGAGAGAATTTTTAGAACACAAGTTTCCCTTGTCCTGGGATAAGCTGAACTATCCTTCAAAACCATCATGCTTCAGCTTGCCACACCCTGGGGCTGGATGACATCTAATGAACTGCAGTAGACCCACACCAATCTCCAGCCTGGGTCTCTTTGCACTCACTCATAAAGAGGCACTGGTAACTGTTTTGGGGAAGGCATGCTACGACATTCAGTAAGAACAATTTTTTTATTATTATTTTTCAGCACACAACAGACTTGGAAGGATAAGAAATTCAGTCAAGAAAGAGGACATATGGCCAAGCAAACTAACCTTTAGAGAAAGAGCAAAGCAACCATCTACCTGTCATTTTCAAGATACAACTGAGTGACTGCTTAACGTATCACAAAAGATGCTTCTGTAAGCAGCAAACAGCTTTTTATTTGGCTGCACTAGATTTTCAGCTTTCCTTGGTTTTGGATGGCTGCTTTTCCTCTAGGCTTGGGTGTATGGACCACTGTTCTTATCTCAACCTGTTAGCACACACATACAGTTAGCTGGCAGACATCAGTAATGCATTAACCAACTCTAAAACCATCCATGAATCATTTTGCCTTGCTGCAACTTGAGGCACACTTGCTTTCAAACCCACAACCAAATTAACAGCTGTTCGGTAATATTTCCTCTCTATACTTGTACTAAGCCAGAATGAAGCACAGTACTGCACTGCAGGAAATTTGGATGGCGGGTTTATCGAGCGGCTAGCCTCCTTAGCCCTGAACAGGCTAACCAGCATTGCTCATTCATTCTCTTCTCTACATCATCTCTAACAAACCTCAAAACACATGGCAACACACAGAAAACAAAACAACTTTTTGCCACCTCAGATTCCTTGCCAGAGGCTCTCTAGTCCTAGCAGCACTTACTTTCCCAGCTCTGCTCTGGCCTGTGAGGTTTCTTTGCTTCTTTAGCTACTCAGAACTAACTTTTTCAGCATTTTTAGTAGACCACATAGAGGCAGTCATTTGAGTCCCCACCAGCTTTCTCAGTTATTACCGCCTCCATCAAGCAATCTTTAGAAAGACCCTGCCTCAGCTCTGATATGTCAGATCTCTGAAAGATAACAGCACTTGGTCCCCATCAGTAAAGCCACAAATGACTACTGAAACTGCTTCCTGCACTGCACTTAATCTGTCAACTGCCTGTCCTCTCTTAACACTAAGTTTCTCTCTTCTCTTGCACACTAATGTTTCTGTAGAGTTGTTAGTTTCCCTACTGGTAGACAAGCACTGTCTAAAATGAGTTATACATTAGCCTGAACTTTATACCATGAGTTGTGAAATTCAAAGGCTTATAAACATGTGCACTGAGCAGATATAATCTCACTACAGACACAACTACTCAGTCCCTGGCTTTGCAGTAACACATTTGAAAGTGGACTCAGACTAAAGGAAGAATACAAACTGATCCAGAGAATGATGTATTTGACCCGAAAACAGGCTACTAGAGCAACAGATACAGCTTGATGACTCTTCTCTTGATGGCTTACTGAGACAACGAAATGTTAACATGCACTGCTGGGAATTAATTTGTTTCATCAGTCAGAAATTCTCACTAGAAACTGGAACAGTCAGGCCTACTTAGCAAACACTCCCATTTACCAGATGAGATCTTGCTGATACACAGAAAATTGCTCAGTTTGTGTTAATTTTGCCAGTCCGGCCAGGTTGTTCTACCACCACGAACTCCAGCTCAAGTCTCAGTCAGGGCACTGCTAGTGGTCTTAGGCCGCAGGAAAAACAACCTCACTTGAATGGAGTCTCATACTAAAGGCTTACACCTTTGCTGCACTGTAAGGAGAAACAACTAACAGAGTTTAGGGCAATAATATAAAATATTCTCACCCTTCTTCCCTCAAACAGATTCTAGCTATTATATTTTGTATATAGGCCAGGATCTGTAACTTCTGCTTTTAGCTCACCATCCATAGCGTACTCTGGTAACAAAGAAAACAAGGCTCACAGTAGCAAACTAAAAGCTACAGGGAAGTCACTTGTCACTGGCGTTCATCTGCACATCCATAGCCAGTGTCTCATTTAGCAGGGGGAATGTCTGGGTCTTACTATCACTGAAGTTTTGCCCACATCTTATTTATATGGGCTTCATTCAGATAAACTGAGGTAGTCCAAGTGAAGATTAAGCCTGTCCCTCCATAAACATTTAAAAATGTGTTTCAGATTGCTCAAGAATGGTAACATATCTAAAATTAAATAACATAAATACTAATTAATACCACCACTCCTAACCACCAGACAGCATTAGCCACTTCCAGTTAGAAACTGCTGTGCTGGAAGTGCTGCAATCAGCAGTGCAAAAGTCCAATAGTGGCTGATCACCAGCAGCATCCCTCAGGGATCAATATCAGAGCCAACACTGTTTAATATTTTTACTAATGACAGGGAAAAAAAGAACCTCAGCAAGACTGGTGTCCTCTGCAAAGGCAGGGCGGGAATTACCACAGTGGAAGGCAGGGCTGCAGTTAGGAGAGCTGGATAAATAGGCTGACAGGGAACTCATTAAGTCAACAACTGCAAGCACAAACCCAGTGGCTGGGATGCAACAGCCCTGTGCAGCAGGAAAGGCTGGGGCTGAGCAGAAAACAGCTTTGCAGAAAAGGATGTTTGGGCTTTCGTGGGGAAAAAGCTGGTGATGAGCCAACAGCGTGCCCTTGCAGCTAAGGCAGCCAGCTGCATCCTGGGCTGCAGCAGCAAGGCTAGAGCCAGCAGGGCGAGCGGAGTGATTACCCTCCTCCACCAGGGACCCATGAAAACACACCTGCTTCAGCTTCCCCTCCCTGGATTCAAGGCCAGCAAAGCCCATTTGAAGTGGTGAGAGGCCTGGAACACCTAACACACAGAGTGGCTGAGAAGCAGGCTGGCTCAGCTGCAGAGGGATATTGCTGCTGTTTTCAGTTTCCTGAAGGCAGGATACAGAGAAGACAAAAGCCAGGCTCTTCTTGAGGTGCAACAGTTAGAGGCACTGTACTTCTGTTGCTACATGGGAAATTCTAATTAGAAAATATTAAAAAAATTTCATACCCAAGGCAGTTGTCCACTGGACCAGGTGCCCAGCAAGGCTGTCAAACCCCCATCCTAGACACAAAATTCAGCCCAGTAGGACCCTCAGCAACGGGATCTAGTTGGCCCTGCTTTGAGCTGCAGGACAGGTTGTGTTACTCTGTGACCCTACTTAGGTTATCGTGTTCAAACCAGTAGCAGTTTAAATTTATTCCAAACGTGAGTCTTTATTTCAGAGCTGTCTTCTGGGAAGCAAGTAGCTCCAAAATTCAAACTTGTGCTGCTGCACAAGCAGCAAGAACTAGCACAATGGATCGATACTTGGATGTTCAAAGGAGGAGGCTAGAGTGCTATGGGAAAACTTGATGTGACAATATTTTTCTACAAAACAAGGGTTGATTAATTAGAACTAGGAGCCAGTGACTGACAACACTCTACGTACACCGAGAAGCTGAAATGCCAGACACTGCAAATAAACACAAGCAGCTGCACAGCTGAAGAGTTTGAGACAAACATGGGCAACAGCCCCCCTAAAAATGCATGAAGTAAAAACAGCTGGAAAGAACGACTGAATGGCTAAGTGTTCTGGTGAAAATACAAGTTCTCATGATAAATACCAACATAATGAAGAATATTCTGAGAAATTAAAGCAAAGGGATACTCTGCAGGGAAATTTTAGGCTTACGTTCTGTTAATAAGTACTTAGGTCCTGGTATTAGGAGAAGGATAGCTCAAATATTTTGGAATATTGTGGTTCTACCAATGAACTGATAAACCAATTATG
Source organism: Falco biarmicus (assembly GCF_023638135.1). Lineage (NCBI taxonomy): Eukaryota > Metazoa > Chordata > Aves > Falconiformes > Falconidae > Falco > Falco biarmicus. Next base: position 27,387,829 of record NC_079294.1, on the reverse strand, counting down.
AACCATCCCATTGCCAATACATCACAGAATACCTCCAGTTGGAAGCGACCCCTAAGGATCATCAAGTCCAACTCCTTGCAGGACTACCTAAAACTAAAACATATTATTAAGAGCTTCATCCAGACACTGCCTGAACTCGTCAGGCTTGGTGCTGTGACCACTTCCCTGGGGACCCTGTTCCAGTGACCGACCACCCTCTCAGAGAAGAGCCTTTTCCTAATGCCCAATCTTAACATCCCCTGATGCAATTTCATTCCATTTCCTTGCATCCTGTCCCGGGTCACCTTTCCCTCTGCTGCCTCCCTTGAGGAGATTGGTGAGGTCACCCCTCAGCCTTCTCTTCTCCGAGCTGAACAAACCAAGTGACCTTGGCTGCTTCTCTTAAGTCTTATCCTCAAGACCTTTCACCATCTTGGTCATCATCCTCTAGATACACTCTAATAGCTGATATCCTTACATTGAGGCATCCAGAACTGCACAGATACTCGAGGTAGGGTCACACCAGTGCAGTGTAGAGTGAGACAATGACAATTCCTTCCTATTGCTGGACAATAGAGATTATATGTTGGTTTTGCTAATAACTGTTGAACCACAATTACATTTTGTCATTTAAAACAACATTCAAGTTCACTCCAGAAAATGCCGACTCTTTTCATTCTCCAATATACAAGTGGAAAAAAATGAAATTCAGAGGTGCTCTACAGGGATGGCAGTAGTGACAAATTTAAGTATCATTTTCACAAGAGCCAAGGAGATGATAGTAATTAGATACTGACATACATCTCATTATGAAAATTCACTGGACAATTGACAGCACTACATTGCAGCTATTGAAAAATCCAGAGCCTCGTATTCCAAGCAATACCATATTTATAATTTGCATTTCTTTGCTGGAAACGGATGGATTAATTTTGTCCATACAGGTAAGTGATGTTATTCCACAGATACTGCTTTATCACCTCAGCTATAGACATAAAGAACTTTATACATGGAGCATGGGAACGCCCCTACTTAAAAAGCATTGGTAACTGCAATAGAATAGTTTACTGCGTAGCAGTGGTACAGTGGGAGCTTCTACCTGTACCATCAGTTAACTGACATAATAAAATGCTATTTCTTACAATCAGTGCTGAATTTAGCTAATCAAATTTTCAAGTCATTTTAGCTAATTAGATTTTTTCAAGTCACAGCTGCTTTTCATGAATAATCAGAATCAATACTTGACCCAAGTTTAATAATATACAATTGATACACACATGCACAGATGCTTCCAGACCATCACTGTATACTCTTATCACTTCCCTGCTACATGAAGTGGGAAAGGGGGTGAGACAGCACTGGAAGTGTTGTCACTCATTAATTTACGATTAACTAGAGTGAGAGAGTACCTGGATCCACACAGCTGAAATGCCTGAGAACACTAAGGACAGCAGGGGCTCTCTGCAGAGAGCACCAGTTCCACTTGTCTGAGGACCCTAACGCTTTCTGACAGGAGACTTGACCAAAAACTCTCATGAAAGGAAGGAGATGTTAACAGACACTCTTCTCTCCAGCTTTTCCATGGGGGGGAAGGCCACACCGCTTGCTACACCGCTTAACTCTTCCACTGCAGAGGGAAACCCACCCGGCGGCTCTGCCTGAAAGCACAGCAGGTACAGCATGCAAGCGGATTTCTGGTGCTGCTCGCCTTCCGACAGATGGAGCAAAGCAACCAAGAAAAAGCTCGAACGCGAAACACGTACCGCCTCCCTCAGCGCCTTAGCGAGAAGGAGGCACCGCCGGTACCGAAGACGCTTTGACTAAACCCACAACATCACTGCCCAGCGGGGCACGGCGTGCCTCTGCGCCAGGCAGGCTGCCCGCCGCTTCGCTTTCCTCCTCCCAGGGAACGAGGAGCAGCAGGGCGGGGATGCGGGGAATCGCGAACTGACCCGCAGCCGGGGCTGCGCCCGCCGCCGGGAAGGAGCCCGGGGCCGGGCCGGCAGCAGCCGCGCGAGGGTCACCGCGCGCGTGGCGGGCCGGGCCGCGGTCCCGCTGCCTTCGCCACCAGAGCAGGGCCCCGGCCCGTCGCGCCGCAGGCGTTCAGCGGCCGCAGGCGAGCACCGCCGTCGCTGCCCGACACACGGTTCGGTTACAGCCCGACCCGCCGACCCCGTCCCGGGGCCCCGGCGACTTCCAGCCACGTTTCGCGAGCGACACCGTCTCGCCGGGGGAAGACACCCGTGCCGGGGCCGCCGGGAGCGGCTGCAGCAGCTCTCGGACAGGCGCGGCTTCGCCCCGGTCCAACGGGCCACGTCCGCCCTCCCCTGCTCCGGCCAGGTCAGGGCTGGGGGTTAACGGCGGCGTGGGCAGGGGCTCTCCCTGCCGCCGCAGCGGGCCCCGACCGCCGGGGTGGGCGGCTGCGGGCAGCTCCCCGCGCTCCCGGGCCGCTCACCTGCTGCTGGATCTTCCCATCCTCGGTGACCACCCAATGGGTGGTGGCGGCGGCGGGCCGCGTCCCCGCGGACAGCAGCGAGCACAGGCCCAGGGCCCAGCCGGAGAAAACCCACACTCGCCCCAGCCCGCCCCGCCCGCCCGCTCCTGCCGCCGCCATCTTCCCCAATCCCGGCCTGCCCGCACCACCCGGAAGCGGAATCACGCCGCCGCCATTTTGGGAGGGGGCGGGCGCACCTCCCGCCGCGGGGGGGCCCCGCCTCTCGGCAGGAACGGGGACAGGCCCCGCGGCGGCCCGCGTTTCCAGGCCGGCAGGCCGGGGCGGCTCCGGGTCGCTGCTTCAGACGGCGCCAGTAGCCCGCCGGCCCGGCCTGCTGAGCGCCCGGCCTGCCCTGCGGCGGTAGCAGCCGCGGGGCGGGGGAGGCCGGGCGGGTTCCATGCGGCAGCACCGCGTACCGGTAGCTCCGCGCACAGCTCACCCGGCGGCAGCTTAACGGAGCCTGTATGCGCTTGGAGCTGCCCCCGGTAAGGGCAGAGCCGCTGTCGGGAGATCAGGGCTGGCTGTAGATGCCAGCAAACAGCGTGCGCCGCCGCGCCGAACGCTTTCGTTTCAGAGGACGCGTGTCTGCGCAGCGCTCGCCGGGGCGGCTGGCGGAGCCGGTGGAAGGCAGCTCTGAAAAACACGTCGCTCCGCCTTCCTTCAAACGCTTTTCAGTTACAGAGAAAAAATTATAAACTTTTCCTTTCCTGTTTCAGTTAATGCTAAATACCGACCCTGCAGCAGCCGCCGCCGCCGCCTGTTTGTCCCCAGTCCTGAGCGAGATCCAAGAGCTGCCGCACTCAAACTGTGGTCTGACCTTTCTGAGTTTGTAAGCAAGCTGCAAAAAGCTCTGCTTCGGGGGACAGCAGGCTTCCCACAGCCTGTTGGACAGTAAAATTTGTCTGGAACTCAAGCTCATTAAGTAAAAAAAAAAACCAAGTTGGTTTACAAATGGTGTCATAGTGGTTAAACTAATGCAAGGGATCCAGTTTCTCTCAGGACAGAGGACGTATTCCCACGAGCAGGGTAGTCCCTTACTGCTGCCAGAGTTTTCACATCAGGTGTATTACAGATTTCACATAAAAAAACTCCAGGCCGCTATTCCAAGCCACTCTTACTCTATCATCAGATACTAATAATTTTATTGCACCATCAACAGTGAGGTTAAGACAACGAATGACTTGATTTTCACACAACAATTCCCAAATAAGATTTATGACATGCAGCTTTTGCTGAGTATTTAATTTCCTATGCAAAGTTTTGCATTTAAAAGTTGAATTACTTAAAGTTGAGACAGCTAATGCAGTCTTGCTAACATCTATTCCTTAATGGCTAACAGCTCAATACCTCTACAGCAATCTAAGTTGTCACTAAAACAACAAGGTACCACAGTACCCTTCTACTAAGCCAACAAAAAATGTTGCAGAGTAACTGTGAAGCAATAAGCCAAACAAAATTACAAAATGAATTTATTCCAAAAGCTTAAGGGAACATTTACAATTCAACAAGATGGTGAACAGGTGTCTCCACAAGAAGTCACTGCATGAAAATTAAATATGAAACAGGAAAAAAATAACTCGCTACTTATGAGGCCACAAGAACTTTGCACATCACCTCTGAAAAATAGGAGTCCCATAAAGGTCACTCAAAATTCAGTGAGAAAATGAGTAGCTAGTACCTAGTTATTCTAAATACAAGCTATGTTTAAGCTTTGAGATTACATTTTTAAATGCCCTCAAAAGACAAATTATAGTCACAAGTACAAAATGTCTAATCCCCCCATGCCCCCAGTGGAAGCTTATTAGCCATCTAGTACCTATTTTCAGAGTGACATTTTTAATATCTCACAAATTTGTCCTTGAAAGCTCTTGCCAAGTTTGTTGGGTTTAGTGACAAATCTTGAGTTTAGCAGCTGGCACTTAATCAGAAATACAAAGTCAGCTCACATGTTGTGGAATGTCCAAAGTTTTATGCCTACTGCTCCAGAGTTAAGCAAAAATACTTTTAATTTAGCACCAACAATGTCTCTAACTAACACAGTTTTGGCATTCTGGCATTCTGGCCTTCTGATTATAGTGATAAATATCAAAGTGTTAATGAAGACACCTGAGTCAGATTCACAAGCAAATACAAATGGAACTAGGTGGGGAAACATCACTTTCAGGCATTAGTCTGTGTCTGTGGATATCAAATGGCTGGACCAAAAAAAAAAAAATGAAGGATAAGAAACAATCTTCATTTTTCTAAAGACTAAGCTATTTTACATCAACACGCCCTGTAACACTTATTAAAAATCTTTTCCTCTGTCCCAACTTCTTTTTACTATCTGCTAATTCCTTTACAATGTTGAATGACCTGAGAAGTAAAAATTTTGAGTGGTGAGAATAGGAGGGGGGGGAAAAAAAAAAAAAAAAAAAAAAAAGCACTGTGCTCTTACATTGTATTTTCTGGGTGTACACCAGTAAATAAGAATCCCAAGTTGCTATGGAAAAAAAAAAGCACGGAATTGTTAACTTTTCCACCTGAATTGAACTACATAGCTGGAATTTTTAATGTTACCCAAAATACAATTTTATTTATATATTTTTAAATGCAACTGTATTAGTAAAAAAACCCTAAAACCAAAGAAAAAAAACCCACAAAACAAAACAAAACCAACCCTCAAGTGCCAACTAATCCAGAAATCTGCAAAACACAGAAAAGAGCCAGTTACTGCTACGGTCCAGCTCCAGCCTATGAAGCTTAATCACTGCATCAGTCTTTACCCATTCCTGGCATAATTCTAGTCATTTATTGTTTTATTTTTCCTGTTCATGTACTGAAATTTCACGGCATAACTATATGCACATATTCATATTAAACATTAAAAATTCATTTGCAAAACATCACTTTTGCATTACAATGCACGGAGAAGAGTAAGATGTGCAAACTAAAAAAATCACATTCTCCACATCTAAGTAAAAGGACAGCTTCATGCTACAAGCAAAAAATTTCCATCCATGTTGCAAACTTAAAAAAAAAACCCAGCATGTATCTCATTGAATTCCATTTTAAGAAGTAAATCAAAGCAAATTCAACAACAGTACTCTTCTCCACATATTGCAAAATATGGTTACAGATGAGGAAAAGATTATTTCAGCTGCTAAGCTTATCTGGCACGTATGTCTGTTGTCATGCCTTTCCTGTCCATTACTTAATACATAAACTCAATTATATAGTTTCAGTTATGCAGTAGCTGATTTTTAGGTTAATATACAAACTGTCAAGATGTAGCTTTTGATAAAATATCTATGCTCTTTTCCAATTTTGAATCCTGAAGACACTTCAAAAATAAGAACCCAAACCTGCCGACTGTAAGCATCCAAAAATACAGTTGTAGTTTCACTATGGACAAGTTGTAGTCCGTTAGAAAAGTAGATCATACATACAAAGGTATAAAGAACATTTAATTCAGTCTTAGTGGAAGGCAGTCCTTGAAGGAAACAATACTCCAAGCAAACTTGCTGAGTAGCACTTTAGCCCTTCAGGGGCATGGAAGATTTAGCAGTCTACTCAGTAGATTCTTCCTCGGCTACGATTGCCACGTCCTCCCCAGCCTCTGCCTCGTCCACCCCGGAAACCACCTCTTTGCTCTGAAATAAAAGCAAAAACTTTTCATACACATTTTATGCTGTATATAAATTAAAATTAAATAGCAGTAACTTGAGGTATTGAAGGCTAAGTCTCTGAGGCTAATCCTGTTCATATACTATGAGATCTCAGAGTTATACTTTGATGGACAATGGACCCCACTAACTATAAAAGGAGGTCAGAAGAAATAGCCTCTCTAAATTAAATGCAGTCTTTCTGCATACTAATACTATGATACATAACTGTACCATTACTTTGGAATTACACAGAATTCCATTTGGGCCACACCATTATCACAGAATTGAAAACTGGTCCATTTTATTTACACTACCTAGCTCGTCCTTCTGTCCAATAACACCACACCAATCCTGAGGTGTTTGCCTGACTTGCTCCTAGTGATTTTATAAAATGATGGAAACCTGTAACTTTTTCAGTCTATCTGTCATTTTCTACCCTTAACATTTATCACCAGCATACTTAAGCTTTTTTTGCTGGGCTGGTATCTTAACTATATCCAATGAAAAAATTCTTAGACATAGACAGATACTACACAAACTATTTGTATACTTCAGAAAATTTTTCCTTTCCCTTTGTTAAGCATAAATCTGATCACAGCAAAACACTGCACAAAGTATTTTGTTGAAGTTTGGATTTGTTTGAAAATGTACTAAACTCTTACTCCCCTTCTGTGCTTTTTCTTCATGTACAGTCTGAAAATACAAGTCATATTAATCTACAAAGATAACTTTGCGCTTAATGAATACAGAAATAAAAAGTTGATCAGAGGCCTAAGCAGCTTGCTAATAAGAAACAACAGCAAGCAGTAAAACATTTTTCACTGAAAACTTCCTAGTTTTTAGATCCAAGGCTATAAGCTTATCTTAAAAGACACAGCTGCATCACCTTGTCTGCAGTAAGAAATCTGCAGAATATTTTATCTTTTGTTTATCTTTTATCTTGTGCTTTATATGAATTTTTCAACCTACAGGCATGGGTGATAACTTGTCATAGCAGGCTGTTGACTTGGCAGAGGTCTACAGGGAAAACAACACGAACAGCTTGCTGCCGTTGTTGGGCCTATTCATCCAGTCTGCAACTGCTCTCGTGCTTTGCCCAGAAATATGACTTGCAGAGAGACAGAATCACTCTGGGAGCACAAGGACGTAACTGTGTGTAGGCACAGTGAACCTGGCAATTCCCAGACGTTCTGGATCAGGTCTGCAACATCAGCAGTGGCTGTAATGGGAATTCAGCACAGGTCCAGTCTTATGACAGGAGGTGGCCCAGCTCTGCCACTTGCAACAACTGGTCTGTCCAATGAGAAATTTAGGGTGCGAGTGTTGTGTGTCATAACAGAGAACGTAATAGTTCTATTACTAACTGTATAAAACACTACTAAAGCTAATTTGCAAATGACATAGTTTATAAACTGGTAACACTCAAACACTGTAATAGATGAACAGCTAGAAAGAGACCATTACACACAAAAACTGGCAACAATACAATTTGACCTTCTAAGAATGGGACAGCAAGATGGCTTAATTTGTTTGTTCCCCCCACCCCAAGGCACAACTGTCACCATACAAAGTTCTGCCAAGCTGCCTAACTTACCGTAAGAAAAACTACCCAGGTTACTGCTGTATTTTCCACTGGGAGGATTATATATTTGCCTGGCATCCCTTTTTGGTCCTGCAGAAGCTTTCTTTGGAGGTGAACTTGAAGTTGTATCTTCACTTGCTCTTTTTTGACTGACAGAAGAAAACAGAACCAGATCATTACACTCCTGTGGTGACAAGTACAGGAATAGCAGTCCAGCCTCAAAGATTAATCACTGAAGCCAGCAGCAGCATAATGAATATACCCCAAATAATACTTCGGAAGAGGAAGTAAGCTTGTCTCCAGTTGATACGGTCTATTGTATCCCTAAAGACTAAGATTATCACTCCACAACCTTAATTCCTTCCCAGATAGCATTATTTCTGACTGTGAAACTTTTAGCTTATGGGCTGTGTATATTATATATACACAGCTTGGGACATTTATTTTGTAAACAGCAAAAAGTAACAGCACTTTTTTTTTTTTTTTTTTTTAAATGGAAAACTCTTACCTTGCATCTGCCTTCTGTACTGGTTTCCAGGACAGTGTAACTGTACTTTTATAAGAAGGAGGAATGTGGAAAAGATCCTACGGAGGCAAGAATCGGGCAGTTTATTCTACAGTTAAATTCATATCAAACGTACTTTAAATTTTAGCTACCTGCTGAGACTCTGAAATAACAGTTACTTTCCAACCATGACAGAGGGAGAAGGCAGCAGTAGCTAACTGCCTCATCTGGCTGCCTTAGGCCATACACTTTACTAGGAAATGTAAATGAGATTTATATTAACAGAACAGTGTTTTATAGTGACATAATATGCTTTCTCTCTCTCTCCCTATGCACATCAAGTATCTCATAATGAAGTACAATGGCTCCTACAGGGAGACACCCAATATCCCCTACGGTGGTAAAAGATAGGCTTCTTAATACTATGGGCAAAATTTTTGGTCTATCATGGTGAGCGAGAGATGGGAAGTGAAGAAAGAGAGGAAAAGGTGCTTAAAAGAAATCAGAATGGTTTCAAGGGCTCTACATGGAAGTCTCTCTCTCCAGCTGCTCTCTCTAGACTCTTTAGAGAAAAAGGTACTGTACAGTGGCTTGCTTTGCCTCTCCTCCCTCCTTTACATCTTGCACTCCTTCAGACTACTCCTTACCCCTCCCTGCCACTGCAGGAAAGGGAAATGACAAGGAAAAAAGGCTTGGCCAGAATCCAGAGACCGCTAAAGCAAGGTCTTCTGCTCCTACAGGCAACTAGTACTATGAAAAAGGGCCTCAACACCCTATCCCAACAAACAGCAAAGGCTAAGCAGCTTGCATAAACAGCAGATCCAGGTCTCTTCAAAAACAGTAAAGCAGCAGCAACCTTGAGATGGCTAACACTAACTGACACAATATGGTTTAGTTCAAATCTATTCCTTTTTTCTGCATAGGTTACTCTACTGTGTGAATTCACTCCTTCACAATGTGAGGACTTACCTTGATTAAAACATTTATGTTATTGGTTATCTTCAAGGCAACCACTTTAATCTTGTTCTGTAAAAAGAGAAACACCACTGAACATCTATTCTAGCAGCTTTAAATTATGCCAGCTGCATTTGATGAAGTTGTAACGTTAAACTGACTGCTCTTCCTAGTGAATTGCTATAGCAACAGTAATTGTGAAAGGTGTGTACACTTGAGTTTTCACTACAACTATTGTTCAGCTTCTTGCAGTTCTACAACTAACTAGTAGCCTTTAATGTTCCAGTCTATTTCCCACTAAAATTTGCACACATCCTACCCCCCCCTCCCCTGCCAATATATGAAAATTTCCCCTTCAAAACAAAATGCAAGCACAGTTAAGCCAAATGCATATGGATTCAGGGAACAGCTAACACTAAAAGATCATCTTCGCTTGCAAAATGCAGCGCCAAGTAAGATGCAACAGATGTTAGCTGTATGATGCCCTTAATCTGTCTGCATGCTTACAACAGACTGCACGCCATTAATGTGTGCCAGTGGTTATTTTGTTAGGCTCAATCAGAAAAATCAGAATTCCTGAACAGTACTGACCTCCTCTGTTTTCAGGGCTTCTCCTGTTTTTCCTTGAAGTGCTAGACGAAGCTGTCGAATATATACCTGCAATCCTCGAGCAAAATACTGTAGCCTAAAAAATTTAAAAGCAATCTGTTCATAACTTTACATATTCCCGTAAACTGAAAGCATAAGCAAAGGAAAGCTGTAATCTCATTTTCTTGCCCTTAAGGAAAAATGCTCCAAGTCAGTCTTCTATCAATCTGATTTCTGCTTCTTTAGCATCCAGACAGCCGTAAGTCACCCTTTCTAACAGAACTCTAGCACTTGCCTTTAAATAATTACCTGATTTTAAAGTCTTTCAATTTCTCTGCATTCAGCTTTGCTGTGAGGAAATCCGGAAGTTTACGACCCAGCTGATGGAAGCTATACAATAAACATTCCACATAACTGAACTGCAACTTGGGCTCTTCATTGCCAGCATTCTCCCCATTCTCTGCTTCCTCTGGAGGAAGGGGCATATACTCCTAAAGAACAGAAAGAAAAAACATGCATGAGATACATTTATGCAGACTGACTGTTCTTTTGCTGTGTTTGAACTGGAGGATTTATTTATGCTGACAGCTTAAGAAATATCCCGCATCCCTATACTAATGTGATGAACCTCTGCATGAAGTCCTGCTGCAGGTGGTCTGCCTACACTTAGGGGACTTGACACCTCTGACTCAGACAAAATAATACGGTAGCACTGCTACCACAGGAAGCGATAATGTACTGCACCGATGCTTCCGAAACAGCACTGAATTTGCTTAAAATTGTCAGTGCAGATAAAGCCTTTAATGAGATCAACATGAGTCTCTCACAACTGTAAAACTTAGAAGAAAGCCACATGAGTTTACTAGATTGAAAAAATTATGCAGGTAACCGCTTCCTGTATCCACAAAGACTTTGAACTGCAAAATGTTTGACCTTATATTGTAGACAGAGCTATCTTTGAAATAGCCATTTGAGAAAAAAGGATAGATAGATTAATAGAGAAAAATAACTTGTTTTGATGAAAATTTTTTTCTAAGAAGTGTTTTACATGAGTAAACATTGAATTAGTCTTACCAGTAATTTATCAAACAGCTTCTTCAAATTTGACTCAAGTTTTTCCATATCGCCACAAAAGGAACTCATTTCAGCAAGAAGCTTCAACACCTACAAATAAGGATAGCCATTTTTTTGTGTGTTAACCGAAAAGTACAAAACTTAAAAGCGATTATCGCATTGTTAGGGCTGGCATGGTAGAGGTCAGCTGTTACAATTAAACCCCTCCCAAACATCAGGAAAGAATACAAGGAGGAACATGCCTGGTCTATTTTTCATGTCCTCAAACAGAAACACAGGTTTGTGTGTTTAATCCCAACAAGCGTCATTAGTCAACAAGTAAACAAAACTTCGTCTCCCACATCTGCAGCACAACTTGCCTTCAAAGTGAGATTCACAGAGATCTGACTGAAGCTGCAGCACTGATTAACATAAGCAAAATTACAGACATTAAGCCACTCCCTTAGGAGGCTAAATTAGCACAAGCCAGGCAACAATCATTTCAGTAAATGCTATGTGCTTAAAAAAAATCGACAGTAATATAAAAATGATTACAGCAACCGACTTATTTTAGCCTTGCCTCAACAGCTTGGGACAAGTGACACATGCTTTAAAAGGCAGTGCTCAGTCATGCCTCAATACAGCAAATTTTTTTTCCTAGTGTAGCTACTTTTCCTCCAAGCCAAGAACTGAAAACCACTTAAGAAAGGAGTTAATAATTTTTAAATAGCTGTATTCCTCAAAGATGCTTATTTTTTATGATTTGAAAGACATTTTAGTTTTGGCTTACCTCTAACTGGATATCAAGACCTTCCACTGGAGTAGTCAAAGAACTGAGGTTTGGCAGAACATGCTCACAAAAGTATGTAACAAATTTTGTGGAATGAACATTTTTCTGCAAAAAACACCACACATTATCCAGACTACTCCGAGTTTGGAGTTAAATGTTCTTCTCCCCCATCACTCCGCCACCCTTATAAATGCCTACCACACAGCTATACCTTAAAAGCTTTATTAAACTTCCCTCTAACTCCTAGAACTCAAAGGCCTTTCCAGGTAACTTAAACTCAGAGGCTGTCTGCAACAGGGGCTGAAAAGACTGACTATAACCCAAGAATACGCCTTTTAAGTGCTACAATTGCCTGGCACTTGACTTGAAATAACCTAACTCATACATGTGTGGACCTGATGTGAGAATTTTGTCATAATTCACGCTAACATCTTAAATTTGAAATAAAGTGTTGAAAAGCAGAGAAAACCACAATAGCTCTTTGTATTTGGAGGCTTTAAGGATGTTTTACAACATTAGAAGCTGAATTTGGAGAAGTACTGATCCGCTGTCATTCTAACACAATCATTGAGAATGCTGAAGAGAAGCAGCAGCTATTAACTTTCCACTATATTCCTCATGCAAAGAAATACATACCGAGAAGAGTGGCACTGCCTGCCTAGTACACTGTAGAAGTCTGTCCACACAATCTGGATCAGATGGATTGAACGTTTGTTCCAGGTCAGCTTGTTCAGCCACCAGCTCCACTAGTTGCTGCCTCCCACTTACTGTCTGTAAGCTTTTTAATCCAGACAGTATTTTCATGAAAAGGACAAATTCCTCGCCTGTCACATCTTCCAGCACCTTAATAGAACATCAGAACACATATTTTTATGGTGGTAACTTGCAAACCTCCAAGTCAAACCTGCTTGATTTGAGAAGGTAAAGTATGCAGACATTCAGCATTTAAATTTGCTTCTAGTTATTAAAGAACAAAAGTTTAACACATGAAAACATGCGGTATAATTATATGCACCTCCCAATTAAAGTCGCTGCCATCGAGTTGTACATAGGAAACATTATTTTTCTTGAACTCTAAAAACATATTTTTTACCTAACAGAATCAGACGCTTCAGGCAGAAAAAACATTATATTAGTATCTACTCATTATTGAGTATATACTTTTTGTATCTTTCTCAGCTTGGGGAATGTACAGGATTCTCATGAAATTCAACGAAGACAAATGCAAAGTCTTGCACCTGAGATGAACAAACTTCCCTGCGTCAGCACATGTTGGGGACTTGCTGGGGAACTGCTCTGATGTAAAGACCCTGGGGGTTCTGGGGGACAGGAGGCTAAACGCAAATGTCAGCAGCATTCCTTGGGTGATGAACAGTGTCCTGGGCTGTGACAAGAGCATAGCCCAGAGGGAACTAACAAGACTGAGGGAAGCAAAGGGATTGAGGCTTCTCCTTTGCTATGTCCTTATTAGAAGAAATCTGGAATACTGCACCTGGTGTGGGGACCTCCTGTATGAGGAAGTTATTGATAAGCTTTTGAAAGCCCGGCCAACAAGGTCATTGGTATCTACAGCACATAACCTGTGAGGAGAACCTAAGGAAACTGGGCTTTTTCAGGCTAAAGGAAAAAAGTCATAAGGGGGTGAGACAACCTAAACACTCAATAGCAAGTCACTAAGGGCAGGAACCAGGTTCTTTACTGAGGTGGACAGGGTGAGAATGAGACAATGATACAAAACTGAAATGGGAAGTTCCAACTGGATAAAGAAAAACCAAAATAATCTTGAGGACAATTAAACATCCAAGCTGGTTGCCCAGACATGGGAAATTTCCATTCTTACACATTTTCAAAACCCAACTGGACGAAACACCCAGAAATCTGAACTGAATTCAGCTGAGCATGATTCACTGAGGTGATCAATCTTCCAAAGTCCCTTTCCAATGTGAATGATTCTATGATTCTAATAAAAGTCGCTCTTACAAAATGAGAAAAGCCTAGCATTATTTTAACATTCCCACAAAAAAATACTGCAAAGTTCGGATTGTAGCAAATAGGATAACTAGAAAACTGCATTTGTACAATGCTTAACTCTACTTGTGGTTTAAACAGACCTCCAAAGCAATGCCAGTGATAAGGGATGGTTTAATAATACTTAGGTTTGTACTGAAACAAGACATTCACCTTCTTTGATTCAGTCAATATGAACTCTTCCACCTCCTTTGTCATCACCTCCTCAGGCAGGGTTTTCAGTTTTGTAGAGAGGAACTTGATAGCTCGCTCTCTCACAATATCCTCTCCTTGAAGAATTTGACTGAATAAGCCTCCCAAAGTCCCTGAATGGAGAATAAATCAGGTAACGCAAATTATTTTAGAAGTTAAGAGCTGAACCTTCTATACAGAAGAAAGAAGTTTCCTCCTGTAAGATTCCATGACACATTTAAAATAACTGCTATACTAACTTTCAAGAAAACCCACAAATTTCACATAGCGTGACATAGGAATGCACATTCTTTTATTGGTTTGTATAATTCAGATCCGCAGTTATCAAAAAAGTTCAGTATTGTTTGTAAAACGAAACAATGAGTGTGTGTCACACTTTTGCACTGTACTAAGAAAATACAGAATGAGTCCTGTTCTCAACCTACTAGAGACTGGGAAGTACTGATAAAAGACATTTATAGAAAAATGTGTCCTTTACCTTTGGCATCCATCTTAAATATACTGAGCAAAGCATTGTTCACCAAATTGAATTCTGCAGAATCATCTGAGGAGAGAAAAAAAATTGACATGCATGTCCTTGAAATGCAAACATAAGAGCAGAAAAACAGATTTTTGATATGACACAAGAAGCGTTCTATCCTCAGCATTTAATCACAAACAACATAACTTTGTTTTTTAATACTACTAGACTGAGGAAACAGAAAACTAGAATTATAAAAGCTGGAAGCAAAACAAAAAAAGCTATTTGACACTTCAGCCTGTCTGCCAAAACATTAATATTATAAACTTGATAAGACTGAAAACCTGAAGGGAAGTTATTAATCAATATATTTAGTCATTTTAGCAAGCAGCTGAATAAACAAGCTGACCTTTACTAAATTAAGGTAAAATAAACATTTATTTTTAAACTCTTCAGTAATCTATAGTGTTTCTAGGTGGAAGAAAGAAATTTTGTTTTGGATTAAATGGAGAAATGTGTAAGTCTCGTAAAAAAAACAAATCCAAAACAAAAAACCCCCCAGAGACTCAATTGTGCATTTTTAATACAGATTTGAACATCTAATATTCAGCACTCTAACTTACTGAGATTAAAAATACATATGTATCATTAAATTCTGAATTAAATATTTTGTACCAAATATGCACTTTATGGAAGCAAATGCCTTCAGGATTTTTAAAGTTCCTGAGCATGTGGATTAGAAATCCAGTAACCCTTTTTCAGAAGGCAATTTGCTGCAGTCCATAACTGGTGGGATCTGCCCTCCCCCCTTTTCAACAGATGCTTTCAGACAACATGAATTAAAAAAAATGGTTTTATTTAAAAGAGATTTTCAGATTAGATTAGACTAATTGGCAACCTTTCAGCAGAATTAGCAGCATAACTGTACAGCAAATATAAAGAGGTTGGGGAGGAAGATCAGAAGCAGGACATATATGGCACTGGGACAGACTGCTTTGTAACAAATTATGAATCAAACAGAAAAAGTTTTACAGAACAAAACTGTATACGTTTTTAGGTGTGTCACAAGATCAGCCAGGAAGCTACCAATGTCTCCTACCTGACTGCAGAAGCTGGGTCAGTATGTCTGCTACCCGAGGAAGATTATCTCCAGTGGCAAACTGAGGCAATTCCTTGATTGCTTGTCGCCGGATCTGTCAAAATTGTATCACGGAAATAAAAAATTTAAGTAATTACAAAACCCCACAACCACTCAGGAAATTCAACTACCAAAGTTTGGCAGAAAAATCAGAGAAATTTGAAAAAATGACCACTTATTTTTTAACTTATTTTTTTATCATATTCCGAAAGCCACATTCAAGTTTCAGACTTCAACGGCAGTCCAAACTTTGTATTACAGTCCGTGAAGCTATTATGACGTATTTACGAAGAAAATTATAGATTTTTCTTAGGTCTAAGCAGGACTGGAGAAAACCCAAATTCCAACAGCCCCTCTGTTCATAAAATAATTTGTTTGATCAACAAAATAAAGGGCTGGAATCTGTTATTATGGAGTTTTATGTGCTAACAGGAAAGATAGTTTTATGGTTGTGCATGTGGCAGAGACAAACTCTAGGCTTTGTTTCCAGCACTGACAAAAATACTTGAATGATTTGCCCAAATAATTTAGAACCGAAATGAAGAACTAAAGATGTTTCAAAGGTACAGCTTCTATCAACACCACAGAAGCAGCATGAAGCATCTCAAGACTTCTCAAGAATAATAAATTCAAAATCACATCCCCATGGTTCTCAGATGTGAACAAAATTCTCTTGCCTTCCAGCAGGATTTATTAGAATCATTTACCCCGAAGTGCTTTTTGAAAGGAAAAAATGTAATAGATATCCAAATGAACTGTATCTAAGTTTCCTTCTACAGAGATATCCCTTTGATCAGTGATGAGAGTGAGAAAGACAAATGAAAAGTGATGTATCCTCCCATATCATCACACAACAGATCCTTCTATAGCAGGAATACAACTAAGCATTACATTTTCCAAAGACCAACCCTCCCCTTCCAAAAGACATAACCTATTAAAAAACAAAATCAAACAAAAAAAAAAAGACAAAATATGAATTCAACTTGTCAACTTGCTACACAGTTCTTATTCTTACAGAAACATCTTCATCTTCACAGAGGTCCAACTGGGCATTGATAGCTGAGTCGGCGAGCTCAGGAAAATGCTTGAAGAATTTAGGAATAAACTGGGCTGCAAGTCTCTTCTCCTTGGTACCTCCTTTCACAGCATCCAAGATTGCCTGGTATGCATCCTTATGCTTAAAGGGGAAAAACAGAATACATAAATAGAAAAATCTTGGGTTAGTAGCAAGACAAGGCAAGGATTTTTTCCTCTCCCATTCACTTCAGCTGTTTAACTGAACTTTATTATACAAGCTTCATACAAAGAAATACACTTATCTCTCAGACCAATATAACTGTGCCAATTTAGTAAAATTTGCCTCTATTGACCAGCTTTTACTGTTATCCTGGTTCCTCTATCTGTTCAAGTGCTTACCGTTCAAACTGCCAGGCCTAAGGCTAACAGCTCTTGCACATCACTTGTGATTAGATTAGTGCAGACTCAATGAATTACAAGATCACCTTCACTGAGCCTGGGCAGTTCTTCAAGGAGTTTCTGTCTGCTCATTTATTGTCTCTCAAGTAGAAGTTACCTCTCCCAACAACTGTGCCACTGGGCTGGGTCACAAATGTTTTTAATGTATGTTGCCTAAAGCATCTCTGGCATCTGTTCAAGCAGTTAACTTAATCTGAGGTAAAACACAGTTCTCAAAAGGTCCGTTATCAGAGACTAGATTTAAAAAAAAAAAAAAAAAAAAAAAAAAAGAAGTCACCAGTTGAAATATAGGAATAAACACTTCAGAGAAGGATATTCCCTAGCTGCTCCAACTAGAACCACACAGGCATTTCTGACTTTGTGCCCGCAGGACTCAAACTTGAGGATAAATGGAAGCTTTTGTTGTGGTTAGCTATGTGTTTGTGGAATAAACGTCAGCATTATTAGGATGTTAGCAGAAACCAGAACCTTCTATCATTAACTTTCCTCATGGTTGTGAAAAGAATGCTTTAGACAACTTACCCTACTGTGAACAATGACATCAACAGCACCAGACACTTTGCTTTATTAACATTAAATTTCCCAGAGCCACATATATCATCACCTCTACTCCACATAAAAGTTCACCCACAGCAAACAGAGATACTAATTTACAAAGCAGTATACTGCATTAATTCCCCCTAAAGTAAGCTTTAACATTTAGTACCAATGATCCTTAAACACTCCCTACACCTTGTTGACAGCTCTCCATGTTGCCAGATTCTGAACTAGACTGGGACACTGATATAGAAAAAAATAACAGACGAAAAAAATGGTTGCTTTTCAGTGGATCCACATCCCCACCTGGCTTGTTCTGCAGCTGTGCCAACACAGTCCACTCAACAGCAAAGGCAGGAATGAACCAGCACAAACTAACAACGAATACACGTTATTAGAGTCATTGGTTCTCAGACTGCATATTAAGAACAACTTTTTTATGCAACAAATTATTTGGACTTACTATATATTAAAAGAGCATTCATACAACAATGAAATAGAGTACCTTGTGTTCCATTAATTTCTATTACTGCATGCTAACCACTCCTATCATTTAGACAAAACACAGCTCAGGCAGGAGTTTGTTTTGCTCTGTCCCTGGCAGCACTAAATACTCAAGAAAAAAACGTAGGCAACTGTGGCAGCAGTGTGATCCTTGAGTTTTGCACACTTCCTCCCAATCTCTAACAGAGGAATGTCCCAAGCCTAAGACAGGGTCCAGACCTTTATTTTTAGTAACTGTCAATTGACCAATCATCCATTAATTTATCTAGATTAGTTCTTGAACCAAGTCATACTCTGTAACGTCCTGTGACAAGCTGCACAATGTGTTATGGAGAAAAGTTCCATCTTCCACTTTATTTTAAGCCTGCTTCCCAATAGTTTTCTTCCAAGTTCTTACCTTCATTCCACTCATGATGTAGACTCATCATACCTGAGCCACTTTCTCAACTGAAACACTCTTTTACAAGCTCAATACTGCGAGCTTTTTAAATCACTCCTCTTAACATCATACTTCTGGTTGTCCCCTTGCTCTTCTCATGTTCAAAGTTTTTTTTTTTGAGACAGGGTGACTATGACTTTTTGTAGTGAGAGATCATGTTCATTAAGTTGTTACAAGGTAATGAAGTAATAAGTAGGATAAAACTGATGAATAAAAGCAATTACTTGTGACTTCTCAGAATGCAAAAATTTGAGACATCAAATAAGATTATGAAATGACAAGTTCAAAGGAGGTAACTCCTTCACAAAGGTTTATGAAGTAATGGAATATTTTGCCACAGAATGTTTGTACGTCAAAATATAATCAGTTAAAAAAAGTATCAGAAATATTTGCTGAAAAACAGTCTAGCAAGATACACTAATTACAAAGACACTATCTGGCTCTGGAAGTCCACAAGCTGAAGAGAGGCAAAGGTGGGAGAGCATATCAAGAATCATCATTTTATACTTACCCTCCGAGGTTCTTACACATCTGCTACCTGGTCACAGGCTGCATTTCTTAACTACACTGGAGTTTGTTCTACCAAAGACAGCCATTCTTATCTCAGAAAAGCTACCCAGAATAGTCAAAATGATGGACTATGTATTTGTAAAAAGGCACAGCAATAGCATCTGTTTTATTCTGCATCTTTCCCTATAGTTCCCAACATTTTAGTAGCATTTTTTTGAAAACTTTTTTTTAAAAAAAACAAAATAAAAAAACTCCAACCACCATATTATTCATTCTCTTTAAAGAACTTTCCAAATGACCTTGCATAGTAGTATCTAGTTTAAAATCCACTGCTAGGTATATCATAGAATCACACAACAGTTTGGGTCGGAAGTGACCTTAAAGATCATCTAGTTCCAACCTCCCTGCCATGGGCAGGGACACCTGCCACTAGACCAGGTTGCTCAAAGCCCCATCCAGCCTGGCCTTGAACACCGCCAGGGATGGGGCATCCACAGCTTCTCAGGGCAATGGGTGCCAGTGCCTCACCACCCTCATGGTAAAGAATTTCTTCCTTGTATCTAATCCAAATCTACCCTCTTTTAGTTTAAAACCATTACCTTTTGTCCTATCGCTACAGGACCTACTAACACACGCAAAGCTACTTTCCTACTTATGTATATTATGACAAAAAACCCAAAAGTATCTGCTGCTTTTTCAAGTAGCCACTCAGTAAAATGAGAGCCTAATAAGATTCAAAACTAGTTTTAACAAACCATACTATTTAGTATAGGTAATACATTAAGTCATCATCTTGTTTTGAATAATTCAGTAACAGCATAAACAAACAGAAGATCTTGCCAGGATTTTACAGACAAGAATCTCCTTTAGCCACTAAGATCGACATTCCATTCTTGCCTTAAGGAAAAACAAGAAAAAAAAAAAGGGGGAAGAGGGGGTGGTGTCTGAAGGCTGTTATCAAACCATAATAAACTTCATCTTCGTACAGCGTGTCTTTTAGCAAGAGAGCTTGCCAGAAGCTCTCCGGAACTGCAAGTGCGCTGGATCAGATCTGGATGACTACCGGCGTCCTCCTGAAGGCTTCAATTCGCCAGGCGAAACTCCCCGCCCCCATACAAAAAAGCAGTCTGACTCTCGCTAATAACTAGTTAATATCCGCGACGCCGCATTTAAAAAGAGGAGGAGAAGGATGCAAAAGCGACGACAGCTGCCACCACCCCTGAAGAACCGCAGGCACACAGTTCACCGCTACCCGACTCCCCATCCCCCACGCCCCGGTCGTGAGAAAACCCACATCTAACCGCCCCGGGAAACAGTCCGGTGCTTGGCGCGGCGGCCGGCCCCCGCGGCGCAGCCCCGTCTCGCCTGCCCGCCGCCCGCCCAGCCCGGAACTCCCCGCTGCGGCGGCAGCGCTGCGCTACTCGAGCCCGAGGCCTAGCGAGGCCTTGCAGGCCGTAGCCATGCCGCACCTGGCCCGCCGTCTCGGTGGCGTCCGCCAGGATCCCGTAGTTGCGGTAGAGCTCCTCCACGGTGGGCATGGCGCGGCGGGGAAGGGGCAGAAGCCGCCGCTGCAACCGAGGCCGCTACTGACGCCGCTGCTGCTCAGGCCGCCGCTACCGCTCGGGCCGCCGCCGTCAGCACCAACGAGGCGGAAGTCCCAGAGCGGGCGTGCGCCTGCGCCCCGCAGCGCCCCCAGCCGGCTGGCGGCGGCGGCGGCGGGCCGCGCTGGAGGCGGGCGGGCAGCCGGGGGAGCGGGGCGGGGCACAGCGGTGGGGCGGGGCACAGACCCCCGGCCGGTGGCCAGGGCAGCCCCGGCTTTGGGAGCGCGGCACGCGGGGCGCCCCCACCGCTGCCCGGCGGTGACCGCGTTGCAGAGCCAGCGGCTTGTGCCCGCCCGGCCCCGGTCCCCAGCCCGCGCCCCGCGGCTGCTCCCGCTGCCGGGGCGGTGGGGCGGCAGGTGCGGGTTTGCTCAGGCACCCGCCGTGTTCTTTTACCCTTTGCAAACTTTTTTTTTTTTTCTCCTCTGAGCTTTTCTTGACACTCCTCCTTTCCCCAGTTGCTGTCACCCCCAGCTACTAGTTTCTGTGCCCTTTTTTGTCTCTCATACACAGGTAACATGAAAGACATACAAGAAGTGTCTGTTGTACACCGAACTCCTGGTGCGAGAAAGAGACTAGTTCCCATCATGCGGTGACTTTCATCTTCTCCTGCAAAGGAAAGAACTCCCCAATTCCAGCGTACAGAAACGGAAGTATCGACAGCTGATGTCAATGGAGGCGGCATGCATGCAGTAGGCTCAAATGACCTACATATAAATTGTGGTGAAAGTTAAAAGTTAGTAGCAGTGTCTTCCCCTCACCTCAAGATGCTTTAGCATCCTGCTGATTTCACTGGTTAGCTGGGGCCAAGCTAAGTAAAATGCTGGACCTTTCTCTCATACCCTTTCCAGCAGGATGAAGGGGCATTTGGAGGCATTCCAAGCCCCGGTCTCTCTAGGGACCCCATACAGGCAGACTGTGCACAGCAGGGATGCACAGTGGCATCAGTCATTTACCTCCCTTTCATTGTCCCTCTGTTCCTCTGCAGTGGTGATCACTGCAGTCACCTTTCTCCCACCCTTGGAGTTAAGGCCTGGTGCTGGTGACTGCCTGCAGGTGGGTTCATGTGGTTCTTGCACGCTCCAGCAGGGTCTGAGGGTGCGGATGCTTGTGGCTGCTGTCAGGTGCAGGACAGAACTAACCACGGCCTGACCCTTGGTGTGCTGGTGACCATCGCATTTACCCAAAGTGATCTTCTTAAACGGGTATGCTGATTAATCTTAGTAGTGGGAACAAAACATCACAAAAGAGAAAAAATGCTTTTAACGCATCAAAAGAGCTATGTGCATGACAGGCTTACCACAGTGTTTCATTTCCTAGGAAGGGACAGCTTCCTCAGCCAGCCTGGAGGATATTAAAAGATGTCAATCTTTTGCCCTTTAGCATCATCAAGGCAGCATCACATCTGAATGCTGATTTTAAAGCTCTTTATGGTCATCTTTATCAGCACTGCCATGGCAAGCTTTTATAACTCGGCGAGAAAGGAGGAAAGATGAACCCCCCATTTAATTTCTCTTTAACCCCCCTGAAATGTTGACATAGGTGGAGGTGCCTCGTTAACTCCTCTTCTTGCTTGGTAGCATGTATACATTACTGTATGTATGACAGCTGTGGAGGAAAAAAGAGAAGTAGGCATGAACAAAAATGGGTCTGAGAGGGGTTGGGTGTGTTCTGGGAAAGACTGGCACTCTGGTGGCACCAAACGGGTGCTAAAGATACTGAAGAGCAATGGGAAAGGAAGGTGAACTCAGCTGTTGGACTTTGGCTGCACTATAGGGATATCAATGGGTGGGGTGGGATGGTAAGCAACCTCAGAATACTATAATAACATTAGGTATGTTGGTATAGTTAATATATATATATGTAATTATTTTAATCATACGTATATATGTTGTATCATAACATACATTATATGCCTTGGAATTATACTTTTACCTTCACTGACAGTGATACATTCAGCTGTGCTCATCATCTTTCTAGCAGAGAACATGCAAAATGAAAAGTGATATTCAAAGCCACATTAAGATAATGTTTTCTCTGAGATTCATTCTGTTTCTGTCCTTTGATCTTCCATGCGTCATCTTTTGGTTTTTTCCTCACCTACTTCCTTGTTGCTTTACATCATTCTTCCTTCCTTTTTTCCTCTCCTTGCAACAATTTCTATTTTCCAGTCTCTAGCTTTCACTTACATTTGAAATATATATGAAAATATACGGAATATTTTTTATAACAAAATTAGTCTTTAGCATTGATATGGAAGGGACATGAATGAAAAGCTGTTGGTGTTACAAGCGCAGGAGATATTGTTTGAAATTATTTTGCGAAGTTAGTCAGGGATCTCTTGGTTTGTTAAAGTTGGGATATTTTTGGAAATCTATCTTTAGAAACTCAAAAGCTTGAAATGCACATTTGAGAATGACACATAGCTTTTTCAGACTCTGCAGCACAAGCCTGCTAGCTTCATGAAATATGATTAATCTAGCCATCAGTCAGGATTTTCCTCTCTTCTTTATCTCCTAACACTAATGCATGTGGAGATAACCCTATGGTAAGTTACAGACTCGTTTGATAACGAAGTGATGTCATTATACATCTGACTTCCACTCTTGCACTCTGTCCACTAATCCTTGTATGCTGGAATCATTGCGGATCTCGGCACAATTTTCAGTAGGTTCTCCAGAGGAAAAATAATTTATTTGTGAAATCAATGAAATTTGCTTTTCTCCTCTGAGGCAAATAAATGACCATCTTGTCCCAAAACTGCCCTGGTCTTTGGTAGAAGAGACTTCAGACAAGGCCATAGACAGGAGCAGTAACAGACCCTGACAGAAGGAGAAGACACACTTAATACAGATTCACACTGCAACAGTGGTTTAACCTGTTAATCCTCAGGTTCCAAACCTGGAAGGTTTCTGTGGGCCAGATACCCAGGGGATAACAAAGTGTCTGAAATCGAGTCCATGTGCGGGTTTACGCTGAATGAACAGTTGAATCTGAATTCTTCTAATTTTCTGTTTCTTACTCTGTAGAATTGGGCTTGCGTCACTAATAGAACTCATGTTTTACAAATGAAGGGATACAGCAGTTATCCCCCATCCCTCTTAAAAATGCCTCACTGGTTTTCAGAAAAAGGTATCCAGGTGTCACGGGGGAATACAGTGAATGCCTAAACCAGTTCAGAGCTCTAAAGCCCTTTATTGGCACACGTTAAAGGTATCTCGCACAGTTATAAGCATCTAACGGCTGTCTTCAGCCACGCACAGATTTCCCCCAGGTTCCTTCTAGTGTCCTCCGATTTTCTTGCAGGATTTCTCCCTGGCAAGGCTGCCCGTTTCTTTTTCCCGGAGGAACAGCAGCCCCGGGCGCAGGGACCGACAGGCGCAGGTTCCGCAGCCCAGGCCGGCAGCCCGCCCCCCCGCTCCATGCCAGCAGGGGGCGCTGTGCCCCCGCGGATGCCGCCGGCCCCCGGGCGCTGCGCCGGCCCTGCCCGCTGTGGCGGAGGCGGCGGTGTCTCACCGGCGGCGGCTGCCGCACCGGGGCAGCACCAAGCCTTGGTTACGTGATTTCCATGCAGCGCTGAGAGCGGTGTTCTGAAAAAAGTTAACGCCCAGGCTGTTCCGACCGGCATCTCCAAATTCAGCTGGACAATGCGATTCAAGTCGGGCTTTTTTCCCTTTTTTTTTCAGGCTGCTGTAATAGCTGTCAGATTGTACCCGCCTTACTGTTTACCTTGCTACGGTGTGTAGGAATTTTAGAGTATCCTTTAAAATGATTTGTGAAGCTGTTCGTACTGCTCGCTCCGTTGTACATTCAGCAGCTACCGCAGCCCTGGCCAAGCCGCTGTGCCTTGGCTGGTAACGGCAGGTGCTGGGCATGGTGCCCCGGAGCCCAGGGTGCCCTGTGCCTTTCCGCACGGGCAGGGCTGGTACAGATGGAAAAGGCAGCCCCGGCCAGAGTCGGTTTGATTCTCTGGTTTGTGTGGAACAGTCACGCAGTGGTAATAGAGGGGAAACACCTTGAAGGGTAGAAAAAATGTGACTGTGAAATATAATATCTGACAAGAAGACTTAAAAGTGGGTGCAGCTTCTACAAATTGTTCAGCTCAAAGAACGTTTATGGAAGGGGACAGGTGACTGGTTTATACTGAATTTATTCTACTTATGTTGAAAAGTTCTGCATGTACACAACATTGGTTATGGCAAACTAATGGGACAGACAATGAGCACTCCATCCTCCTTTTGAAAAGATGTAAAATGGTTTGGATGCTAATTTTCTACAGGCTGAAGTTCGGATGCTTTGTGTCTCTCTGCTAGCATGGTCATCACCAACTTGCCACGCCATGATCCCTTCTACCAACTGGGACACTTAGGTATGAAGCTGCTGCTTCCCTGAACTCAGTCAGGGCAGGTTTCATCTCTGAATTCTGACCTCAAGCACTTGCATTTCCATGCTGCCAGTTCAGGATCAGCATACTGCAGCAGGACAGCAGCAGCCCAGCTGCACCCACTGTTTACTTTTGGCCAGTTTCTTGATTCCTGGCAAGGAGGAGGTTCAGAGGCTCTTGAGAAGGCAGACTGGGAGGAAGATGTTTAGAAAGTTGTACTGAAACGGGCAAGGGGAGGTTGAAAAGTAAGGATATAGAAATCACAGCAGTTTATAGAAAGCCCCCTGGAAGGACACTGATATACAAGCAGCTCTAGGGCTGACTGTCATACTGACAAGGAAGAGGTCTTGTCATCCAGGTGCAAGAGCTAGAGGTGAAGTGGCAGTGTGCTTGCAACGGTGAAGTACTTCCTTATGAGCCCTGGGGAGGGAAACCCTTTCTACGCTTGTCTTTCCTTTAATTGTTACTATTCATGTGATTATGTATCAGTGCCACTAACTACAGGGAATCACTATGGAATTTTATGTCCTGTCATTCTAGCCTTTATGTCACCGAAGGAATGGCTGGGTTTGATTTTCATACTTGTCGAAAAACCCTTTCACTTCTACACAATCATTAAAGAAGTTACTGGTTTTGAAAATGTTTTGAATTAAACATGAGTGTAATTGAAAAGGGGTGGTCATATTTTAAAGAAACTTTCAAAAGGAAAGTTATTCCATAAAACATACTTTCCAAACATTGGAGTGTGGTTAGACATGAACATTTAAATGCAATTTCGTATGAATATTCATGGCATACTTAACAAAATATTCCCTGCCATTCCGAGCAAGTATTTCCACAACTTGAATACCAGATATAACTCTGAAATCACACAAATCAGACCATACAAAACATTCATCTAATGTTTTTTGGAATATTTCAAAAACCTGCATAACATATCTGTGCTGCCATCCATGAAGTATTTGCTATCAACACGTTATTAAAATCTTGAAATTCATAGCAATGTTCATGGAATGTTACACAAAGAAAGCAACACAGCAAGTTTAATCAAACATAAGTATAAAATCACAAAAAGCAGGAGCATAGGGTGCCCTTGAGTACATGTTCCAAGCAACTGTCACTTTGGAGAAGGAGTTGTGTACTGCTGCCTCCCAGCAGTCACAGAGTATTTCTACCTTGTCACAGGCACTGGGCAAACTCAGCAATTTGAACCACAGCAGGTAGTACTCCATGGCATTTCCACTTGCTACAAGGCAGCAACATTTCCCCTTTTAACACTTGAATGCTTTCTAATGTTATCCTCTAGCTACAAATAATTAAACAACTTTTTTTCTATTGTGCATATTATCAAGTAAAAGATTTAATCACACATAAAGGATGAGCAGTCTCTCCAGTATTACAGGGAGAATATCAACAACGTTAATGTCTGTTATGGTGATAGGAACAAATCTGCACTTTTGTTGCATATGAGTTTGAAAGTCCCTGGCGTTGTGAGTCAGGACTGTTTCTAGACCATCTGCATTCATGTCAGTAAGCCTGCCACTGTGCTCATCCAGGTATTGCAGCCCTAGGCAATGGTATCCATTTCTACTAACAGCCTCTGACACCTTGTGCAGGAAAAAGAGAGAAATTCAGCTTCGTTTTTCAGACTCCCAATGATATGTGTACAAGGCCCTCAACAAGCTCTGAACTTTGGCTAACCTGGCGACATCTGCCTTTTTAATGCCACCTCCCACCTCCAGCATGGAAGTCCGATCTGTCTGCACCACACTGAGCCGTGGCAGGCAAGGATGGCATGCTCACCTGCAGGAATGCTGTGCTTGGGTAGGCAGCAGTGACTGAGCTGAACCCTGCACAGACATCCAGAAATTTGGTCTGTCTTACTCGGACACTCCGTAGATGCTGAAGTTTGTCCCAGGACCTTCGCTATCACTTGCCTCTTGCTTGATAAATTCAGAACCAGTGTTTCAGCCATGGATGCTGACCCAGCTCCCACGCTGAGTAGCTGGATGCCCTGTGCCTTCCAGTGCTCCTGTGGCAGCTGCTGGTGAGACAGCTGTTGCCACTGCTTCCAAAATGTGTGCTCCGCAGCACAGTGCCAGATTGGCAGTGTTAAAGCCACGTGGCAGCAGGCTGTGAAAACTTCTCCACAGCTTCTGTGTATTTGCAGTGCATTTGCAATGGCATAGAGCACTGTTTTTGTCTATGCTGGCTGATAAGAGTGTGAAAATGACAGTGGCTATGCAGGAGCTAGACAGTGACAAAAGAGAGAGAATTGTGAGGATCTGAGGTTTGTTTTTAGCAATGTTCTCTAGAGGTACTTCAGAAAAATCCCAGCAGTGAGGGCGGAATACCTGGAATACATGTTCAAAGTAGCACTTAATAATAAAAGGTCCCTGCCACCTGGATGAAATACTGTGGGCTGTAGCAGGCTGTGTAAACTTGGTTACGGAAAACACAGTCTGCAGCACATACTGTGCCCCAAAGCATAGTTTGAAGTAGCATCCCTGAGTAGCCAATCCCTTTCTGCTTGGAACTTGACTAGATATGACTTAAATAGCATCCCTCTAAAACTCTGAGCCACTCTAAGAAAAATAATTCTAAGTAGATTCAGGTCTTTATTACATTGGAAAAAGTTTAATGGAAATTTCTATCTCCAATTACCCTAAAAAAGACGCAAAATATTATTTTCCCTTCTTCCATTTCTTGAACTAGAGAAATTAGACTGCCAAAGAGATTTTTTCTGGCATAGCTCTAAGACTGTTGTTGACATGGGAATGTCAATTAATGGGGTAGTTTGTTATATTCTTAACCTAGCTGTGCCAGTTAAACTTTTGCATGTAGACCAAGTCTTACACTAAGCTGAAAACTCTTAAATACAGGAACTGGGCTATCTGTTTAGTAAATTGTCTTCTGAATTCCTCACTGTACTCCTTAATGTTTTTCTCCTCAATACCATACTGTATTAAGTAAATGAATGTACAGGCATGTATTGCATACACACAGATTGGAAGATGCAGTAAACCACATGGATTTGTTAATGCACACCAGCATAAGCCATCTGAACTTTATTGGCATAGCTGACTGCGTGCAGATCCTGCAAGTGCATGTTGTAAGGTGCAGGCTGTTTCTGTGGCTTGTATGATCTGCAAAGACACTCACGTATAACATAATGCACACATATGTGCATGTGCAGAATGTCTGGCTTCATGCATATGCCAAATATATGGGCATGTGTGTAATGCATGCTTGAGTGCATGGCACGGTTACATATTTTGTTGGGTAAATACAAAATGTTTTATACTTTGTATAGCCACTTGTCATAAATGCGTGGAAGTATATAGAATTCCATGAAAAGATTTTGGAGTGTGTAATGTGATGCATATATGTGACTTAAAGTCCATAAAGTATGTTTGTGAGCATGTCTAACTATACTGCATTGGCAATTCTACATTTTCCATTTAAAATATTTTTTATTGATATTATTTATTTAATACTCAGTAGCATTCTCCCATGCCTACCAGGGAAGTTAGGTTGCTAAAGGGCTGCAAAAAACCCTGCAAAGCAACAAATATTACAGCATTTCCCTAGATGTTTTGTGCTGGAGTTCTGCATCTGTCTCCTCTACACCAAGAATCTGTGCTCCTTGGAGCACATGAATATTCTGTGCTGAGTAGAAACCCTTGCTGTCTGCCAGCAAAATGTTGACAGTGCCCTTTGTTGGCTTCCCTGGGGAGTTCATGCAAATCACTTTGAAATACAACAAACCATAGGATCCCTTAATGCTTCTAAACAAGACCAAATTAGAAAAAGGCTTCACATTGAAAACATAATTTTCAATTAGTGTCTATTCAGAGGGAATGGGAATGGGGCGGGGGAGAGCTGGCATGTGAGATAAGCTGGATTTGTTAACATGCTTTGAAAATGCTTGCTGGTTAGTGTGCCTTTTTTCCCTTGCAAATGCTCACCTTGCTGTAATTTGGTGACATTTCCACAGTTGCAATATGCTCTGCTCTTGTACTTCAGACAGAAATGAACTACGCACAGTAGGAGGTAGGCTTGAGACAACCATCAGCAGACTGCATTTGTGTCATGTGCGTAGCTGAGCATTGCTGCACAGGCTGAAAGCTGGGAAGGAAACGAGTCATTTCTCTCCTCAGTCCATCCTTCTTAGCATCAACCAGTGCATTTATGAGAGTACTGAACAGGGAAGCTGATGACTGAATGGCTGGAGATCAAAGTGACATCTTGTTCCCTCCAGAACAGCACAGCGTGTCTTTGGTATAACTGATGTGGGAGGTGTTTTTTCCATGGATAGACAGTGCTAGTCTGCAGGAAAGGCACTGGGGACCTTTCACTACCTGAGTGCAGTGTTCCTTTCTCCTAATAGAGGACAAGGGGCAAGTTGGTGCTGCAACTGTAACTACTAGAAGGAGAGGCATGAAGTACATATAACTAGATACTGTTCCTTTTGCCCCTTATTCTTTTGTTCTCTCTACTCTCCAACACATGGCAGAACTGAGCAGTTTTCCTAGTTTTATGAAAAGAGAGAATGTACCTGGTCCTTTTCTCTCTGCTTCCATTTGCTTACTTGCATTACTTTGGCTTGGACATCCTTCAGAAGACCTCCTTGTCTTATCTTGTTTTCTCTTTCCCTTCTCACCTTATATTGTTTTGTTACTTGTTGCTCTTGTTAGAAATTATACCTTCCCTGCCTTTAATCTCAGGAAATACCAGCTTTGCCACCTTTTAGCATGGCTGTGCTATGATACGTGCTCAATGTATGGAGCGGCTCATCCCCGTGTCCATTTGTACCTGCTGTGTAGGTTATCTGTGCTCTCTCTTGCATTTTAAGACACGATGCTTGAGATGCTGTTTCACACCTGTCTGTATGCCTGGGATCATAGGAACTCATTGGACCAGTGCCTCTCAGCTTATCACCTGGCCAGCTGTTCAGTGACTGCTCACCTGCCCACAGCCTGCCCTGGAGATGGGCAGTGCTGCCTCAGGTCCATAGCACTGATTTCCTCACCTTCATTTTCTGTTCCAGCATCACAGAGTGAGACATTGATGGTAATTGTAATGATCAGGAGAATCAGCACAGCAGTTAGTGGCATAAGGAATCTCAAAATCCCTCTATCAAAGCGAAGGCCAGCTGGCATCTGGTTTTTCCAGGGTTTTTCTGTCAAGACATGGAAGTTATAAGACACTGATTTACTGGTTACACCCACAGTGGTGAAAGTGTGAAGATTTTGTGGCACTGTTATGAAAACTACGTGGTTGAGTGTCCCTGCTTTTTCAAAAGGAGGGAACTAATTAAAATATAGACCTAAGCAAGTGATGCAGAAAGGCAGGGAATATACATATAATATGTATCAGGGAGTGAAAGAACTTTTGTGGGATGTGTGATGAATACACTTCAGTGAAGACAAAGGGAGGCTTTAGTTTTTAATAGTGGAAGTGAGAACGGAAGAACCTCACAATGAAAAGTTTTTAAGAAAGTATTTTTAACTTTTTAAAACTTTAAAAAAAAGATAGACATAAAGGTAGATTTAAGGATTCCTTAAAGAAATGTGAATATTTAATAGGCTTACCTGCTGGCAAAGCCTTTCCGAAGTTTGCCATGTGCATTTGTATTGAGGTATTCTTTCTGCAGTCAGTTCAACAAAAACCAGTCAATTTTGCTTTAGATATACTTGCCTGTGTGCTCTTCACCTCTGTATTTATTGACCTCCCTTAAAAACCTACAGTCTCTTTGCATGACCGGTTTGGGTTAATTTTGTGTGGGCCATGGAAACATGTAAGGGACATGTTACCTATCTGTCCTGTTTATTCCTATGAGAAAATACACTAAAATTTATCTTTCAGAAGTAGACAGGAATGCTGCAGAAAGGTAAGTCTACTGAGTATAAATATCAAGAAATTATTGTCATATGCATACACAGAATTATCAACATTGTATTTTGAGCAAAGCAAGTATAAGAGGAATTTCCTGAAAAGTCAGGCCATTACAGGAACACTACAGATAAATTTAGCACTAAACTTTGCTTCTTTTACTTCTTTTGTTCCCCTAGATTTTCAGTTCCATAATTTTCCTTGACATATCTGCCTTGTAAAAGCTGTTTGAAGTTGTTTACTTATAATTTTCTGCCAATGCTTTAACTCTTCATTTACTTTTCATATTCCTTCTTTGTTTCTTTCTTTTCCAAAGCTCAGAAGCCAGAGGAGCTCAATATGTACACCCTCTTGTTATCTTTAACATCTCTGACAGAATGGTACCTCAACTCTATAAACTGTCTATTTTCCTCTCTCCCCCAACCTCTCACCTGTAACATATTCCAAATGAGCCTCAGCTCCTTAATGTACTTGTCCTTTGTCTCTGCATCCTTTAGAGAATCCCAGGCAACAGGTTCTCTAGTATAATTATATCCTTTCATAATGGAAATCTGCAATTACAATGCGATCTTACACATACTATGGAAAACTGAGTATAATACACAGTAAAAGTGCAATATTCACTTTAGAACAATGTTACAGATATTGTGTTATCTCATGAGAGTTTGGGAGAGGCACAGTAACTTGGCCTCAGTTCCCACTTGGCTTTTTTCAAAAGGTGTGAGCAAGTGATTAGTGAAGATATCTGAGGGTTAGCAAAGTTGTGGACTAGCTAAACTTTTTCTTTTACCAACTCATTCTTCTTTCCACTCTGAATTTGTGACAACAGGGAGCCACTGAAACACCTTCTCAGCTTTTACCTAGGGCTGACCAAAACAGCCATTTCTCAGTCTAGACTGCACAAGTAATGAGAAGATCCTCTGCAGCTGTGGATCTCAGCCTCATTTGCTTGATGCAGCATTGAGAATCACCTCCTGTAGGGAACAAGCAGGGAGAAGCCCTCTTTAGCTTGGGAAACAGTCCGGGCTTCTGCTTCTGGCATGGGTTCAAATGTCTTGATTATTTACTGCTTATAATTTGGCTAATAATACAGTCTGGAGCATGAAGAGCTCTGAAAGAGAGACCTATGCTTCCCCTGTTAAGATACAGAATGAAATATCAGCCACTGGCAAGGAAACAGCAAAAGGTTAAACTGCTTGACACACGCACTCTACAGAAGTTTACTATACAGACTGTTTCCCTGTAAGTCTTATTGGTCCCAGTGAGCCATTCCAGCTAATCCCTTTGTCTTGCCATTGAACTTGGCCCTTCTGGCAGCCAACTGAACTAGTAATGGGTTATTTATATGCAACTTGCAAAGGAGCAAGACAAAACTAAATGTCTGAATCACAAATTGAACAGACACTTCCAAGTTTCTGGGAAACACCTGTGGTTTTCCCAGAACATTCTGTATCATGGATGAATACCTCTGATATCCCATGCAAAACAGGAATTAAGATGGTGTTTTCTTTCTTCTGGATTGTTTAGCTTTTCCTGGAGCCAACAGGCAACCTTGTCAAATGTCATCTTGAATATACCTCAAGTGATATATAAAGGGGAATTTTGAACCAGTCTTGATTATTCAAGATCCATGGGCACTTTTGGACCACGCTGGTGCTCAAATAAAATCTCGGTTCTTACAGTCCCTCTTTATATGTGAAGGAGGAACGTGAATCTCTTGGATTAGATATTCACACATAACCCTTTCCCACCTGGATGCTGGAGAAGTTTGGAGTCAGAGTTGAACTAAACCGAACTTTTTGGTTCATCCCTATTAAAAGCCTGTATAACTTCAAATACATTTTTAGTTGTAAACTGGCTGTAGGTTTTTCCACACTCTTCTGAACAGCTGCAGTGTTCTCTGCTGTGTTCACTGCATTTCATTGGCAAGTCAAAGGATTTATAAAAGGGATTATATGATGTTGACTGCAATAGCAGAGGACTGGACTCAATGACCTAGGCAGTCCCTGCCAATCAATCTTATGTCCCTATTTTCCTGTGATTCCTGTAGAGTATGTAATTATATTAGAATTGCTGGCACGAAAGGCACAACGCTAATCTTTTTTATTATTGCTTTATCCATTTTGAGCTGGCATATCTGTATCACAGCACTTGATTTTCTGTTGTCTTGCTGCTTGTGCTATCATTTGGACTAACCCATAAAGGGTGTCAGAACTCAGCTGAATCAGAATGGAAAAGCTTGAAGCTCATTTTGCACAGATGTAAAATGATTACCTAGGCAGGGGGAGATCAGTCCCCCATGTATATTTTGATACACCAAAGCTCCAAAGCCATTTTTGCGCTGCTGGTCTGTGAAGTGTCCTCTTTCAATGATTTAACACTTCAAAGTGTGGACACCCCTGTGCAAACAGAGGATTAGGATGTTCCAAACAGAGGATTATGAGTGCGGGAGAACTTTCATGCAATGAAGAGCTTCTTTGCAAGAGAATTACCATTGTAAATAAACATGTAGTTCTGAGAGCAAATGAACTAATGAAGTCTGGTTTCCTCTGGTTTTGTGTATTGTGGTTGGACTTTCTACTATTGGGTGATGTACAAACTGGAGGTGAGGCATTTCAGACAGCTTTCTTCATGTGGATGATGTAATGTTGAATGAGGATGATCATATCTCAAAAATTCTCATTTCCTCAGGTAGGAAAAATACCATGTAAGAGCAAAATTTACTTCCCAGCGTTGCCACTGGGGCATACTAACCATGAGAAAGAAGCTGTAGCCTTTCCTCCCATTCGTCTGTTTATGTGGCCTGGTACAGTGCACTACCATTTGATTCAGGAAGAGATGTGTTGCTGTGCAGACCATCTGTATCACAGGCCACAACCAGTCTGCAGCTCTTCAGCTGGGAGAAACTAATAATTTAGAGACAGGACTGCACATACTTTCTATGAGATGTTGGCTGCTCTTACAAGTGCTTTTATAAAGCATGCTCCGGTTGCTTTCTATTACCCTGGAACTCATCACAGAATAAGTATATTTTTGTAAGGATGAGGGTGTATTAAAACACTGGTGACCCACTCAAACACGTGAATCTTCAGCACGGCTCTAAATAATTCCGCAGCTCTTTCATTGTATTAAGGCCCCAAAGTGGGCATTTTTTTGGCCTCTGTGGAGTAGGAAAAATTAGATTGCTTTACACTGCCTGGCTATTTTATTATAATAAATGCATTGAAGATTGAGCTCTTTAATTAATATCTGGAAAAGAAAGCAAAGGATCAACTATTGAAGCCCTTGGGCCATTTCAAGGAGAGGGTGAGAGAATAAGCTGGAGAAAAAGAAATAAAAGAGCCTGCTGAAAGACTTCCTCCTTAATACTCATCTTGTGTCCAAACACCATGGGAAACAGGATATTTTTTCAGTGGAGGACACATCCCAGGGCCATCACAGAGAGAAAATGATGGTGTCATTGGGGTCAGCATAACCTTTTGTTTTTCCTGAGTCACTTTCTCTGAAGGTTCCCAAAGCAACTGAACAAAGACAGTCTGTCTTTCTGCCCTCTGGAAAGCTATGTGCAGATGTTGTGGTGTCCTTTTTCTGCCTGGCAAAGTGAAGCACTGCGAGATGACAGAGCAAGGTGACAGCAAGGAGATCAACAGCTTCTGAAAACAATATTCCTGAACCCTCTCGGCTTCTTTCTGTGGTGTGAATGCAGCTTGCCAGTTATTTGTATTTGAAAATTTAAAAAAAAAATCCACCCTGTTTTTCCTGGGGAACCAGAAAGGTGGACTGGCAACTTTCACAGATTCAAATGGAGAGGCTAGAAGGTATTACACTGCTGACACATATAACCTTTCTCCCAGGCTGGGTGGCCAGTACCAGAGTAAGCCTCTTACAGATGTAACACACATGGCTCAAATACACAGAAAATTGGGAAGATTAAATACCTCCCAATGGAAACTTTGACAGGCAATACCTCCCTCATAAGCATTGAGTTTCAATAAAAAATAAAAGCATAAAGGAAGAAAGGACACAGCTACTCTTTGGTAAAATACAACAAATCAAGTCAAGAGTTCCTGAATGATAAGTACAACACAAACTCTTCAGTCTCTTTGCCAGCTGTTGTTCATTCAGCCTCCCAGCTTACCAGCATAAATGCTCAACATTCAAGAGGCCCTTTTAGACCTCTTTTCCCCTTCCTGCTGCTGTGTCCACTTACAGCTTGATGTCAGATATTATAATGCAAGATCCAAGGATGCACCTGGGCTAGTTCATCTTGAGCTCAGATGAAGAATGCTGCCTGACTTTTATCGGGAGATATTTTGGTGTCACCAGCATGTAGTCTCTTGTTGATCTCACCACCGGCACCCTAAAGCCACTCATTACTACCTCTAGTCTTGGAGCTGTTACTATGTAGACCATCTCTACGCACTGTTATCTTACTGTGCTGTGTGTCAGTAGCACTAGCATCCAGACAGCTTTTGCACATTGCAGTCCTACAGTGGTGGTGGGTTATATCACCCTGTTGCTGCTACTGCTGCCTCAGTATTAATGAATTCAGCTATTATT
Organism: Falco biarmicus; assembly: GCF_023638135.1. Lineage (NCBI taxonomy): Eukaryota > Metazoa > Chordata > Aves > Falconiformes > Falconidae > Falco > Falco biarmicus. Next base: position 27,352,516 of record NC_079294.1, on the reverse strand, counting down.
GATTCACTGGACTGGAAGAGTCCACCTCCTCATCACTGACTCTAGAAATGTCTCCACACCAGTTCAAGAGATATTTCACTGATCCTCATTCATAGTGGTGTTGGCTCCAGTGACTGTTGGCTGGTACTGGGAAAAGTGGTGATGGGTATGAGGTCCCTACAGGCTTTTCATTTTTGTATATGTTTCATTTTTAACTTATGCCAATTAGACACAACAGCTATAGTGCTTCTGGTTTTGGTGCCAGCTGGGTGAGCATTAGTGGGGGTCAATGCACAAAACAGCATTGGGCAGTGCGGACAAAATTCAGTCATTCTCACTCCTAACATCCACAGGCTCCGAAGGAGCTGTTTCAGCTTGGCTATATTTAATCAATCAAAAAATGTTTATGCTGCCAGGTTGGGTGAAGTTTAGAAGGGCTATGGTCCAGACCCACAAACTCAATTCAGATGAGCTTTTCCAAGGAAACACTCACCCTTGGGAAAGTAGGCTTGCAAGTTCATCACGGACAGTGAAGTAAAATGGTGTAACAGCTTCTACTTGTCTTTTTTCCAAACAAGTTCCAGATACTCAGGGATGACTTGAAGTAGAATCCTTTGGTAATTAAGATCTGACTGGCTGAATGACTGACGAATTTCTGAAACACTGAACTGAAGGACCGGAAGTGAATTCTCTTTTGGCATGTTAATACAAGCCTGTGCTGTGAGCAGCTCCAAAGAACCATGTAAATGCAAATGAAGCCAGAAGATTAGTTTATGGAACAAATACGAAGTTTTTCTCTCATTCTCTTTGCTTTGATGTCTGCTACCATTTAAAAGATAAAAAAAAAACTTTTACAGCACATATAAGTCCAATTAGATCTTGTAATGAAATCCTCAAGTGCTACCGAGGTGGAACTTGCAATAATTAGTTTTGATACACAAATAAAATTTCCAGATGCGATTTGCTCTTTTAAGCTCATGTTCCTCTTTCAGTTCATAGTATTTTATTATTTCATTGATGTGTGAGAAGTAGCTTCCAATGTTTCTGTTCCCTTGGTTCTTACAGTCTCTATGCTAATGCATTAAAAAGAACTAGAATTGAAGTGTGTGTGTACATAAATATATAAAAATACAATAAGTAATTATTCTAGCGGCAATGCTATAAACTGGAATTCTAACTAAGAACATGTGAAAAACATTCATAGTCCCTTAGTTTCATACCTTCATCCATCCACAGAAGACAAAGAAACTACTGATCATCAAAGCACTGAAGGCATGACAGATTTTGCAAGTGAATGGTCAGAAGCCATGGCTGGCTAAGATGCTGTGCTTGGAGTTATGAGAGTTGTGAGGAGCTAATAATTTCATGGGCTGCAGTAAGAACCCTCCACTTGGTGAGGTTGTTTGTATAAACCTCAAATATCTGTCCCACATCCCCTTTTTTGGAAAAGATTTAATGAAGTTACGCAGATAGAGCTTAAACCTTACATATTAAGTAGAACTTTTCCACTTGCTACTTCACTACATTCCTTTGACTTCCCTTTAAACAACATAGGGTAGCCTCATGGTTTATGCTGGAACAACAATACAGAGAAAGGGTGGTCTTCTGTCTAAGAAATGGCACAAGAAGTTAAGATCATGCAAGCCCCCTTCTCCACACTGCACATGTTTCTGAGTTGATGTAGACTGACATTTAGGGTGAGATTTTGGGGCATTAGTCTGTCCCTTCAGAGAACTAATACTTTGTGCTGGCAGTTTAGGTCATTCAGGTGATTAAATCCCCGTTTTAAAGGAGCAATAAGGGTGTTGTAAAACTAAATATAAGAATATTTATAAGAACCATATGGAAATCCAGGTAAAAGTTGATTTGCTCATTCTTAAACAGTAATTTTTTAGAGTGTATGTACCATGTACTGGGAAGTGAGTGGCTGCATACAAAAGATAGGGAGACGTTAATTACCATTGCTCATGTCCTGCTTATCTTCAACAGCTATAGACACTCAAAGGGCAGGGGCTATCAGAGTCTTGCAGGATTCAAGGTGTAGTATTGCAGAAGCTACCAGGTCTGCCTCTTGTAAAAAGCTCTATGCCCAGGCTGCTGCATTTCCACCTCTAAAGATGCTTCTCTGGACTCCAGCCTTGGCTGCCTTATCAGTGTACCTCTCATGACGTCTTCTTGGTTTCTCCTGACTGACACTTTGGGTGAGTAATCTTTGCTCTGTCAAAATAATGTAATGCTACATCCTTACTGCATGTCCCAGGTTTTATCTTTGCTGCCGTAAAGGGATACTCAGGTAAGGTTTGGACATGTACATTTCAGACCTAAGTCAGTGCAGACAACAGAAGAGGGAAAGGCCAGGCTTATCATGCCATAACACAGTCTACAGCCACAAGAAACCTTTCTGAGAAGCAATCTGTCAACCTGCAAGGGGATGAGAGGTGGAAGAGGTGCTGCAACAATATGGCTTATACTCCATGATAGCCTCCTGTTGATTAAAACACCTTCCTGCCCCAAATACCACAAAACCCATACAAAGGACTACTCACCTGATTGTTCTCTAAATACGTTTAAAACTAACACAGGAGGGCCAAGCCATCTCTGACCCAGTGATAATTTTTGTTCCAATGGGAATATTTTCAGCATCCCAAATTGTGGATCCAGCCTGGTATATGCTGCCTGCTTTAGCAATCTTGCTAAAAATTGCACAATCTTAATCTCTCTGACCACATCAGGACTGCATCATTTTCCACAGCTCTCAGTGGGGATGCACACAACTGGCTTAGTTCTATCTGGTCTGAGATGTTTAAGTAAAGTACTTCCACTGGGAATCAAGATATACCAAGATATCTATAATCAAAAGAAAGAAAGAGAGACGCCTCCAGAAGATAACTAAGATGTAGCTAGTGGGAGACAGTTTTGTAGGAACATCCTTTAGATTAACAGAACATGACAGCTAACTGAACTAACACCTGTAGTCCAGAAGCCATATAGATGCATTAACATGGCTCTATACTGCAAATTCACAACAAAAGGACATCTCTGAAATGTGGTGGGTTTGAACGATATATGCAGTTTATGCATTCCTTCTAAAGTACAGCTGGAGCCAAGCCAATTTACAATGTCATTTCAGTACCTTGCAAATAACTGTCAGTAACTCTCAGCTCAGAATACAGCTAATAGCAACGTGGTTACAAAAGTCTGTTTTCTCACAGCCAGCAGACAACTGGCATTTTTCATCCCAGGACTGCAGGTGATGAAGGTATTGGCTATTCAATGGGATGCTCCTTAGCAATAAATTAGCGAAAGCAAAAGAAAAAGAGCCTGCTTATGATCCCTCTTAGCTATCACGGTCATTATAAAAGGCCATATATAAAACAAATCAATCAAAATCTCATTTCTTAGAGGGCAAAACAAATATCCAAATACCAAAGGTACTGAATCTCATAGAAAATATGTGCTAAGGACATGTTAGAGGCTACCATTTATAAGATAAGCAAGTTTAGTTGTCTTAAGAATTGCAGGGAATCTGAATATTTACTGCAGATCATCCTCAATGAGTCTTTTTCATTCAGCACAAAAAAGTTAAACATCCTTTTCAAAACCATTGTTGGAAGCCAGGCTCTCTTCAGCAGCAGAGCAATCCAAGGTGTCTGGTCTCAGCGCTTACTAGAAAGCCTGTAAAAACAAAACAGCATGTGCATGAAGGACCAGCATCCACTTAGCCCACGTATGCAGCCCTGGCAGTCAGCAGCGACATGGGGGGGTTGACTGTGACCCCAGATCTGCCAAACCAAAGCAGGGAATTCCTCAGCTCAGGAAGAGGAAGTACACTGGCAGTGGGCATCTCCAGTGTTCTCAAGGAGGAAAGGGAACTGAATGATAATGTCACAGAGCAGAAATAATCTTTTTCTTTTTTCACTTTTTAAAATGCTCAGACCTGTAGTGGCACACAGCTTCCCTGAGTTTATCCCTCCCTAGCCAGGCCCTTAGAGAATGATGAGATGGGTGGCAGAAGTCATCAAGAACAACAGGTATGTTCAGTCCTTGTGTGACAACAGCACCCAGTCTCAATCAGCAATGGCAAAACTCCCAGCTCAGGCTTGATTTCCCCAAGTCCTTGGCAGGGTGGTGCAGACACTGCACTGGAGAGGAGCTGGGTATCACACTTCCAGCCAACAGCAGTGTGCTGTTGTGTCTTTTCCCCTTGGTCAAATAACAACAGAATTAATACAGGAGCGGAGGTGCTAATAGACACACAAAATAAGACTTCTTTACACACAGAGAGCTCTCCCTTCTTCCTCGTCACAGAGATTTCCTCAAACCTGCAAACATGCTTTTAATTGAAGAGTCTAAACCATCAATTGTATAAAAATGCTTGCCACATTCTGCATGCCTGCTTATGAGGGAAAAATAGAAAGTACCAAAGGAGCATATGAATTGAATTGTGTTGAAAATTTACTCAGTCAATCTTTTGGGGCCAATTCTTGTCTCTCAGAACTGATTTCACTGCTCTGTTTGTCTTAGTAATATAACCAGAAGTGCTTTCTTACCTTTGGGAATTGAAATGCCTCTTGCTGTAACCTGTCCAGCACAGCGGCTGAAAACATAGGGGTTGTATTACCTGTTGCGCAAATTCTCAGCCATTAAAACCTTTACATTCTCCATCATGGCCCACTTCAAGCTACCCTCTGTTCTTAACAGAAGAGACAGCTGTTGGGCCCATCAAACCATGCCTTCAGTGATGCTCAATCTAGTGTATGCCAGAACTAGCACGTCCTTAGGTCCAGCAGCGGAAAGAGGTAAGATTGTGATGGGCCATGAAACAGCAGCCTTTGCACAGAGTTTGATCACCACAGACAGTTAAATGTTGCTGATGTTTTACTTTGTTCCTGAAGAAAAACTGGTTTGTAGTTAAAGCCTCTAGTAAGAAATGTAATTCTGAAACTGCAGATTTTTGGTTGCTGTTAACAAAGAACCAGGAGCAGGATGGGAACTTCTGGCTTGCTGTCAAATTTCAGTGTGATGCCTCAGCCAGACTGAACTCAGCTCTGCGGACTCTGACAGCACTAATCTGAAGATTACATTCTTATATCTAAGCAGTATGGGCCTCTGGCATCTTGGAGCCACTGTCATTGGCTGCTGTAAATTACACTTGTAGCAACTGCTTTGCCAGTTCAAGAGAGCAGAAGGGAGGCTGGATTGGCTTACAGCACTCAGGAATTTTCCTATTTAAGAAGAATAACATTTTGCTGGTGAATATAGCCCTGGTGTGGCAAAGAGAGATTTAGCGGAGAGAGGAGAAAGGAGCAAAGAGTGAGGCAGTTGATTCAAAGAAGCAATATAGAGACCTACAGCTGGTGTGGACCAAAGGAGGCAGGTGTTTGAGGCAGTTGATTCAAAGAAGCAATATAGAGACCTATGGCCGGTGTGGACCAAAGGAGGCAGGTGTTTGAGGCACTAGCGGGAAGGAGGCATTAAGACAAGGAGGGCCTGGTGTGCAGGCAGGTGACACTTTTCACTTAGCTCTCAGCTACTGGTATTTTTGCGAAGACTTATCTTCTAACATATTTGTATTGATCTTTGAAGTACAAGAAAACCCTTATGACAAGAACCAGACTTTCTTCCTGTCTTAAATATTCCCCCCAAAGGGTCTGTGCCCAATCATCCTTTGTATCATCTCTTGCCTTTTCCTGATACTTCTTTCAAGTCTTATTCTAGAAGATTGATTTGTCTGCAGTGTGCATGGAAAATCCTCACATGTCCACTCTACACAAGCCTCGAGTCCAAGCAATTTCTCACCTGCTGCTGCTGTGATCTATGGGAACAATATATATTGATTAGTGGCTGGACATGAAACTGTGCAAGGCTGAAGGACGCTTCTTTTATTGAGAACCAATTCCCTGCTTGCTCCATTTTCCTGTTATGAGCTCCAGAAGCAAAGATTAATGACAGCCGTTCCACTTGTTTAAACAGCTGATGTCTCAGGCCTAGATCCCACCTGGGGCTCCCTTCTGGACAATAACAACAGGCCATTACTGAGCTAAGCAAAATCCACCATAAAAAATAGCGAAGTTTTAGCTTCCAAGTTGGCAAAGAAAATAATTTCTTTGGGAACAGAAAACCCATGAAGGACAGAAAATGAGAACCACTACGGGTAGCAACAGAATTTTTAGTATAGTCCATTACTATTGTATTTTCATAGATGCAGATTGCAAAATGCAGACATTGCTGGGGTGAGATGCAGCTGTTGGATATGAAGAGACACATTTGCCATAACTGTATGATGGATGTGTTCACAGTGAATGAAGTGTAGAAAATGACAGGGTCTATGATAATAGATGTATAGATAAAGGGGAAGAAGCTGGAAGAATTTGATAACCAAGATCAACAGGAATGAAGGCATATACAGCTATTTCAGGCACCTACAGCACGTGTTTTTGACACAGAGAATAAAGAAGATATAGACAACAGGCCGTCAGAGCTGGACCGTGGATTTAAACCAGTGCATTAAAGAAAGGTAATCTAGGAACAAGCCTGGCATTTCTTACTCCACACCCAAAGACCTGGCTGAGGATATGTAAGGCCCAAAGAGAGGACACAGATTGCTTTACTCCTTCTTTGGCACCAAGAGAAAGAGGATAGCAATAATAGTGAAGGATGGAGAGACTGTGTTGCTGCTGCATGGGCTACGGTTATTCTTTGTTAGAGGACTTCATGTTCCAAGATTCTTCCTCTGTTATTTTTTTAACAGTACAAAATTAATTTATTGGAAAAAGTGGTCAAGAATAACAGCTAATTAAAAGGACTACTTGAAATACTCCTACAGGTGAGTACTAAGAGTTCATTGCTTTCTGCTTCTTTAAAAGCTCCACAGTCAGGTCTATTACTATAACATAGTCAGTTGTTACTATAACATAACTTTTTATTTTAATGCAAAATTTCACACTGAACTCTGAGGTCCAATCAGAGTAATAAGAAATAGGCATCATGCAGCCACCAAGCCTTCCAATTATATTTTCTTGCCTCATCCCACATGAAAAATACCAGCTGAGCCTTGAGTTACATTGCAAACCATTGAACTAATGAATGTTACATCTTATAGCTGCCATTAACTTGCAGAGACGGGGGAGTTTGGAGGGTGTTACTTGACTGCCATTTGTTTGACTAAGAAACAAAAAAAGAAATACTGCAGCCTCCACCCCTGCCATCACCACTTTGTCTGTATCCATCTGTCATCCATGTAGGCTCTGAATGATGAAATTTATAAGCACTTGCAGGCACATTGAGTGAGTACTGCTGAAACAGGAGAATCACTGCCTGGACTCAGCAATGAGTTAATATTTTAAGCCTCATGTTAATTAGAAAGGATTTTACAGTCCCTTGGTAAAAACTCAGCTGTTCATTTCAGAGAACTTTTAAGTTCCAGAGCAGGAGACCTAGGTCTTACAACCCATTTTCTGCACTCTGAGGATTTGGGGAGGAGGGATGAAGAAAATGTTATTTATCAGCAGTGACCTTGTTTGTCTCCTTTTCCTTGTTTTGGGCTAAGGAAAGCTGCTGAACCTCACCAAGGAGGTGAGGAGGCTGGGCTGGCTTGGCATAGCCACTCTGAGGTGTTCGAAAGGGCAAATGGAAGAGTCTGAAGGGGGCTTATTCTGCAAAGTGCTTTGGCCTCAGGAAGCTGCAGGGTAGCCTGGCTGAGCTGCTGCTGCTGTGACCGAACCAGATGCTTGTCTTTGCTGACCTGATTGCAATACTCTCCAGTGATGGTCCAAAATGGGAGAGCATTATCCCCAGTATCATGACCTGATAAAGGCTGTCGTTGCCTAGAGTGCTTGTAAGACAAATAAAGATGGGAACTTCTCCCTGTAAATTCCATAGTTTTTATTTATGTGTCAAAGAAAACCCTGGATTTTGTGCTTAATACTGTTGCTTTGGGCCTTTTTGCAGCTATCAGGCTTCTGTGTGCACCCTGATGCATCAAAGAAGTGTTGCCTTGTAAAAAGTCAGATAATGTATCCTCAAAGGCTGAAATTTTGAGACATCAGATAAAGGGTTTTAAGGAGAGAAGATGGTGGCAAGTTGCATAAAATCCACATGTATTCTGCTGAGAAACAGCTTGAGAGCAATTTCAGGTAAAGGAATCCTGCCTCTCAAGTTGGGACTATATGAAATAAAGCTCTGTTGATCCCTCCTGAACCACCTTGCTAAATCTAGTCTGACTCTTCAAATAGCACTCTTCAAATAGCTCCTGATAAAACAGAGATTCAGCCTCCAATGTAAGTCTTTATCCACCCCTTTCCTTCTGCAAACAACACATAAATGTCAGAGTGGTTTTACTGACCTCAATAAATGCTTGTGGGCAGGCAAGGATGATCCCAGATACTGCCAATAAGACGCCATTAAGATTGATGTTATGTTTCCACAGCCCCTGTCAGCTGGAAGGACCTCTAAGGTTTTACAGTCTAAAAGCAAGCTTCAGTCTGGTGGTGTTCAGGTGGGTGACTGGGGCTGGAGGAAGCATGGAGGGGAAAAACTGGAGATTGCCTTCCTGTATTCCATGTCTGGGAAGGGCTAAGCAGCACTCAGCAGGCAGCTCCCATACAGTCAGGTAGGGTAGTGGCTGGAAAAAAGCAAGGTGAGAGGGAGAAGATGCAGAGATATAGTCTGTACCAGCCAGTGGAGCTTGCTAGTTGCGTGGGTGAGAAGAAGAATATTCTCTGCCCCTGGAAGGATTTTAGGAAGAAGTGCAATTCTTTGCATGAGAGAATGTTCTGACTGCTTACTTTTGAGTCCTGAGAGGCAAATTTATCTCTGAGTCAATGAATTTTCACAAGAGCTGAATAAGGTCCACTCTCTTTTGTGAGAGGAATAAGAATGTTTTCAGCAGCTAGGTAGAAAAAAAGCAAAAAGCAAAACCCCCTAAAAGTCATATGCTAGCTTTGAAATCAAGCAACCGCCTGGTAAATTGTTTCTGAGTTGCAGATACAAGTGTTTTTTTCCCCTGCTCTCTCCAACATCTTCCTACTCAGAGGATGCTCCATGTATGCAGCTCTCATATGTCACAGGAACCCTCTTGTGGTAGACAATGAGGTAGAAAAGCAGCCCATACATGTTGACAGGGCAAAGGATGTGCCACAGGACCTCTGGCTGGGGAGCATCACGGCTGCTGTGCAACTGCAAATTCTCTCAGGCATTTTAGAGTGAATCAGACTCTGGAGTGAGGTATTCAATGCATCCTGACCATGTTCCTTCCCTTGCTAGAGACAGATCCTTGTAGTATTTATTACTTGCCCAGTTTCCTGGTGCTTACTTTCAAAGTCTTCTTCATAGGAGAACTTTGCTTTGTTAGTCTGTTTCTAGCATTGCCCTCCCATTTCCTACTATACAATGATTAGCAGAAGGAAGGTTGAGCAGAAGGTAAGAAAACAGGTTGCTGGTTCACATTTATTTGTGAAAGAGGAAGTCTGACCTCAGCTGGAGGGCAATGAATCCTGTGGAGAGACAGAGTATCAACACTGATGTTTCAGAAACCTCAGATTTTTTTTAGTTTTCTGTCCCAAGAACAGTAACCCCATGGTGCAGGTAGACAATCTCTCTAAAGATGCTGGACCACCGAGAACTGGCACACACATTTATGATGAAGAAATTTTGACCAGTGCTAAATAAAGCTGGATTCTGCTCACAGTTACAGCAGCAAAAACTGGAATAGGTGTTCTGATGTCAATAGCAGAATTTTGGATTTGTTCCTGAACACTGAGCCAGTCTCTGGCCCTCGGTTGTCCCTCCTTTATGTTCACAAGAACCTTCTACTGAGCATATGCATTAGTTTGCATCTTTCTTTTCATCTTCCTTTCAGCATGTAAAATACCAGCCTCAAAGTAGAACTCAGAAATAGTAGCCAAGAAGCAGATGGATCCAAAGGAGATACAGAACCCAGAGGCTGATTTTGTCTATAGAGATCTCAGCATACAAAAGCTACCAAACTGGGAGAATGTCCTTTAGAAGTTTATTTCAAAGGCTTCCAGTACTCTGCAGAAAGCTGGCTTTGGTCATCCCTTCTTTCTCACATTGTCTTCCCTTGCTATCCTTTGAAATCCTTCACTGGTTCACAGGAGCTTTTCTCAAAGGCATTGTCTTTGCCTTTTTGAACAGAGCATGGACAAAGTAGAAACAATGGCCACTTCTTCTTTCGGTATCAGAGTAAAACTCACTTTCCAAGCAACTGCACTTTGCTAGCCAGGCTATGGGTTTGACAGTCCTGAGGAGCAGAGTTTCCTGGGGAGCAGAGTTGTGTGTTAAAATGCAGTGACTTTTCAGAAACCTGGAAAGAAAGCTTTCCCAACAAGGCTTTCTCTTGCTGCATCTCATCTTTCAGCGAACTCCAGCTATTTTATGTTTTATCCTTTCTCAAGCTTTTTTTTTTCTTCTTCTTTTTTTTTTAAATTTAAATTTTTATTTGATTTCAGAGAACAACTGCCTTGGAGGAAGCACCTACTTTATATTTTTATCTAGTTTAAGTCAACTCCCTGATCAGAACACACTGACGATACTGTTTGGTGTATGCTCATTTCAGATTAGTTTCAAAGACTTTCAATATTTCAAGAAACTTCTTTTTTAGAATATCTTCTCTCCTATTCTTTTCCTCTATACTTTATTTCCATTGTTTCTCTACCATCCCAGAACACCATGTTTGAATTTCCTTTGCATTGTCCCTTTCTGTAATAGTGCTTGGAGACCACTGGTGTCAAATCCCACTTTCATCTTGGTTTTATTTTTAACCTCTCTGGAAACTGTGAACCTCAGCATTTCTGGCCCTATTTAAATTACCTTAATAAAGCCATTCCTACACTGAAATGTACTAAATGATTTATCTCAGTAGCATTATGCAGCTGTAGCAGTTCTTCCTTTGCCCCTGATGGAGTCCCCAGCCAATAATCCCAAGAGGGCTACAGACAGCAAAAAATCCCCCACCCAGATCCTGGGGAATGTGGACTTTTACGAACATGTTCCTCATGGGGAATGTTGTTGAGACTTTGGGATCTGTCTGTATTTTAATTAATATGATTGTTCTACATTCTCTTCTGGGAGAAGGGCAAAAGAAAGCAATTTTAATGAGTTCCCATAGGTTTTTTCCAGGTAAGTGATCATATCCAAAGACAAAATTCAATGAATTAAGTCAAGGGAATCATAAAGAAATGCCTGGTTAATAGATCTGGTTTTGTGTAACAGGGAGCACAGTCATAGCTGATATATTTGGAGACACTGTGGTAGAGTCTTAAAACTAGAACATCACTTTTTGTCTGGATTAAAAAGTGCATTGGCAGTAGTGGGGAACAGGAAAGAAGTATCAATATGAGATTAGGAGATGCATGTGAAGGGAAAGGTAAGCGAGTTTTCAATGATGAGGCCAAGAAGACAGCAAGTCATGGAAGGAGAATGGTGATGTGTCTTGAACAAACTTGTGCTAAGCTCCGAAGATGAGGAAAATGTAAGTAAAGCTAATGTGAACAAGGAGAATTAAGGTTGATGAAAAACATCTGTTTTTTCATATATTGGTTTATTTGAAACACATATTTTCACATAGTTTTTGGTTTATGTTTTTCTGTGATTTTCTAAGGTAAAATATTTTTCAATAAAATTGGAACAGAATGATATTCTTTAAAAAATGTACCACTTTCTAGCTGAAAAAAAGAACTTTTTTGTAAATGTGGTCAATGAAAACAATATGGACATAATTTCCCAACAGAGAAAAAGCATTTTAAATCCAGAAATAATTAAATCTTCTCAAT